>NC_092013.1:7289867-7628617 GCF_042242105.1 Pempheris klunzingeri
GACAGATAAAAGATAAGCACGGATTTAAAAAGTGAAAGGAGTAAATAAGCCTAAAAGCCTCGAATGATGCAGTTAACTCACTAAAACCACTGTGATGAACATGTTTGAATGTGCCCTAATATGATTCAACGTTTTGGTAGGAAAGAAGTCAGAGAGTTGGGAATGACTTTGGTCATCAATGCCAGGAAGAAGCCTCCGTCACCTCACCTCTACAAAGCTCTGCTGATGGCCCAGGTTAAAACAATAAACCTGCAAGCACACGTCAGAATCAACAATGCCTGCACTCATCTAATAACACACACACACACACATATACATATACATATGCATTATGTCATTAGATGCAGACAGATACCAAATTGTCGCATCCCTTGATTCACAGATAAGGAACTTGATGCCAGCATTGGTCACTGTGTGTCTGAAAATGTTAAACACAAAGACAGAGTGTTAAAAGTTCATTTGATGCTGTGTTCAAGTTTCTGATTCGGTAGTAGCACAAAAATGCACAAGGGGGCGCAATCTCCATTTTTATCACATTTACAGTAAGATATGCGTAACACACTGTAATGCACACCGGAGGCCTTCTGTACTTAGATTGTGTACACTTGTGGTTACAATCATCCACCTCATCCACCAGATGAATTAGTGCCACTTATGTTGAATTAAAGCACATGATATTCTGCCCTGATGTTTTGTCTTCCTACCACAGGAGCAAGCTCTCCACGCTGTCCATAGTATCATAATGCTGGTGGATAAAGACACTTGTCCTCGACCTGAAAAACAGCCTGGGTTACAGGTCAGAAATTCAAACAATCATCTGATTTGACACCGGAGATGACTCTTCCCTCATGCCTTTCTTTTATCTTTATCTATCAGATGGACATGGTGACTTCAATGAAAGCTCTCAACAAGACAGTTGAAGCTTCCCAGCTGACCTCTGACCTGGGAGGGACCTTTACTTACAGTCATACTGACTGGCTGCAGTTCCATCAGGTATTGAATGTTCGCTCTGTGTTTACAGAGCTGCTGCAGCTGTGGTATCACATCCCACAGTCCCTTTGATTAACTGTGGAGTTTCCCATGCATTCTGCTGTTGAACCACAGCTCACCCACTGGGAATGACTTGTTATCCACACACTCATACCAAACACTCTCAATCTCTGTTGTTCTGTTGGCTTCGGTCTCTAAGTGGAGGTCACAAGGGGAAATGGCAAACTCCTATCTGCAAGATTAATTACATTATTCATTATGATGTGAATCACTGACCGGTAAGAGGGGGCAGATATTTCATACTGGTCATGCAACACTGATCAGTACAACCCTCACTGGCTCAGGTCCATTATCAGAAGCTGGCTGTTGTGTACAGTACATAGTATAGGCCACATTAAATATACAATATTTCAGTGTAATTTAATGGGAATGGGCAAATGATGACTGAAAATGAATGTATTTTAGGATTAGAATTGAAAATAGCTGGTCTGTTATGGAAAGGATTTAGAGAGGAAGTTGGATTATGGATATTTTACTAGATAAGTAACCATTCTTTTTTGATGTGCGTGATGAGTGTAGTAGATAAAGCTCCATTTTAAGAATCAGAATCAGAATCAGAATCAGAATTTAAAGGGTCACAAAAAGAGTGACATCATGCAATAATGTTGAGGATGGTGTCTTAGTTGCACTCAGGTCCATTGTGTAGTATCTCTGAGGTCTTTCTCTGCCACATGTTAGCAGCACACTGAAGGCAGTCTGCTGTGTTTGTATACACCTCAGCGTGTCTGCTCTTGTGTACGCTGCCTGTTATGTTCTCTGTAGGGAGCAGATGGCACATATGTTATGTCTCTTCACCTCAAAGCTCTTGGGTTCGTTACGATGCATCGTATTTTTATTCACTTCCACTGAGTTTTAAAATTCAATTCATTTCAGAGACTGGTTTCATTCATGAGGGACCTGCGAGGAGCAGACAGCTTGTTGCAGAAGGCCATCAAGAAAGTGGATGGCAGCAAAAAGATAGACACTGCCCAGGTAAAATATATATGTTCACAGTGTGATGTTATGTAATTAATGTACTGCACATCCTGGACCAGATCTGATGTGTTGGCTTTGCTTTTGATGTGGCTGCAACAGGAAGTGCAGCAGCGCATTCAGGAACAAAAGTCCTCAATGAAAGAGGTGCTGGAAGACGCCCGACTGGTCACCCTGCAAAGAGAAGGAGGGGCGATACTGGCCAGAATGAGGAGAGAGGAGTTCAGATTTCCACAGTCTGAGGACTACAGGTATCTGATGATAACTAGGTCTGCGTCTGTGTTCTGCTTTCTGTCCCAATCATTACAGTATTTACTGAGTCTCAGTGTTCTAAACTGAGGAGATGTCTAATTTGACATCAGAAATGAAAACACCTCTGGGTGTGCAGGGGCTTTAAGATCTTATATATAAAATATATGATCACTTTACAAAATGTGGATGCATCATTATCAATTAAACTACAAATAAGTGTGATATTTATAAGATATGAATTTGCTGCACTTCGACCAGCCACAGCATAAAAATGTTTCTCTTTTATGCTTCAGTTTTAACAAATCAATAATAGATAATATATTCCTATCAAGTATTAGGATTAGGCACTAGACCAGGAAGGACCCAAAAGCATGACACTGGACACTCTCAGACAGATGAACACTTTACTGAGGACTGGCAGGCAAACAATACTTACAGACTTTGACAATGACAAAATACGTAGCAATAAACAATGAACTCCAAGGGCTTGACAAGATAGTTGGCAACTTGAACGCATGACAGGACAAGACGATCTGGCACAGGACACAGGGAGACGCAGACAATTTATACACCAGGTAATGGGGAACAGGTGGAAACAATCAGGGCGGGGCAGACAATCACACAGGCGGGAAACACACAAGGGCAGGAAGGAGGAGAGTTTAGTTTTCACAATAAAACAGGAAGTGAGAGATGAGACTAAACGCAAGTGAACACAGACAACTTAATAAACACAACGAGACATAACAGTACCCCCCCTTCTAGGGCCGGCTCCTGACGGCCCAGGGGTGTCAGGGTGGCTTCTAAAAAAGTTCTCAATGAGGTTCTGGTCCATGATGCAACTGGCTGGGACCCAGGACCTCTCCTCCGGACCGTAGCCCTCCCAGTCCAAGAGGAACTGGCGTCCCCGACCCCTCCGTCAAACAGCCAGCAGTTTCCTGACTGTGTACACAGGACCCCCGTCAATCATCTGGGGCGGTGGAGGCGGTTTGGAAGGTGGTACCAATGTGCTTTCTTTGACCGGTTTTAATTTGCTGATATGGAATGTGGGGCGTCTCACCCTCGCTGGCCTGGAAAAGTGGTGGCTGATAACCGTAAGCGCATTGAAAAGGTGAAAACCCAGTAGCAGTGGTGGGGAGGGTGTTGTGCGCATATTCTACCCAGGTTAGGTGGTCACTCCAGGTGGTCTGGTTCTGGGAAACCAGACAGCGCAAACAAGTCTCCAATTCCTGGTTCAAACGTTCTGTTTGCCCATTTGACTGGGGATGGTACCCAGATGACAGGCTGACCGTGGCCCCCAATAAGTGGCAAAACTCCTTCCAGAAGCCAGCCACGAACTGAGGTCCGCGGTCGGAAACAATGTCAGAAGGTAGACCGTGAATTCTAAAAATGTTTATCATAATTTCGGCCGTCTGTTTGGCCGACGGCAGCTTGGGCAGGGCGATAAAGTGGGCCATTTTGGAAAAACAATCCACCACTGTCAAAATAGTATTGTTATTGCTTAACCACAAAGGTTGTGCGCTTGGCTCCTGGGTGACATGCGAGCAGCGGGGTATGGGCCCAGTGTATTACCCACGAGCGTAACTGTACTGGAAAAAACAACCTATTCTCCGGACATCCGCTTGGTACTGGGCCATTGCCATTAGCCTGCTGCACATCAGTTTCTATCTGCCAGGACACCGCTCCTACCACACGGTTGAGTGGTAGGATGGGTTCGGGGTCTCTGGCACTGGGTTCAGGGTCAAACAATCGAGACAGCACATCCGGCTTGATGTTCTGTGAACCGGGTCTATAGGACAGAGTAAATCTGAACCTGCTGAAAAACAAGGCCCACCTGGCATGGCGTGGATTGAGTCTCCTAGCCCCCTTGATGTATTCCAGGTTCTTGTGGTCAGTCCAGATCAGGTAAGGCTGCTCTGCTCCTTCCAGCCAGTGTCTCCACTCCTCCAATGCAGTCTTGACGGCTAGCAGTTCTTGGTTGCCCACGTCATAATTCCGTTCCGCCTGAGAGAGCTTCTGGGACAGATAGGGATGAACAGCAGGGATGAACTCTGCCATCTGTGGCCGACTGCTGTGACAACACTGGCCCAATCCCTTCATTGGAGACGTCCACCTCCACTACAAACTGTTGCTGTGGGTCAGGGACAGTGAGGACAGGTGCAGTGGTGAAAGCGTTCTTAAGTCGATTGAAGGCCTCCTCTGCCTGTGGGTTCCACTGAAAATGGAGCTTGGAAGATGTGAGGGCATGGAGAGGAGCAGCAACCGAACTAAAATTCCTGGTGAATTTGCACTAGAAGTTCGCAAACCCAAGAAATTGTACCCTTTTTCTGGATGTTGGAGTAGGCCACTTGGCTACTGCACTCACCTTTTCAGGGTCCATGCTAATCCGATTAGCGGAGATTACATACCCCAAAAAGGAGACAGTGGCTGCATGGAAGTCACATTTTTCTGCTTTGACGAAGAGCTTGTGTTGCAGCAGACAATCCAACACCCGCCTGACATGGACCTGGCATGGATTAACGTGACAATCATTACACTGCTCCCCCCAGCCCTTGACCCAGCCTGACCTCCAGTCAATCTGGGGGTTGTGTTTCTGCAGCCTTTGGCCTGGTCCGAGGTGTACATGGTAGGATTCAGTTTAAAGTGCAAGTCACACTGAACAATGAACGACCGGCAATCCCCAGAATCTCCGGAGAATCTCTCAGGAGGGGCGAGACGGGGAGCCGGCATGGGAGCAGGTGGGGCTGGAGTAGCGGCAGGCGGTGGAACTGTGGGCGGTGGTGCAGCTGCAGCTGGGGAAGCTGAGGCACCTTCCAAGTGTGTTAGGACTTGGTGGAGCTGCTCCGTCAGATGCCGAACCTGGGTGGTCACCGAGGTCTGAAACTCCTCCTGGCGACCGGTGAGCTCCTTGACGCCACCATGAATGGATTTGATCTGCTCCTCGTGCTGGAGTAACCTGGTCCCTTGAGTGGACAGAGCTGTCCTGAAAGCACTGGTGTCTGCTGGGTCCATGTCTGGCCAGATCGTACTATTAGGATTAGGCACTAGACCAGGAAGGACCCAAAAGCATGACACTGGACACTCTCAGACAGATGAACACTTTACTGAGGACTGGCAGGCAAACAATACTTACAGACTTTGACAATGACAAAATACATATCAATATACAATGAACTCCAAGGGCTTGACAAGATAGTTGGCAACTTGAACGCATAACGGGACAAGACAATCTGGCACAGGACACAGGGAGACGCAGATAATTTATACACCAGGTAATGGGGAACAGGTGGAAACAATCAGGGCGGGGCAGACAATCACACAGGCGGGAAACACACAAGGGCAGGAAGGAGGAGAGTTTAGTTTTCACAATAAAACAGGAAGTGAGAGACGAGACTAAACGCAAGTGAACACAGACAACTTAACAAACACGACGAGACATAACATCAAGTGCCACTCTGCATAATTACTACTTTGCCTTTTACTGAGTATGCTTTAATAAGTGCATTTTTCTGATCATACCAGTTACAGTTTTACATTGTGCTATTGCTGCTTTTACTTTAGTAGACAATCTGAGCACTTCTTCCAGCACTGTATTAAACAGATGGATTTGTTTCACAGCTCTGTTTGACTGTAAGTTACAGTTAAAGCTGTGTTTCAAATTAATTCACAGCTGCAAGTAGATATTATTAATCTTAACCTTAAATCATCTGCAACTGATACAACCTTATGGTTTTGTTGGAAAATTAATTGGAATATTGAGTTAATTGCATGCATGCCTAAATATTTCCTAAACAATAACAGATTATTATAATATGCATTATATATTGTATTATTTATACCAGACTTTTGTAATTACAGCAGCGCAGCACCACAATTTATCAAGGCAACAAGCAATTGAAGGGCACATTATGCACTCCATTTCACATCCTGAATTAACATATATATTTAGCTGTTTGCAAAAACTCAAATCATAATGTCAAATAACATCCATAATTTCCTGTGGTCATTCTAATGAAACAATAGTTCTTTTACGCTCATTATACACGTGTTGGAGTTGACGTTTGTTGCACCTTCCTTGCAGAGACGCTCTGGAGTCAGTGACAAGTCTGTACAACCAGGTGGAGGAGAAGCTTCATATTCTGGTGATGAGATCAAACGAGTCACTGCAACATCTGGAGTTTCTCTTCAGGCTCAGAGAAATGGAGGCCAATATTAGCACGGTACCACCATGTCTTTCTGTCAGTTCACATTGTGGAAATCTACACCATGTGTGTAACATCTGCAATTCATCAGATGGTGTTAGGTGGTATTTTAGACAGGGAGATTAAAGTTGGTATCCTGTAGTATATTTCCATTTATGGGACTGTTTCTCAAAACTATGATATGTAATACTTCACTCACAGTTTGCCAAGCGTTAAACCAAGATTGTATAACAATACATTACGTGTTGCAGGCTGGGATGTGGTTCAATACAGGAGGCGAACAGAAGCTGAAGGACTCCTACAAAATGGATGATGCCCTGGTATGCACTGAAAAGGCCCTGCAGCACTTTGAGGTGTTCCTCACTCAGTCTAAGGTATTACAGCAATATTACAAACAGATTTTAACAATATGAGAAGTTACCCTTATTTGGCTGTCTGTGTATGTTCAAGTTTTCCCAAGGCTGAAAATATTTAGATTTCTGCATTGTTAATAGTAGATTAGGGACTTGCGCAGAGGAGGGGTAGGAAATAGTTCCACTTCACCTCTTATCGTTTATCGCAGGAGAAACAACAGTACGCCTTGTCTCTAGTGACAGAGGCAGAGGGAATTGTTGCCAGGAGCGATTCCAGTCCTGCAACAGATATTTTTCGGACTCTGGTCAGCACTTTCAAATCCAACGTGGATGATTTTATGTTGCGGGTAGAGCAGAGGTACAAAGAACTGGATGCACTGGTACGTGTGCACCGCTTTTGTGAGCAGGTTTGTATTTTTCCATTTTGCATTCTTTCACCCATCTGGCATTATTAATCTAAGTCTGACTGATTTGTGTTAACCTTCAAATCTGAAATGGTAAAAATCGCCTTCCTGTCTCTTTATCTAGGCTTCTACCCTGGCCAAAGAATGCAGTCATTTTTTGGAGGAGGTAGAGCAGGAGTGTTACTCAGCTCAGACCCTGAGCACACTCCAGATGTATGAAGAGAGATTAGGTGGCGAATTCTCCACCCTGCACTTCCAGGCTCTGAAAGCTAAGGCCTGTGCAACGGGATCGGGGGGCTCGGAGTTGATGAGAGTGTGGAATGCAGCCTGGGCCCTGTGCCAAGAAGTCAGACAGCGTCTTGCGGAGATGCTGAAGAAGAAAGGCATATATATAAACCAGATCCAGCAGACCACAGCTGCAAACACTCAAGGGGAAGATGCAGGACTGGGGAAGGAGAAAAGGAGTGAGGTAGGGAAAGATGAATGCTCCCTGACCCAGCAGCCAAACTCTCAAAAAGAGGTAGCTAGTGTCCCAGAAAATGAAGGAGAAAGCACCACTGCTCCATGCCTCAGCCACCATGTAAAACCTGACTTGAAAGGAGAATCCCCAGTGCAGAAACTGCCTGAAGCACCAGTTAAAAATGGGAAAATTACCCCTGTTTTCTGTCAATTTGGCAAATGTCCTCCAGAAACCAAACAGAGTCCAAAAGGACACCACAGCGATGTAGATCTAAGGAGCGCAAACTCAACTGAAGTCGGCGAACATTTTCCATTGCATCAACCTTTGGCTCGTTCCCATAGCGAGGGCTCATGTGTGAGCTCTTGTTTGACGAGCATCTCTGGCTTTGCACCACTGAATGTAAGACACAAACACTGTCAGAGCAGGACACAGCCACTGGAACTAAATCTGCAGCCCGCCCAACATCTGCCCATTTCCCATAACGAGAGTATACGATCAGGAAACCTGAGCTGCGAATCAAAAAGTGACAGCAATGAAGAGGAGGGTGAAGGATGCACAGCCTCCACCCAGGGCCCTAAAGATTTAAGGACCCCAGAGACATTACTCACACCAACAGAAAACAATGGCGGCAATGTTTTGTAAGTAATCCTGCCCTCTCTCAGCTGTAATCTAAAGCTCAGTGAGATGCTATTCAGGACATTGACAGCTACGCAGGTTATTTTCATGAATGGTTCAGTTGTTCACCAGTTAAACAATTCTGTCATACCCAAAAATAAATTATGTAAAACTGAGTGTGATCCCCAGCTCACCTGGGTTTAGTTGTGTGCTTTAATGAAATGTTACTTTCCTTCGTGCGGAACAGGAAACTGCGGAGAATTATGGAGGAGCTGCTGTCCACAGAGACGGAGTATGTGAAAGCTTTAGGTTACGTTCGAGAGCACTACTTCCCTGAGCTGGAGAGGCCTGATGTCCCTCAGGACCTCAGGGGCCAGAGGGGGAGCATCTTCGGTAACTTAGAAAAACTCCACGACTTCCACCGACATCACTTCCTTAATGAGTTGGAGAGCTGCATGAACGAACCCTTCAGAGTGGGACGCTGCTTCCTGCGACATGTAGGTACTTCATGTTTTATTGCCAGTGCACAAAAGTATTGTATATGACTTACAGTTTCCTCTGCAAGTTATTTAAAAAAACTTATATTCTAAAATTATATTCTAAATTTACTGATATTATTAAAATAAATATATATATATTATAAATCCAGACACTATTTCTCATACTTGAGTAACAGCTGTTTCTATGACACAACCAGGTTTTGACAGATGTGAGTTTGCGCAACCTCAAATAGTGGTTCATGGTTTCCTGTTTTGAATCAAAACTGCTTCAGCTTCCAAAGAATTGGTGAATGAATTCATTGGAAATGTAGCTCATACAGCTGTGAACTACTTAATTTTTAATGGTGGTGGTAATGATGATTTATTTATTCTTTTCATTTTAGAGAGAGAGCTTTGCTTTGTATGCTCTTTACAGCAAGAACAAACCACAGTCTGATAGTCTTCTCATCAATCATGGGCAGGCTTTCTTCAAGGTGAGAACCACACTGCCAGCTTCCCTTTGCTCTTCTTTCTCCCATTTCTCTCCTCAAAACTACATCTTGAATTTTCTTAAATAAGACTTGACACAGTGGCATACTTTAAAAAGATGAGAGTCTATGCCAGCAGCTCTATGAGGCTATACTTCGGCAGAGCAATGCTTTGAGTTAAATGCAAATATCAACACGCTAACATGCTCACTGTGACGATGACAACATGCTGAAGTTTAGCAGGAAGAATGTTTATTAGGGTCACCCCTTTAGTTTATAGTGTTATTTGGCCAACATGAGCACTTAACGTAAAATGCAGCTGAGGCTCAATGTCATTAGTTTTTATTGAAAGCATATTTTAAGTATTTCATTTCAAAACAAAAATATTGGACTAATATGGCAGTAGATGAAACATCAGATCTGCTCAGATAATCAGAGTTATTACAATTCACCAAGTGAACTGAGATATTTCATTCTTGACCAAAGTAGTGGTCTATTCACCATTTTAGTTCTGATGGATACCAGCCCATCCACTTAACATTAGCTTTAGCAATACTTTTCTAGCAATGCTGCAGGTCCACTGACTGCTCTCTGCCTCCTCTCGTCATGCACCAGCAAAAGCAGCTGAAGCTGGGGGATAAGATGGACCTGTGGTCATACCTGCTGAAGCCTGTGCAGCGGATCAGTAAGTACAGCCTGCTGCTGCAGGACATGATGAGGGAGTGTGGTCCAGGACAAACCAGAGAGATGGCTGAGGTCAAGGCCGCCCTGGACGTCATCCACTTCCAACTCCGCCATGGCAACAACCTGCTGGCCATGGACGCCATCCACCACTGTGACGTAAGACTAATTTTTTAAACCAAAATATCAAAAAAGATTATTAGAAAGATTTTATGTCCTACAGTATATATGCAGAACATACCGTACATACATACGAATGTATAATGTTTCGACATGGTATGTATTGCTCTGTGATAAGAATGATTTATCACCCTCTGATCCAGCATTGAGCAACACTATTGGAATCTCTCCTGAGATGGTGAAAGCAGAGTACAGGCATAAGAAAACAAAGGCTGATGTGTAGTGAGGGTGAGGAGCAGAGTTTTTAGAAGCATTCATCATGCAAAATGGGCTTTGTGCAGCAGCGTAGCTCACTGATGGTGATTAATCTGAAATGGGCTGGATGGGTAGAAAGGATAATAGTTTTATCGTCTTTTCCATGGAATTTGAAGGGAGGTGCTGTGTGTGGGATGATGTCATGGAACTCAGTTATCTGGAGGGCAGAAACAGAAGGAATGGAGTTGGATTTTGTTGTTTTGTTGTAATTATTATATAATTTCGTTGAATTTTGTTTGTATATATTCTGTAATATGATGTTGACGGCATGAGCAAAATCTGTGTATTAAACAACATTTTCATATAGTATAATAATGAAATGAAATTTTCTTGTCTCTCTTTTACTTTTTTTGAGGAACTGCAGTGTTTTATTACTGGACGTACAGTACATGACCTTGTCATGACCACATCAGCCTAAGTGGGTTCTCGTTTTGTGTACCGCAGGTTAATCTGAAGGAACAAGGGCAGCTAATACGTCAGGACGAGTTCTTGGTAACATTCAGAAAGAAAAAATGCTTCCGCCACATTTTCTTATTTCAAGAACTCGTCCTTTTTAGCAAGACAAGGAAAACGGACGTAGGAAACGACACTTACATCTACAAACAGTCATTCAAGGTACACATTGCCACACACACATGCACACACATGTAGCAATAGAAGGTCTGAGTTTTGCTACAACTTCCTCTTCGCTACAAGTCAGAACAAGATTAGTTATTTTCACTCTTGCAATACATTTACTCCGAATTTGCCAATAGGCTTACATGTGAAAACATGGAAATAACCCAGATCCTTAGATGCAGGAAAAGACATGATATGAAAATTGGCCCTGAATATTTGACCCAAGGTTACACATTAGAATTAGAATGAATGCTTTAGGTATATGTGAATACAGAAAAGAGAAAACGCATTACATTACAAAAGAAGTTATATCATTTTGAAATGTATAGCTGCTGTTTAGTAGGCCACCTGACCTGCGTAACTCTCCATAAGCTCACTTCTAATAGCCTGAGGATCTGTGTCCTGACAAACTTCCCAAACTGTTTGCCATATTTTAAAACTGCCATCTCACTGTGCATGATCAGTTTGTCTTTGTTTACATTTAGACATCAGATATAGGCATTACCCAAAACAGCGGTGACAGTGGCCTGTGTTTTGAGATCTGGTTCAGGAAGAGGAAAACCCAGGACACATACACACTTCAAGCAGTTAGCCAGGAGGTGAAGAATGCCTGGACCAAGGACCTGGAGCGGATCCTGTGGGAGCAGGCAGTACACAACAGAGGTACTTACACACAAACACACAGACACATATAAGGTTAAATGAATAACTACATTGTCAATATGCATACAGTGTTGTACATTACAGCATCATACGGTAACACATGCTAGGTTAAAGTGACAGAGGCTCATTGATAGAGGCTGGTATGTTCATGATATATTAACATATGCACCTGTATGTATCCAGTTATTAATATATTTGGTTGAAATGAATGATAACTTTTTGTTGTACAAAAAAACAAACATCTCAGAAACATTTAAATTGTCAATGTGAGTTTAACTTGTACATGCCTAAGTGTCATATTTTATATTTCAAACTAATGATTTCACATTTTTAGAGGTCCGTATGCAGGAAAGAGTTTTCATGGGTATTGGAAATAAGCCGTTCATGGACATCCAGCCCAGTGATGCAGCTATCAGTGACAGAGCCGTCAACTATGTACTGGTGGGAAGAGGTAAAACAGGTTTACTTAGTTATTCATTACTTTCATTAGCAGTAAATATTGTGATGTATTTATTTGTATGCTTCCTATAACTCTTTGACTATTCTTAGCTTATCAGTGTCCTCTAATAAATTATATTCTCACCTGCAGAAAACAAGGTGCTTTCCTCTGCGGGATCACATGGTTCACAGGACGGTCTCCCTGCCAGACGGCCGAAGTCTGTTGGTTCAGGAAGCAGTTCATCTTCCTCCTCTTCCTCTGGAAGGGGCTCCCTGTCCCCTGTGGGGTACCTGTGTGGGCCAAAGCGGAGGGTGGTTTCGGGGGGCCTTGGAGGATACGTATCGCCACCCGGAGGCCTGGAGGAGGACGACCTGGACCATGAGAGTGGGAGTCAGAACTTACTGTGTGAGTTTAGTGTGCACAACTAAGCAAATATGTTCTTACCCCATATAAAACTAGATTTTTGCTTAAGAGACCCTACCATTGCTGTGCCAGTGTGCCATCGACGAGGAGTAGCTTCAGAAACACTGCCACATATCGTGTGGTTTTACCTCCCCCTTTTACAGTTTAAGAATTGATAATTGAAATTTTTTTTTGTTGTAAGATCTTGTGTTTGGCATTTCTGCTTTATTTGAATGTGAGAGTAGAGAGAGACAGAAAAAGCAGCTAGAAAGAGGGGGATGATGTGCTGTAATGTTCCCAGGCCAGACTCAAACCTGGTCCACTGCAGTAAAGATGCAACCTTTAAAAACACGCTCTACCAGGTGAGCTATGGGGTAACCCTGGACAATGATTTTTTCAGGAGGGGATTACCTTGGCTTTCCAGATCATCCACTGATCATATGTATAATCAAGTCTTCTCTTTGTTCCAGTGGACAGCTCCGAGTCGTCAGGAGAGAGTGTGAGTGGCTTCAGCAGTTCCAGTCACAGCTACCACTCCGCTGTTGGAGGAGAGGTGGAGGACACCTTGTCAGTCTGCGCCTCCATAATCACTGTTAAGGAGGCAGCTGTTGCTCATAGAGCTGATACCTCTGCAGTCCTCCACAAACCAAATGCTCTGGCACGGTCCCCTGAAAAAACCCAACCACCTGTTGCACCCAAGCCCAAACCCAAACCACAATACCAGGCCAAGGGTCTGCCCTGTGGCAAGGTGCAGTACAAAGCTCATAACCACTTCTTGTTTATTTCAGTGAACTTTGTAAAGCACTGTGAGACAACTCTGTTGTGATATTGGGCTATACAAAATAAATTGAATTGAATTGAATTGAATAACCAGTAACTGAGTAACTGCGTATATGGTTAAAACATTAGTAATGCTAATGGTGATGATGTTTTCTGTTAATACTGTTTTCATGAATCTCTCAGGTTCAGAGCATCAGTGTTGGAAAATCCACTGAGGTTTGACCTGTGAGATACGATATAAGGTGAGTAAGTGCAAAAATACAGAATGTCGCTCATCTTTCATAAACTAGTACATACTGCAACATTACGCTTTCGAACAGTTAGTTGTAATGTCCATATTGATTTTTAACTGTGCTGCTGTGGGAAGGAAAAGTTACATTAAGTATTTCATTTTTCTTCTACAGAATTTGAGGCAACCCAAGAAGAGCGGTCTGTTGGTGTCAGAGTTCTAAACCAACATCCTTTCATACCTGTTACTGGTAACAGCTGGTATGTGCTCAATTACCAGTGTGCTCAATTACCACTCTGTAAATAGATCTTTTTAATCCCACCACTAAACCAATAGGCCAGAAAAATGTTTATAAATGTAACATATTCTGAACTTGAAACAGTGAGAAATGCTTACCTGACATGGTTTTTCGTAGTGCAATGTAAGGCAGTCTAGTTTCATAGCTCATGCACAGGATCATAGAGGTGCTACAGTGTGTTATTCATAACATAATAAGACTTTACAGTAGTCCAAGAATGTGGCTAAATAATCCAGGTGAAATGGTATGTGCAGACTTTTATAAGCACATCTCATCCTGATCCAAGAGGAGTTTAATAAATCTCCTGAAAGTTTCTGAGGGCAGTAAACACACCGTGATGCCATCTTTTTTACGTCTTAAATTTGTTGCCTTATGTACAGAATTATCAAATGTAATCACAACCTGTGTCTTACTTATTTCCTCTGCAAATAAAACGCATTCACTCTGTCTTTTCTCTTAATTAACAGTTTTGTATAAACTAATATGTTACTGGTATGATGATACTGATCTACATTATGTAACAGTTGTATGGCTTTCTATTTGAAATACAGAATATTTGCAGTGATGATGAGTATGTTGGTTTTAATCTGTGTTTTAATTTGCACCACAACATTTCACAATTTACAAACTCAAATATTGGTGGCTAATATCGGCATTTCATTTGCATTTTCCAAATACTTCCATTACCGGTCAGATGAGGCAATGACTTGGACTGTGACAATAATATACAATGCAGCTGTAACATAGATCAAATACATACTGTAATACCTAGTGCAGATGTATTTCCCTGATTACGTGAGAGCAAATTAACCACCAGAACAGTGTATCATCCATGTTGTCTGTGAGTATATCATATAAGAAACATACACACACACGCACCAATCACACAGAGTCATTTTATTTTGTTACGATGTGAACTTTCTGAAAAGTTCAGAAAGGAAAAGGAAACATTGAAGCCACCAAGCTGCATTATCCTGTGCCACAGGCATTTAGTATAACTATACTGCTTTGCTCTGTACCCTCTATGTCGAAGGCCATGACTTCTGGAAAAAAAAAAACACAGGCCCTTTTAACTGTACCCAATTGCACTTGTTAGCATCTCCCCAAACTACCATGATGCTCAGGTTCAGACCCAATTCTCTTACAGCATATTTTAAAGGGATCTGATATTGTTTTGTTCCAGTTTTCTCTATATTTCACTTTTGTTCTTTTGCTGCCATTTAAATCTGGGGTCTGACTTAATCTCCCACCATCTTTCTCTCTGTTTCTTTTTTTTTTTTTTTTTTTAATCATTTATGGACACATTTCTTATTTTATCTGGAAGTGAATCCAGGTGATACATGCCACAGTCTCTCTGAAGTAGACAAGGCTGCCTTGGCAGAGGCATTTCCACATAACTCTGTTAATCACTGAATCCAGCTCACTGATGTAATGCGCAACTCTGGAGCAAAGACGAATGTTTTTAGTTAGTCTGCCCAGTGTGATTCAAACCAAATGGCTGCCTTTATCCGTCACTTTTATTGACATAGATACAATTACAAATTCATTAGACTTAACATCTTTTGACTCATAATGGGCACCTATTTTCAAAGTTTGTAATAGAAAGAGGCAGACTGATATCGAGCACAGGGCAATTGCAGGCTTTTTATTTTTTATTTTAACTTCATGCACCAAAGAAGAAACAACAAAACTTTAGTAGTTGTTTGTCCTTTTTTGCTCTTCTTCATGGCAGAGGCTACTCAAGTGAGAGTAAATTGTAGGGAACTACTAAGCGCTGGTGAGCATTTATGGCAACAGGACGGTGTGTGTGGGACTGAGTCAAAAGAAACAGTAAGCTCCCAAGATCATGGTCACCTATGTGACTGTTTGACTCTTTTATTGCGTGTTTCATTTGTTTTGGGACAAAACGGAGGTCTGTGGCAGTGAGGAAAAACACACACATCGCTGGTTCGATCCCCTGCTCCTAAGTCAGCATGTCAAAAAGTCATTGGGCAAGACACTGAACCACAGCTTCAGTGTGTGACTGTGTGAAGTGAAAGAATAGTCTCCTCCAACTTAGATTCCTCCTGAATGAATGATGTGCGAATGGGTGAATGAGGATGTGATGTAAAAGCGCTTTGAGTAGTCAAAATGACTAGAAAGTCTATACAAATACAGACAATTTTACCATTTTACCATTTATAACAATGCCTTTATTTATAAAGCATTGGGAGGTGTGCCTGTTATGACTTGCTGTTCATGTTTACAGTGTTTATAATGGTTGTGATTATTTGAAGTGGTGGAACCGTTTAGCGTAAGGGGTGAGGCAGCTAACCCATTTCATCATTTCCAGTGTTATTCATGTTAACTCACTGATGAAAGTGGGAAGTTGCTTAACGTGTATAATTTAAACGTCTGTTCACACCCTGACGTTTATCCTTCGTGAAAATTACTTTTTCAACCTCAATCAAGGGCCTATTCAGGTTTATTAATTAACTAATTTTAACTAAAAATTAACTAATTTAGTCACAGTTCTAAAAACATGATGTAGGAGACAGCACAAGTCATCATTCTTATCTGAACTCATTAACGCTGCATTAGGAAACAATTAATTGCCAGCAGCAACCAGCCAATGCTCTCCATCATTCCCACATTGTCTCCATATCAGCTCCATCTTTAATCTTTATTTAGTCTCATCACCAGAAACAGGGAGTTTAGATAAATAAAAAATAATAATAAATTAAAAAAAAAAGACGAGTTCCAGTTAATCTTTGGGAGGATGAATCAGAGGGATGACGTGTAGAGGCTGCAACATCATGTGTGCGTGTGCGTGTGCGTGTGCGTGTGAGCGTGAGCGTGCCTTCTGTTTGGGGGAGGGTCGCGTCACGCCCATCATCGGACTGAGTCGCACGAGGAGGACTACAAATAGGAGCGAGGTAACGGCGGAGAGAGCCACAGTGTTGCCCACTGAGAAGCAGAGACAGTGAAAACACGGTTTAAAGAGACGACAGCTGCAGTCATGACTCAAGGTAAGTGTCTCTCTGAATGCTCTCATCCTGCACTTTATACTTCTATATTTATATATATATATATATATATATACTGTACTCTCTCTCTTTTTATACCTCTGTGCTTTCTATTCATTCAAACTGTCTTAAACCGTCTCTCATGTATGAATAATGAGTAGGGGCTAGGATAGTTTTAAAGGTTTAGAACCAGAAAAAACAAACAAACTCAAATGTTGATTCATAGTGACATAATCTCTGACTCAATATGTTCATGACCAGGAAGGGCAAACTTTCACAAACTCTTAAGACACTGGTGCCACTGAGCGTGCTGATGTCTGAGAATAACAAAGGTGACACATGAGAAGTTACTACAGCCTGCACACATCATCATCTTCATCATCATCATCACACGTTGGCAGGTATCAAGTGCTGCAGGAGAAAATCTGTCAAGCACACGTTCATCCGAGGTCGGACGAAGACGGATGCATCTGAAAAATGTTCCACCCTCCTGTGTGAGGAGATGATTGTTGCCCTGGGACCTTAACGCTCAAGAGCAGCTGGAGCCTGCCGCCAGTTAACTGCTGCTATCTTTATAGCTGCTCACACCACCCGACAAATAGTTTGCCTGAAGCTCTTGCAGATACGTTATAAAGTGCATGAACAGGAAAACGGCCCAACCTCCAGGTTTGGTTGTCGAAATGCATAGAATACCAAAAATATCTGAGCAGGGCTGGTGGATGGTCTACGGCAGAGCAGGCATGCAGCTTTAGAGCTTATAGAGAGAGTATTTAACAGGAAACTGCCTGGTCTGAAGTCATTTAAATAAATGTTTTTGCCATTTGGGATATTTATTCCTTGTAGTCAAAGGATTTTCTAAGAAGATGTCTGTTGGAGCAGCTACGCGAAAAAAGAAATACCACAGAATTTGCATATAGAATAAACAGATTATTGATGAATCAGTGTCACCTGTTTTCTGTTTGTTGGACATTCACAAGACATTTAGTCAGGACTGAAAGTGTCTGTGATGGAGCCCTGCCGAGAGCATGGGTGTCACCTGCAGGACTGAAAACTCTTTTCACTTCTGATGGGAGTTTATTTTTCCAGGATTAAAATAATGTTTACTGTACCGGCTATGACCCGTTTTAGACCAGCTAGGTTTTATTTTAATTGCCTTAAAAGGCTGATGCTGGCCTCGGTGCCACTTACTGAGACGGTCCCTCTGTGGTGCGAGTCATGGCTGGTACGCTGGGAGTGAAGCGTGGGCGTGTACGAGTATGTAAAGGTTAGAGAGGAGGGCACGGTCAGGGCTGAAGAATCTCTGCTCATGCATTTCATATTAGAGCTTTGTGCAACCCTAGAGAATAAACTGCAAGTAGTTCAGTTTGGCATCACACTACACATGTACACCATCTGCTATACCACAACTGCTTCACCATAAGCAACACAAGCTGTTGCACTGAAGAATTCATTGTATATAAGGTCTAAGTTATTTTCTTATGTATCAGTTATGTAGCTGCAAAAAGGCCCCCAAACCACTGCAGAGCGGATGACGTCAGTGTCCCACCATTTGTCTGCTGTTTGTGCAGGTTTTGGGTCACAGACATTCATATGCTTTTAATCTTTGTAATTGTTTTCACATTCCTTAAGTTCAGGATCAGTTTCATTTGACTCTCTTGCCTTGAGGAACGAGTACAGTAAAACTCTTTACTCGTAAAAAGGGAAAAAGTAAAAAAAAAAAATTGGATTCTATGAGATATTTCTTTCTCCAGATGGTTCCACAATAAACTGTTAGAAAGCATCTGTGCTCCAATGCAATGATGATATTTGTTTGATATTTGCACAGACTAAATGGGAGCTAAATGCATGGAGAATATATGCAGGCTAAACAGTGGTCATTTTGTCATCTTTAAGGCATTTGCCCCAATTAGTTACATTAACATGTCTTCAATTAGGAACTGAACCAAGGTCGAGATCAGTAAAACAGAAGAGGAATACTGAGCGATGATCCCTGTGGGCTGGTAAAACAGGAGGAAGTCTTTGCAGCGTGGTCTTTGTTTGCTCAAGTCTGGCCCAGCCTTGACACCAAGGAATAAAGAGGTTAACCTCCTGACATGTCATGGAGCAGCTAGTGGTTAATCAGCGGGAAGACCGTGGAGGCATTACTGCATGTACGGAGACGCTACCTTTTCTTACAACAGGAAATCAGAGGGTGGGATTCTCTTAGTCACTATGTGCCCTGGAGAGAAGGAGTGGTTGTGTGTTTGCACACTTCACAGGGAGTGACTCTATGTCTGTGTTTACCTCTTGTTCAATCCACACAGAAAGTTCTGTGAAACAAAATTTAACTTACCATAAATGACTGCAAGTGTCCCGCAGTCCACAGTTTCTTTCCAAAGTCCACAGAATTTGCTGGGACGATCAAACAGTAAACCTTTAGAAACATTTCATTTAAATCACCCAGGAAAATAAAGTCATTATGAAAGTCAGTTTGTTGAAACTATAACTAGAAAATATAAAAAAACACATTCATAGCCACAACGTGAAGAAATCCACACTCATTTACCACAAATCTGCTCCAAAAAAGTTAACTGTAACTGTTGGTCCTTGTAAATTATTTTCAATATCCTTCATTCCATACGTAGCTATAAGTTTTACAAGTTGCACTTCATCAAGGCTGTGTTGTGGCATTTGAATCACTCTATAAACATGTATATTATCCCGCTATTAAATTTAAATGAGAACCAAGAGTGTGTCTGCAGCACTAGAAATAGATGTATGTTCTACACATTGTGATGATAAGACTGAAAATGTCCTGCGACACTGCGTATTTAAGAGATATGTAACAAACAACTCTTTTAAAGGATTATGTTGTAAGCTTTTCCTGTGTTTTTTTTAAAATGCCTTCTCTTCTTTCAAGCTCTGGACATTGATCGCTGGAACCTGGAGTGTGAGTTCAACAACACGGACCATCGTACTGATCTCAACGGCGTAGATCGTCTGATCGTGAGGAGAGGCCAACCGTTCACAATCAGCCTGTACCTTCACTCCGGAAACTACCAACCAGGAGTCAGCTCTCTCGACTGCGTTGCAGAAACAGGTGCTACTCCTTCTTTACCACTTTACTTTTACAACTTTCTTAACCACGTAAACACAGAACTCAAGAACTAATGTGCTTTGTAAGTAATTGTTGTATTATACTGTATTTTTAAGTGCCTTTAGTGTTCTTTTGGATATTTGCACAAGTTTTTGTTAGTTAGTTCCTTTATTCAGAAAGTTAGGATCACATTGGGCCCCATTCTGTGTTTCTGCTAGCATTGTTTTATCTGGTCTATTGTGATTGGAAAGATGAGAGGAAAAAGGTTGGTTAATGTTGGTGGAAAGGAAAAGGAAGTAATTTCTCTTGGTCAGTGGCCAGAAATTCTGCTTTTACTTTTTCAACGAGCATAGTTACAGTAGCTGCATGATTTTTTGTTGGTTTTTCCATTGTTAACCTCTGCTCCCCTCTTACTGTTCTGCGGGTGTTAATGGCCTTAACTGTTATTGTTGGAGGTCCCAGATACTGTATTGCCTTCAGAATACCCTAGAAAAACACTGACATGATCTGTCTCTACTCCTCAGTACACATTTAGACAAACTTCTCATGCAGAGTATGATAAGGCAGCTGTTACTGCCATTAAACCCAACTGTTTAAACAGGAAGTGTTGCTTGCCAACAGGAAAGCATGTGTATAACCGTAGATAACATTATCAACATATGAAAGTCATGTATATTTTAATGGTTTAGAGTAGGACCCTTTATCCCACCCAACGAGAGGAAAGTGATCAAACAACTTGCCCTTGGTTTTGTTGGCTGTACTGGATGGAAGATGTGAAGGAATTCACTCTTTGGACTGATTCTCAGTTTATGTAACTAACCAGAATGCAAATCAAAGCAGAGGTCACGCAGGGACCCAGTCGATTTTGGCCATAATTAGGTTCTATTATACAGTTATGCTGTCTATGCATGCAGCAAGATTCCAGACATGCTAGAACTAAATGTATGCACAGATGGGAAAACAGTGAAAATGTACCCTGTGAATTTCCATTCCCCAGGCAATAGTGTTTCAACACGATCTCTTGGCATTTTCCCACATGTAGTTCCAGGGATCTAACTACATTTACTGTTACATGCAGGTCCTCAGCCCTCTGAGCAGTATGGCACCAGGGCCTCCTTTGGCCTGTCTGCCAACACTGACACCTCGCGCTGGAGCGCCGCTGTCACCAGTCCCCCCGGGGACATGGTGACCCTGTCCATCTGCTCTGCCCCTGACGCACCCATAGGCCACTACACCCTGACCCTGGGGCGATCAAAGCCGATCGAGTTCATCCTGCTCTTTAACCCCTGGTGCCCAGGTGCGTAAACAGACCATACGTCAAGCTGTCATATAGTCGACCTTGTGTAGCGATCTTAGGCTACAAAGTGTGTCCCTCCAGACTGGGCTTTATGAGACAAACTTACTGAAGAGCAGTGCTTAAAACATTATATAGGAGGATGGCAGTAGTTTAGTTAATTAATTATTGTGTAAGCAGTAGTTTAACATTTTGGGAAATGCTTATTTGCTTTTTTGCCAGGAGTTAGATGAGAAGAATAATACTGTATACTATAGCTTAGCTCCAAAGTAACTAAATTCTCCCACCAGCACATATAGAGCATGTCATATCTCCTTTATTCAATTCAAACAAAAACTGAAGTGTAAAAACAACAAATTATGGTTTTACGAGGGGTTATTTGTCATACTGTATTTCTGTAACATAAGATATGAGGGACAAGTTAGACTAAGTTTCAATAAGAACCATAAAATACCCCTAAGTATGAAGATGAGAACCGCAAAAAATAATAAGAGACGACATGTCTTAAAATGCTATGCTAAGCTAACCAGGTTGTGGCTGCAGCTTGATATTGAATGGACAAGTATGAGTGCGGTATTGATCGAAGAAAGCAAATAAGCATACTTCCCATAATTACAAACTATTCCCTTAAGTTAAGCAGAACTTTCCATTTTATGATAAAACAATGATTACACTCCACCTGTAGGGTGACAATATATGTGTTTTAAGACCAATACTATACCAGTCATGTCTCACTAGAACTTGTATTAGGACATTGATTGTATTGTTTGTGGTGGCTCTTGGCAACAGGAGATGCTGTGTACATGGACGATGAGCAGAGTTTGGCAGAGTATGTGTTGTCTCAGGATGGGATCATCTTCCGAGGCAGCTACAAATATCCGATATCAACTCCCTGGAACTTTGGCCAGGTACCAACACCAACACTGGCGCTGTCAGCTTCACCTCATCAAACACACGTAGTACAGTCAAGCAGGCGAGCCACTGGTGACTTTGATTCATGCTTATTGTGATAACAGGAAAATATCCATTCACCAAATGATTCATGATGTGGCATGAAATTGGCAGCAACTTCTGATCATTTGAAACTGAACTGAGATATTTACATCTGACAGCAGGCTCTCTGGCTCTGATAAAGTGTTATCATTTCCATCCTTTTCTTTGATATCTGATACAGTTTAATTAGCCTGGCATTAGCAGTGCATTACTTGTAAAGCTGTTGAGGTTTACAATGTGGCAGGGTTTAGTTTGCTATGTGTTTGCACCTGTTTTTGTTGAAATGTGTTCAAAAAGGACTTGTTACACCTTGGATCTGGCTTTTGCTTATTTTTCCACCTCTATACTTCTGTCACTGACAAACAACTAATCAGCAGTAATTCATGTTTATTCTGTCCAGTTTGAAAGTGGAATCCTGGATGTCTGTCTGAGGATTCTGGATATGAATCCTAAATGTCTGAGGAATCCTGGCAAAGACTGCTCGGGGAGGAGAAACCCTATCTATGTTTCCAGAGTGCTTAGTGCCATGGTAAACCACTTCCAAAATCTCCATCCACTTTTCTGTTTAGACAGAAACACTTTTTGCTTTTTTATTTTCATAGATAGGCTTATGTGTGGCATACACATGAATTCCTTATGTGAGAAAATGTTTTGCACTGCTTTCTTTTGCGTCTTAGGTGAATTGTAATGATGACAAAGGAGTGTTGCTGGGAAAATGGACAGGTGGCTACGAGGGAGGCATCAGCCCCATGTTCTGGAGGGGCAGTGTGGAGATCCTGCGCAACTGGGACACACAAGCCTGTCAGCCTGTTCGCTACGGACAGTGCTGGGTGTTTGCTGCAGTGGCCTGTACAAGTAAGATAGGACGCAGTGGAGAGCGGCAGCCTATCACTGGAAAACACACTCAATTTGTCTCAAATAGACACAACATAACACCATATATGTAACAAGGGAGTTGTTATGATATACATAATACATGCCCCTTCTCTTAGTATCGCAATACCCATGGAAGTTTTTTTTTATACCCTGTTAGTTTTCAGAGCCCTTGGCATCCCTTGCAGAGTCATCACCAATTACTTGTCAGCCCATGACACCAACAGCAACCTGGTGATTGAACGCTACATCAATGAAAACGGAGAGATTGTTCAGTCCAGAGAAATGATCTGGTAAGAACTCCTATGATTTATGTATGTAATACAACAGTAGGAGGCATCTACTAGTCGTAACATTTCATATTCTGACAACAAAAGGTACATAAAAATACATTACAAGGAAGATTTAAGTGTAAAATTAGGTTAGGCTTCAGGACCACCATGAAATTTTTGTAATTAAAAGTAGGAAACTCAGAATTAAAATGTAAGGTAGTGTAGAAAAAAGTATACATGCTAGTCAACATATGTCCTTAAATATGGCAATGTGATTTCTTGGGGAGTAAATTGAACACCATTTAATTAGATACACTCCCCATTGGTTTAGAACAGCCCCTTGATTTGATTGTAGATGATACAGTTTGCAATGGAAGTTCTTTTTGTACTAGTCAATACTAACCATGGCAGTGGAGAATTATGCAGTCGAGGTTTAGTTGTGACTTAACTGATGTCAGTCAGTTTACTGCAGATATGAGTAATGACGTCTGAACAAGTCCAGTTATGAGATGTCTTTATTAAAGGTCAGAAACAGAAAGTGTACCAAGTGTTGCTTATATCTGTAGGAACTTCCACTGCTGGGTGGAGAGCTGGATGACCAGGCCTGACCTAAAATCTGATTTTAACGGCTGGCAGGCCAGTGACCCTACACCTCAGGAGAAAAGTGAAGGTAACAACCACGCTGCACCAATTAACAAATGAGGCAAATCCTCACCAAGGTGGATCCATCATCCTTATTTCTGCTCGTTCCCCTTCCCGTAGGAGTGTACTGCTGTGGCCCCATCCCTGTCAGGGCCATCAAGCAGGGCGAGCTCATGTTTAAGTACGACGCCCCGTTTGTCTTTGCTGAAGTCAACGCTGACGTCCTCACCTTCATGAAGAAAAAAGATGGCAGCACATCAGAAGTCATCAGCACCACAGTGGTGGGCCAGAAGATCAGCACAAAGAGTGTGGGCAGTGATGCCAGAGAGGACATCACTCATCTGTACAAGTACCCTGAAGGTAGAGAGCACTGCTGGATAAACCACACATGTAGACAAGCCTAACTAATATCAGTAGAGTTGATCTTCTCTACCATAAATAGTGTATGTTATTACAGCACATGACCATAACTATATACAGACCTGCATGCCATGCACCAGCATTCTCTGCATGCCAACAGGTCACGCCAAGGTCACCCGCTGTGTAAACTCTTACATTCCCTATCAGTATTTACTTTGCTCTTAATGGACATTAAGTCAACTCGTAATTGCCTTTGTTTACTGTACTTATACAGGCAATTTGTCATGTAAAATATAAAGAAGTTGTCAAATTTGAGACTGTGAGACAGTGTTACTGTCAGTGCTTGATTTTGTCGCCTCCATATCGTCAGGCTCTGATGAGGAGCGGGAGGCTTTCAAGAAGGCCAATCACCAAAACAAGCTGCTCCACCAGCAGCAAAATCAAGGCCTACACCTCGCCATCAAAGTCACGTCAGACATGAGGAAGGGCTGCGACTTTGACGTGTTTGCTGTGGTTACTAACAACACGCAAAGCCAGAAGAAGTGTCGCCTGCTGTTTGGATCCTGCGCCGTATCCTACAGCGGGTTTATGGGAGGGAACTGTGGTTTTAAAGATCTGCTCAATGTTGAACTCTCACCAGGAGCGGGTGAGTTAAGTCACCGTGTGGTGTTCACGTGTAAATGCTTTATACACTTGACTCTTCACTGTCAATGTTAAACATGTTGCATGTGTTCTGTTAGTCCGGCTATTTCTTGAAAATGGCCACTCAAGCTATAGAATACAAGCATGTAGTTGACACATGCTGCAATAAAACTCTGTCATCAGTGTTATTGGGTTCAACCATTCAACCAAAACATAGACAAGCATGATCAAGTACTGCAAAGACTAGTGTGCTCTCAAGGCTCCATAGCTTCCACTAATCTATCTAACAAGCATATGCAGCATGTTTTACATTTCGACTAATCAGAAACCAGCACTGACCCCCAGTCATTATTGGTCCTACTTAAATACACTGCAAAACTACTTATAAAGTCAAATACATCAAAATCCTAACCTGAATTATTTACAACCATGTTTCCATTGTATAAATGTCTCCAACATGTTCTTCTAGAGAGGAAAGTTCCACTAAGGCTGAACTACTCGAAGTACGGTGGCTTAGTCACTGAGGACAACTTAATCCGTCTGGCTGTTCTGTTGTTGGACTACAGCACCAGAGAAACTATGCTGGCAGTGAGAAACATAGTGTTGGAGAATCCTGAAATTAAAGTCAGAGTGAGTATAGGACAAACTGTTATAGGACAACTACTGTCATTACTATAGAAGGACAAGTGTCACTAATGATGGCCAGTTAATTGCTAAAACCACATTAAAGGCCTACTGTTTACATAAACAAAGCTTGGCCCCAAGCGAATGATGTTGTTATTAGTGTGAGATTTTTGTGAACTAACACCCAGACGTGGCTTTGCTCTGCAGATCCTGGGTGAACCAAAGGAGAATCGGAAGCTGGCTGCAGAGATCACCGTCCAAAACCCTCTGCCAGAGCCGCTGGAGAGCTGCTGCTTCAGCATCGAGGGGGCCAACCTCACTGGGGGACACGTCATCTCTGAGAGGTTGTATGAGTCCTTCTAGAAATGATTGTTCTTTACTCACACAGAGCTGACCGGTCATAAATTACAAGCTGTTATGCAGCTTAAACGTTCTTCTCCGTGGACACAAATATGCATGCAGAAGACACAAAGAAGCAGGAAACATTCAAAATATGCGACAGGGCGTAGAGCAGTGAACCAGCTCACTTCCTTTTTAGCAGTGACTAGATACGGTGTTTTGGCCTTTTAAAATGAATTCATTTTGTGTAATGGAAATGTTTCGCTTTTGGTTGCCCCCCACGCTATATGAGATATGTGTTACACTTTATTTATGATTGGTGCAGTGTCCTGATGTCAGCCACGATGTCACCCTGTTTAGTCAGGACAGAAGCCCAGTTGTTGAGAAAAACTACAGCACTGGGATTTACTGGAGCAGACTCAAGAGTTAGGCAGAATGCAGTTGGTGAAACACCACGCGATGGCTTGTTATTGTTAAACAATAACCTTTCCATGAATTTATTTGATATGTTGATCCCTTTTAGTGAGTAAATTAAGGTGTTATCAGTCTATTGCTTTACATAAATGCAGTTTTGTGTTTCTGGCAGCAAGAATAATACATGCGTTGGCATGATGGGTTTTCATGGTCAGTGCTATTGTTTGCCCAAAGCTCTGGTGCATGAAAAAGGATTAAACTGTCATTGAAGCTTACTTTTTTTCCCTTAACTTTTACTCTTCTGTTGAGCAGTTTAAACACTGCAGCTCCATCTGCATCGTCTCCATAAATAGTCAGAGCTGCCACGAGTGTTATGCCAGCAGTAATCAATTGTCTAAATATTTATGCAATCAGAGAACTATGATAAAGTCATCGTAGTGTGTGTCACAGATTTAATATTTAAATATTTACCCAACAGGATCGGCACCTCAGTGGGACCCGGGGAAGAAGCGAAGGTGAAAATTTACTTCACTCCCACCCACTCTGGGCTGAGAAAGCTGGTGGTCGACTTCGACAGCAACAAGTTGTGTCACGTCAAGGGTTACAGAAATGTCATTATTGGAAAATGAAGCCTTTACAGTCCATTGGACAGCAGTACTTGTACTGTTCTTTTGAAAAGCCATCTAAATATTAGCAAATGCGCCTTCTTTTGCAGTTTTTAATACATAAACTCCTTTTCTATTCATATATTTTATAATCTGACTGTGTAGTGCTGAATACTACATGTGTATCTGTTTTATTCAGAATTGATGATTAGTTCTATGTACTATTTTTATACCTTTTCGGTGCTACAATTAGACAGTTGTTACTCGTCTCATTGGTGTGGTGTTTGTGAGGTTGTTTCACTTTTATGTTGTTACACAGTGAATATGTCACCAGGTGGTCAGTTATAATAATCATTGATGAATTATTCACTGAAGCGATCAAGTTAGATGTGTTGATATGTGCAACCCAACAACCCTGGGAAAACTTCTTCAGTAGCAGAACACGGAGAGCATCTCCACCCACAGAAAATGTGCTGGTTTCACCACATTCCACACTACATATGGATGTAGTAACAGCATACTGTATTCATTTCAAACAGATTTCCACCTCTAAGTTGACTTCTTTTCTCCTTGTACCTGGGGCACACACCACATTATTTGGACAGCCTGTGGATATGGTATGGTGGCGTGTGATGGGTTTTGTTACAGTCAGAGGAAGTGCTGCTCTCGTCTGGCCACAAGCAGTCATTACAAGTGTCAAAAAACAAGGCTGAGGAGCCTCTGTAGAAGAGGTTTCGTTGCATAGTAGCTGGCTGCAGTACACAACCTGTTAATATTGTTGATTTATGGTGAACCAGATGTGTAGCAGACTGAAAAGAGTCCCATACATGTTCACAACTGTCTTACGCTGGGATTGCACAGAGGAAGTGAAAACTTTTCACAACCTTTAGTAGATAAAATGACATTTGTTTTGAGATACTTTTGGCAGCTACTCAGACATTGCCTCTTGTATTCCAATCCACAACACATATTAAGTTAAACACTAAAATGGGATTTTACCACACAAGAATCTGCAAATTAGTTGATGCTGCCAAACCACAGTCAACAACCCATTCTCTCCCTAACATGTATAGTATTTTGCTTCAATACACATTAAAAACATTAAATAACCCTGAATCAGAGAAAGCAGATCAAATGAAGACTACACTAATGTAACGTGTGGCAAATTCATTTTTTGTTTAAGGATTCTGACAGAAACTTTTGACATTTAATAAAGTACATAACTGAATAGCAGAATCGAAGAGAAGAAAAGACAAAAGACATTTCAAATGAATGTATTTAACAGAACAGATACCAAACAGCAGCACTTAGAACAAACACAGTCAAGAAGAGAATGTGATCCAGATGACAAACTCCATAAAGGTTTGGACAAAAAGTTATATTGTGGTTGAGAAAACAATGACAACGGTTTGGAGTGAATAACATACTATAGTTGTGTCTTTTAAATCATTTGGTTGCACAGAGTAAACTTTATGTAATGATAACAATAAAAGTCTACAGTGCCAAGTGTGAATATACACATGAATTCTTATTTCATCTTGGTGTGATGAAAGCATACATTTTCATTTTGACAAACACTATAGTCGTGGTAAAGAAAGCTTAATACAGATAGTTTTCTCTTAAATTGTTTTAACAAAGATTACATGAGTGAAATCAATGCACAGTTTTCAGATAAATGAAAAAGCTTTGTTTATTCTTTATTCCTAAGAAAGAATTTACATTGAAATACTGCAACTTTTGGTAGATGTTTTGGTAAAAGATAGTAGAATTGGCATATTGCAAAGAAAAGGGTCTATGTCTGTATCAGTGAACCCCAAGTTTGCTTTGTTTATTATTTATGATATCAGTGATAATTCTGTGTCTCTGCCGCTGTGTGCTGTAACTCTGTGAATGAAAGTTCTGGGTGCTTGGCCACTGAAAGAGACCCTTACAGGCTGACTGTCACATTAACTTGATGCAATAGGTAAAAAGCACAGAGACTAATAACAAAGCAACGAAAATAACATAATCATATGTACTGTCAATAAAATCAGGCCTTTAATTGGCATTCAACAGCATTGGCATCCAAACAACAATATTAAAGATGGACAAACAAACTGTGAAACACAAAGGGTCCAGGTACGCCTGTCGCCTCAGCTCTGTGGTGACGTGTGTGATTTGATGACTGTCCCTCTTTAGAGATAAGTCATGAACATGCAGACAGACAGGCAGACTGCCCGCTCTAAAGCACACAGCTCTCATTACAGTCAGTGGTGCTGCCAGCTGATCTCCTCTTCAGTTCCCTGCCCTCTGTCTGGTGGTGGGGCTGTGACCGGTGCTCATGCTCCTGCAGCCTGATGTCATCCGACCCCTGACTCCTCTCAGGCTCCACCTGGAGATAGGCGCGAACATGGTGGTGCTGCGCCACGGTGCCACTGAAGTCAATGACACGACACTCATACGTGCCCTCGTCTGACGGCTTGACGCTGGACAGACGGAGCTTGTGGGAGATGTTGCTGCCGGCCACTTTTACCACCTAATGTGGACGAAAGATGATGTATTTTTATTTAAAGCCATATGGAAGGTGAAGTAAAATATCTTCTATATCAGTCTAAACCAGGGGTATCCAAACTATGGCCCGCGGGCCAACTGCGGCCCGTGGTCCAATTTTCATTGGCCCGCAGGATATTCTAAAAATGTATTGTAATACGGCCCACACATGGAACTTGCGCTGGACTGTATTGTACTTATTAGTCTCACCGCTAGGTGGTGTAACTGTCTTGAACGAGGCAGCTTCTCTAAAAAAATGAGTAATCGAAGAAGAAATTTGCTACAGGTGACCCAAAATGGCAGAATTAAGGAAACGTAAGAGAACAAGTGAGTGTAGAAAGTTTCAGACGCGGTGTGCGATGAGAGCACAGCTAATAACTAATGACGATCACTTTTGCATTACGGAGGAGCTGCTTGATGTTAGCAGTCTAAAGAGCACCACGACGGGTGAGGATGTTTTTGAAGCTGTGCCAGGTGCAGTTGGCATGATGGGAGTTAAATGGGACAAGCTGTGTGGAGGGATGGATGGGGCTCCAGCTGGGACAGGCCAGCGCAAAGGAATCGCCTCTACGGTGTCCGCCGAGGGGCAAGAAAGTGGAGGTAAGGCTGTTAATTCGAGCACCAGGGCTCTAGCACAGACTATTTCAAGCTTCCCTCTCCGGTGCTGATGCTGGTGTTGTGGGGGGGGGCGCTGCTCTACCATTCTCATGTGCGCTGGCTAAGTCGTGGCTCTGTGCTGCAGCAGTTTTATTCCCTGAGATCAGAAATCGACCAGTTTTGAAGAGAGAAGGACCTTTTCATGAGGTCAGTGACCCTCTCTGGTTGGCATTTTTAGTGGATCTCACTGATCACCTGAACAAGACCAGCTTGTACCACAACTAATAAATGAAAGCCCACTAATGGAAAGGCTGTTTTTTTTCTTGAATCAATTCAGTTATCAAGCAGAATTTACCTACATTTGATTGATTTTGCCAACTTTAATCCACTAGAGGTGAGGCGATATACATCACCTCTAGTGGATTAAAGTTAGCAATATAGCTCACTTCTAGTGAGTGGCCCAGCCCTTTATATGTTTTTCTGTATGTTTCTATATGTGTTTCTGTAAAGTTTGGACACCCCTGGTCTAAACTAAACAATTCTGACCTTTATTGTCATAAAGAGTTACTGAAGCACTTGCAGAAGCTTAGATGTCTTTCATATTCATTATGATGAAATAAATTCAGTTAGTTTTCTTTGATACTGTCTTTGCTTTGTGCTGGATGACAGTTGATGCAAGATCACACTCACACTAATTTTGGTGGCATCGTTGGACGTCTCCTCTTGGGGTACAACCTGCACAGAAATATGGATGATGCATTAGCAACAGACGGCTGATCGAGGCTGCACCTTTCTAAAAGCGTCGCATGCTAAAAATATCTCTTACAACTGCAAAACATTACAGTGGACATATTTGATGCTTTCTGCAGCTTCTCTTAACAAAACTTCCCAGGATTGCTGATCTGTTGCCGCTATAATTTTCTCTGGTGGTTGAGCTTTATGTATGTTCATGTGCATGTGTATGCATGTGTTTATGCGCAGGTTTAAATGTGTGTGTATGAGCACACACTCCATAGCACCAAGCATGTAAGCCTCTAAGCAGGAGAGTGTGTGTGAATGTGTATGCAGAGGCACAGAGGTATTCTTTTGGGCATAGGTATGAATTATGCATGGAGCAGACAGAGATTTTGAAAATCTATTTCTTTCTCAGTGCCAATTATAGTGTCTAGAGGCACAACAGGGGAGCCTGAGTTCCCCCATGATGGGAGAGAGTCAACCTGTTCTCCCTGTGCTGGCAAATGCTAATCAGCAATTATCCCTTCGTTTCCATGCCAGAGGGTTTCTGCCGTGGCTAATATTGTATTTCCCTCAGCCTGATATACATTAAGCTTTAGGTTCAGTTTGAGCAGTTCTGTCCAAATAAATTTAACTGCAAAAACTGAGAAAGAGAAGCAGAAAATGGTCTTTGTAATTCTCCTTAACAAATAAAAACAAAGGTTTACCTTTAAGAAACACATATAGGTTGCAGAGTAAAATAAAAGCCCTCGCAGAAATCATGCATGAGAAAATAGTTCTGTCATAGATTATTTTATGCTGTGATTTGCTGCTTTCATGCACTAAGCATAAGCATCTCGATGCTAAAGGAAATCAGTTCCATTTTGTTTTCTATTGGCCTTTTAACTGGGATCCATATAAGACATTGTTGAGTAAGATTAAAAAATGTAATTTATTTGTCTTTGTTGCATTTTTTCCCTCTACTTGGTGCACTACTTTTTACTGAAGTTGTGTAAATACATTTTACCTGAAATTATGTAGATGGTGTTATTATGATATATACTTTTTATTCCATATGAATGTATTACTGGATGTCTTGCTATATTTGTGATGTATGACATAAAGAGGTGTCTTGTATGTAGACTGAAAGCATCTCAGTCATACAGTATCCTTCACTTACACAGTGGCTTCATCAACACCTTCCAAAGATGCAACATTTTTAATATAATTAAATTGTCACTGTTCTCGTTTGCTCTGGTCGAGTCTGTAATTCTACTGCCGACAGTAACCCTTTGGACTGACAAAGGCTGAACCTTTCAAACTTTTTACATCACAGTTATCTAACTAGTTCACTTATCTGCATGCTAGCTCTCCATGCACTCTAAATTAAAACAAGTTATTACTGGTTACTTTAAATAAATCAGCATCACGTCAATTTATAATCCTACTTTCTCTCTCTCCTCGCTCCCCTCCACACAAACATGTGGAAATATCTTTTTTAATCACATCTCAATTTCTGTTTTTAAGCTGAGTTAATTAGTTGAGCGTTCTATGTACTGCACCCCCTGGCAACTGCAGAGCTGCTCCCCGGGGAACAAATACACCTGTTGGGATTCACATAATAAAAACAGCAAGAAAAATTTGTTTTCCCTTGCGGCTTACATTGTTAGTGCTGTGATCAGGCTTGTTTTGCCAGTCTCTGTGGTCCTTGATGTACCACCACTGGATCTCCAGGGAGTAGGAGGGAGAGCCTGCCCCGCGGAAGGAGCAAGCCATCTCCACATCCTCACCGCTCTGTGTCGTAATGTCGTGTGGCACCTCTGTAAAGAGAGCTGCAACAGAAAAAATAAGTTGAGATAAAATGATAGGCTTAAGAAATAACCAAAACAGTCGCTGCATCACACTTTAGCAAGTCAAAATCTGTGACACACATGGAGAAGCCTGATAAATATAGCAATGAAAACTTTAGAGAGTCTTAATCTTTTCTAATTTCTCCAGAAACTGTAGGAGCAAACTGAGTAAGATTTTGTGTTTATTTCAAGAGAAGTTTAAAGGAAGCAGAATATAAACCGAGCTGAAAGAGCGTCAAGAACGTTAAATAATCCTTCTGTCGATGATACAGCAGCCCGAGCTGAACATTGTACCGATATACTAATTTGGAAGTGTCACAGTATTTCAATCTCACACACATAAGACCAACCACCCACACAGAGAACATCATTTTCTCTGGATTGGCTTCCAGTAATGGTCAATAATTCACCATAACAGCACACTTTCCATCACATATCTTCTGACTCAGCATGCAGTGTGAGTGTGTGGCAGGGACACACACTCACACTGGTAACATTCTAGTCTATAGATGCTCAAGCAAAATGGAGACATCAGCTAACATGAAATTAAACTTTGCTGTTTTGTACAATGATTATCTGCAGATACAGTCAATGCAATGCAATGAGGTGTAATCTCATCATAGTCAGTGTAATGTTGAGGAGGCAATATTCATACAGTATTGACCATTCTGATTATGATATAGTTAATATATTGTAACGGTTAATGCACATTAACCATCCAAGAAGATGCGCATTGATTAAATGTAAATGTGTAGCATGACACTGCATCCTCCTCATTTCACTTATTTGTCTCTTACATCCTCTCTCTGTCTCACTGATTATATTGATTTTTATATATAGCAAGAAATATTTCAGGAAAAACAATGCTGAACAAATCTTTTTTTTGTAGTGCTGTTGTGGGCATTTCTAAACATAAAAAAAGAAGACAAACGAGTAGCTATTGTGTAGCTAATGTATTATTTTCTGTTGATGTATTGCTTTCTTTGTGCCTTTGCTTCTTTTTACTCTTGTGTTGGTCTATTTTGTTGCTCTTGTAGTTGTTTGAATCATCAAATTTCCACATTTTTTTTCTTAGTCTACTATTTTTTTCACAAATGCTGAAACTTCGATATAATCTTTTCTGCATTTGAAGTTACTTAAATAGTATTTCTTCATTGTACCAATTGCATGTACAATTAACACAGAGCCCTCAGTGAACAAATACAACAAATCTGAAAAACTCTGGTCTCTGTGCAAAAATAGATATTTCTAACTTGATGTATGCAAACACTTGCAGTAGCATTGAGCTACTAATGACCATGTTACCGCGTTGTCAAATTCAACATTGTGATTTAAGGGACTTCTTACATTACTATGGACTTCACTCTTTTCCATAAACTGGCATTCAATTTTGTAGTCCACTTGGGCAACACTACATTGGCATTTTATCACCATATAAAGTCGATATGAGAAAAGTGTTAGCAAACAGTTGACGATTTGCACATTCAACAGACACGGTGCACCAGTAGCATTTATTAGGTGCCATGTTTGTGGCATTGTGAGTTTAAATGTTTTCTAAGGAAAATGTCAACTACTGTAACTGCAATATGTAAATGTTGTTCTACAGCATATCTCAGCATAATAAACGGAACCAAAAATATAGACACTGTTTCAGAAAGATGAAACTGCTCCACATCAAACCTCTGGGAGTAAATTAAGTTGTATTTATTCTGATGCTCTCTGCTCCAACTAAAGATCCCACAAACACATCAGTAATCTCCTAAAAGCTCCCACCAATTCACTTTTCTTAAAAATCTGTACAGGCACACATTGAAATATAAAAAAAAAACTGGAACAAAAATGTCATACATTATCTACTCACACTGGAGATTTGAAATATGACAACAGCCCCATCTTCCTACTTGAAGTGTGAAAAGAGAATAAGCCGTCTGTTCTATCAGTAGGTAATATTCTACTTCTCATCTACAGAATAATCCTCTTTCAGAGAAACCCTGCAAAAGACACACAGACTGAGGATATTTAGACCAGGTGAGCAAAGAGAAAAGTGAGTCACCATATCTGTAATTGACATTCACTCTGCCTTGTGAAAAGCGGATCCAGTGATGAGTAGGAGGATGTAAGGAAAAGGGCTGAGAATGGAGGAGCGGTGGAAAGGGCTTTGGTGCCGTTTGACTGACTGGGCCCTCAGGAGTCGTGCCCTTGATGCACCGCTGCTCGCGGCCATCCAGTGGCCTCATTTGTCAGGAGGAGACGTACTGTGGGGACGCAGCTGTACAGGGGCCAAGCAGGTTAGAGGAAGAGGGAAGAAAGAGAGAAAGGAAGGACAGGGGCAGAGGTGAACTGAGGCGAGTGTGCTGAGAAGAAAGAGATGAGAGAGATAGATGGAAAAATGAGGAAAAGTAAAATGCTGAGAGAGGAGCAGTAAAGCAGACTGACTGAATCCACACACTCACACAGTGATAAGAAGGAAATGTGACCTTTAGAAAGGATTGTTACTGAAGGAATAACATATGGAAAGATATGGAAAGGTGTGCAGCATATAGAAGTGCACTGAATCTCAATCACAATACCTGCAGACAGTAAGACAGCAGCTCACACACTGCAGCCTGGACGTTTATGGTCAGAGAACCTGGCATTTTACAATATTGTACAGCCTGTCTACCCAACTATGGGTCTCATTATGCAGTGTGTTATATAGCAACAACACATCAACAACACATTCATACTCCAAAATGTTCACTGCCAGCAATTTTTTTTTTTTCTTAATTTTTCAGAATGAACATACCTGGAAATATTCAATGTCACTTCGGTCAAGTTAATGTTGTTAGATCTGCTTAAAGCTGCATGTATATTGACATGTATAACACACGCTCTTTAGATCCTTGACAAGCTATCGAACAGCATTCAAATATTTGTGTACATTAATTCTTCAGCTGAGAGATAAACACCTGCGACCAAAAACAAAATGTCTCCATATTTAGGATTCAAATCCTTGAAAATGTTTCCCTCATTATCCGTGTAAGGTGGTGTAAGTTGTTGAGCATTCGTTTCTTTCCAGGCACCATAAAGGTCTATTATGTTCAGTATGAGCAGGCAGCTCTTGGTGGCAAAAACATAGCAGACTGTGGCCACTTGAGAATAACTCATTCTTATACTTCTCTGTCTAGTTCTCCTCTATCATGCAAATTCTCCTGTGATGGAAAGATCACAGGTGAAATCTAGTGAAGTCTACCTCTCCAGTCCTGTTCCATCTCCGTCTTACTGTATGAGTCCTTATTAAGATGCTGACAGATACAGGAGCAGACAACATTCTCTCTCCTTAGTGTGTGAAGCTCATGTTAGGAGGCGGCTCTCATGTGGATCAAAGAGCACTCAAATCTCAGACCTGTCAGCTAAGATCGAGTCATGAGAGGTGTGCTACACAAAACAAATGGCCTAAAGCTATACTGTTTAAAAAAACATGACCTGAGGCTATTGTATGTAATAACGCTAAACATAATGATCACAGTAATCGGTGGAAAAACTATTAAAAAAGAATAGGTTTTCACAGTGAACATAAACTCTACATTTGCTGATGAAGATGGCGTGATACTGTTAAAAACCTTAGGTTAACATATCCCAAAAATCAATATTGGCATCATAAATCCAGCGCCAGTGAGGCGATATTAGCTGTATATAAGTTTTATATAGATTATATATTAATTACACTGCTAATGACAACATGAAAGCGCACAGTTCTGCATTTTGCTTCAAAGGCTTAATAAAACACACAAAAGGTATTAATTTGAATTTTTGAATTGTGGTCCTGAAATTGCAAAATAACATTTAGCAGCAAAATCAAAACAGATGTCATTTGACAATCAACGCTGCAGTTCAGAGAGTTTAATTCTTAAGAAAACTTCTAGATATTTATCTTTTTGTGGAGAGATGAGGTATATAACTATTAGTTTAATCATCTGGGTGCACAAAGCAATACATATTTCACTGTGATGTGGAAATGCCACTACGTGTATTAAGTCAAAAATAATCAATTTACAGATACATTGTCATTTTAAACTGTCAAACGATCAGTACGTTCTAAGACCGCAATGAAAACAGATAAACAAAGGGACGGATAGATAATGAGACATTGAAGCAGACGAATGTTTTTCTGGGTAAGATTTTTTATTTCTGTGCAGCTCTGTGTAAAGCAAAAGGAGACAAAAACATTACACGCTTCTGCACAGATTTCTTTTGATTTTGTTGCACAGTGGGACGCATTCTCTGGAACAAGTTCCTGTAGCGCTAACTGTTCCTTCAATGTCATTGTAGACTGTAATCACAGCTGGCATAATGGCTCACTTTCATCTGATGATGCATGTCTTTACTGATGGCAGCAAAATATTTCAGGATAACAAAGCAACCCAATGTGAACTGAAAGGAACCAAGAAATTCAGAAATAGTATCCAAGGTAAAAGTTCTGAAGTTTATTATAAAGTTAAGGATCCAGAAACTAAACTGTGATGTAACCTAGGCCTGTGACATTTCAAAAACATGCCAGAGGACCTCACAGCAGCAGCTGTTTTATAAGCATCTACACCCTGCATATTGCCTTCTTAAGCAGCCAATTATCTTTTGAATTTTACACAGTAAGAATGAATCAATACTGGGAGCCAGAAACGATAAACACCTCTCAGTCAACTGATTGCCACAAATTCCTTTCATTCTGATCGGACAAAGACTGAATATTGAACAACATATCCTGAAAAGAGCAAGGCTGAGGTAAAATGATTTGTGTCTTGCAACACATTTTTTCAACACAGATTTTCTTCATAGTTTCAGGCCAAGGATTCTTCTTTCTATAGCAGTATTAACTTAATGTTGGAATAGACACTCTGTGACAGACTTTTAAAAGATGCTGCATGAGTAAAGAAAAAAATAATCTTTCACCTCAGTCATATTTTTATTATTTCTCACACTTTTTCTCTTCTTTTATAAGTGCTGTTATTCAAGGCTGGCACTTTTTCTCTCAGGTGCCTGATGAAGAGCACAGAGGGTATGGCAAAAACTTATCAAAATGTCTTATAATAATGTGTTTTGAACATATGGTGCCACAGCTGAAGCCTGGAATAGCAGAGAGCTTTACTGTGCATGAAATATATGAGCAAAACAACAGAGGGTGGCATTTCAATCATCTGAGTTTTCTTAGTATTCGATGCCGGGACTGGCACTTTTTTTGTCCTCAAGATACAGTATCAACAGCTAGCGGCGAAGTACAGACAGCAGCATCTGTCACTCTGAACAGGCTGTGTTCCCACAGACAAAAAGATGTTTGTGCAACACAATAAAAGACACAAAGGAGTGAGCACAAAAAAGGATAAAAAAAATAGATTACTGGATTAGTTTGCAAATAGAAAATGAATGGCTAAACAGTGATTGTCCATTATTGTTAGCAATCAGAGAAACCATAACCAAGTATGATGGGATTGTCAAGCTGTCCATTTCTCCATATGTTTAATGTGTTAATAGGGGTGTAGTAATAGTGATGTAATGTAAGGTGCAAACTGGCTTGCTAACTATTATAGCTCAACCAACACTGGATTTTCGATGTTGATACTGACAAGAATGTATCAGCTAATAGGTCTTTCTTTGAACATAAACACATAACAACTATCATGATACATATCCTTTAGTTACACTGATGCTTACATATCTGCAATAAGCTAAAGGATCGAAGTTTTCTCAATAAGCTGGTCCTCAATGCTATTGCATCAGTGTAGGCTAATCTTAGTGGCTCTATTGGATTTGGTTCAGCCTTAGTCCTTTAACACAACATATGTAGCCATCAAGAGCACATTAAAAACGCCTTTTTTACAATATTCTCATTTTAAAATGAATCAGCTGGAGAGTGTTTTTCACCAACTACAGTCTTGCTAGCTACAGCTGATAAAATCTGCTAATGACAGCCGTCATTCAGTCCAGATAAAATAATGATGATGTTTGCTGGCTTGAGAAGCCTGCTTTTGTCTACTTCCATCAGAAATCAAAGATTGATTGTTGCCACCTTTAACATTGTAAATTGCCCTGCTGTACCAAAAAGTTAGCAGTAACTAAGGGCAGCAGGGCACAATGTCAGTTTATTGCTATGTTCAAGCAATACAGTTTTGGCTGTTGCTTATATTTCACCTGTTCTAATAGTAGTTCATATACGTAACAACTGACTTATTAAAGTCAGTAAAATGGATCTCCGTAAAACCCTTGATTTTTCAATATAATACATTTATTTAGGCCCACAACCAAAATAGAGTATAAAGGAGGACTGGTGAAGAATTAATGAAGCTAGCTGAGTCTCCACATCCATTTGAAACCACAGTGTGTGAAGTCAAAGTCAAGTCAAGGGGAGAGCTGCGCGGGGAGTCCTTAAATACACTCGGGAGTGCAGAGCTACAGTAGGAAAGGCTTATAGCTGCAAGGTAATTCCTGCACTTTCCCATTTCCCCAGCCAGCCAATAAGACCCCGATTCTGCCAACTCAAGATTTTTCTCAATTTTCCACCTCTTTCTTTCTCGTTTAAATCCTTTCTTAGCCCTTTCCCTCTCCTGCTGTCTCTCTCACTAGCTCAGTAACATCTCCCACAAATCTCCACCGCTTGTTGAGAACACACTACACTTTTACTCTTCTCCTTCCCTTTTCTATTGCCCTTTCATTCTTATTTCCTACCTATTAGAGGCTCCTGCTTCCCCTTTTATTTCCCCACTCATGCCTCTTCTGTAGTCTCACCTTCCCCCCTCCTTTAATTCAGTTCCCCTCCATACATTCTCCTCATCTCTGTGCCTCTCTCGCTGAGTGGGCAGTCTGTGTCTGTCGGCACTCTGGTGTCTGGCATAAAGAGATGCTTCCAAGTCTCAGAGTGCCTCACCACATCTCCTGGAGCCTTGCCCAGTGGCTCTGGCAGGTGTTCAGCATCCTGGGAGACTTACCCTGTGTGTGTCTCTCCCTGTGTGTGGCTTGTTGTCAGTATGCATTATAAATGTAGCTGTGTAACTAATGTGTGTAATGTGTGTTACATTCTCCTGTCACGAATGAACCGCTATGGTGCTGATGAGTGTTTCTGTTCAATGGTTTATGCAAGAGATAATACACAGGATGAGCACTATACATGGAATTTATAGACCAGGTGAAGGCGGAGAATGCCATGTGAGGCAGAAAAGAGCCTCTCCAACGACCATTTTGCAACATTCAGTGCTCTAACACACACACACACACACATAGATTCACCTCCACTAACCACACAAGTTCAGCTCAAGAAATTACAGCAATTCAGAGTAAGAACTTCTTCACCAGATGGAGGACAGAAAATTGCTGTTAACGCTCTTTGAATCCATCACATAATTAACTTTGTTCCATGATTTGTTTCCAGTGAAGGGCATACAGCCAATAAAAAGCAACATGCAGATACAGAAAAAGACACAGAAGAGAGAGATTAAGAGACATTTATAAGAGATGTTACAGTGCAAATAATACATCTGTAGTGTGCTGCACTCCAATATTCAATATTCATATCAGTGGTCTACTGATTTTTAGGGGTTGTGTAACTGATAATTCACTCTCTAAAACATTAGTATTTTATAAGGCAGACACTGACTTCATTAAGATATCCCTTTAAAATAGATTTTTCTTTTTGAGAATTTTATGAAAAATGATGTGTGTATGTGTGTATTCAACATAAAAAGTAGTTCAAGTGAAAATCAAATAAAAATACAGAGAATCAGATTTCACACTCAGTTGTAGTTAAACTATTTTTATCTTTTCACTCTTTCACTCTTTTCTGAGCTGCAAGAGAACCTCCTTTATAGTAAACTTTATAGTAAACTTCAGTTATCAGCATCCTCTAACAAAAGGGAACATTACCTTTGGAAGAGCAGGGTCATAAAACCCAGATGAGGAACAATTTTATAATATAACTTTGGTATTTTTTAAAAATAGGCCCTCTTTCTACATACATTTTGTGATCAGAATGACAGGTGGGTAAGAAAACCTTTAGAAATGGTCCAGTGGATATCTTCTGCCAGCAGCCGTGAATGGGCTACAATGTTTGTAACATAATCCTTTGTGGCAAGCCAAATCATCCACGTACATCCACTAAAATGCTTGTTTTTGCTACTGACAGGCTCAGATTGTAAGTGTCTGACAACATTCTGAAATCCTTGCAGAGACAGACCTTTCATATCTTTTTTTGTTTGACCAGAAACAGCTGCCATATTTCCCTCTCCAAATCCTCCAGACTCCATTGACAAAAACAGCAATTTTACCACGCAGAAAGTGTTAGTCTTTGTTACACAAATATTGTGTGGGATCCAAACTAGTCCTTTAACACACCAAAGCTGCACTGTCTACAGAGATCTGGAAGTGAGTCAAATTTACCATGAATAAAGAGAAAACAAGGTGACTGAATGAAATTTCCCTTCCTTCTTATCTAAACCAAGTCAGTCAAAAGACCGAGACACTGTGATGTGAGAGAGTATGCTGAAACTGTGTGTCTTACTTTGTAATTGAAACTTACTTATATTTACCATATAGTTAAGTCAAAACTCATCAGCAGCAAACTGGATAACATCCTTCTAAACTCACGCAGAACAACCAGTTTCGCCAAAAACTTTCAAATTAAGTGCACCTTACTCAGAACAGGAACCACCTCAACCACACACCAAACCACCACCTGCAATCGTGTCTACCTGTTCCATCTAAACTGTTCTGTAAAACTCAGCTTCACTCATTGTGGTGTAAATGAGAAATGTGATACCTGTAGTTCACGAGATGCACCTGTGAGCTGAGTTTGAAAATATGTGTTTGAACGGGTGACAAAAAAAGCAGTTTAAATTAATTAGTTTCTAATTAAAATTTTGTAACGCTATAACAGCGTATGATCTTACTGTCACACAATTCCACTGAAAGTTATGTTAAATAAAAGTTAAAAGCTAAATAATACAGAATTGTTGCCCAGCCCTCATCTGCTTATTGAAGGATCCCTAATAATGTGGTGCAAAGTACAAAATGTATTCATGTCCCAGATGATGTGACAGCCACGCTCTAGAGCTCTATGCATGGTGTACATCCCAAATCATTAGCGCCACCAAATCATGCTGAGCCCAAACAAACGCAGCACCCTCCTGCCTCTCCTGTCCTTCCTCTTCTTCCTCCCCCTCTTGGCTTTATCGATCTGACAGTTGTCAAATTACCTTTCGGTTTGTTATGCAGGTGCCCTCTTCAACCTGCCGGTGAAACACGACTTGTTGACAAACAGACTGTCTCCTGGTGAGTGCTGTGCTGACGTCAGGCCCCGGCAAGCCTGCTCAGCAGACGTCCGTCTGTTTCCCGACTTTAATCACAGTAGCGTCACCAGAAATCAATCCCACAACCTTGGTAGAATGCTAAATCAACACAAAAGCCGACTCCACTGGTGAAAGAGAGTAAAAACGTACTTCTGATGTGACTATTGACTTACAGGGAAATCTCAAGCGCACTGTATTGTTTCATTTATAATGCTGTATAGCTGGCGAAGAAAGAGTTTGCTTGACTTGGCCTTTTCTAAGTATAGATTTTCATAAAGGCAGTGCTGTCAGAGCCGTCTTCTAGTAGAGGCATGGGACCCATGTTTGAAGATGCAAGTACAGTATGTGAATTTTTCAAAATGCTCCTCCTTTGCATTTTTCTTACTGTATTGCTTAGAGAGAAATGAGGCCATAGGAACACAGAGGCGGCTGCTTGCTATCCACCAAAGACTCGTTAAAAATGAAAAGGGGAAAAAATTGTGAAATAATGACAGAAAGCAATGCAGTGGAGGACATAAACACAGTATATATATACAAATGCATGGACACTGCTCGAGCCCAAAAGGGACCACTCTTAAATGTTGTCTTCAGGTTCCAGGCAAAATGAGAGGGATAAATCCAGCTTGAGTGCCAGTGTGAGGTCAATCCATCGATCCTCTCTCTCCCTTTCTCTGTCTCTCTCTCCCTCCCTGCTATGGAGGGAACTTGAGCTGTTTGAGGATGACTAAATTACAGAGGGCTTATTAGCATGGACGAAAAGCAAGTGTGACAGCCATATCTTTGCTTGTCCATGCGCGTGTGCTTGTGTGTGAGCGAGAGAGAGAGGCTCGCAGGGTAAGCTCGTCACCAACCCAGTAAGCTTCTGTCCTTCTTTGTCAAACCATTAAAAGACAAGGCTTATGCTATTCTATATTTTTCTCGTTGTCGACATTTCACTTGAAAAGACCAAAACCAACAATGTGTTAGCCTGCCTCTCAACACTTTCCTCAAGTCTTCCTGCTGGAGATGCGAAGCTTAACTAACAGATCAGAAATATATACAATACTAAGTCATTTTTTAAAACAGCTGGGCATTGCAGTTTTCATTTAGTGTTATTCAAACAGGAGTAAATAGTGCATCTAATGGGGTTTGTACACATTTCGTGTGCTAGTTCATTATAGACATCACCGGAAATGTTATTTGAGCGTGACTTAAAACAAACTTCAATGCTCGTGTTCATATTAATGAAATGTTGCTTCTATTTGATGACTTTAAAACGCAACTGCCATACAGTACAGTGATCTTGTCACTCAAGCAAGACAGTACAAATGAACAGAACATGGTTAATTAATTTTACCTGACAAAATGTACTTCAATGCTGAGAAAAAAAAACCCCACACAAGACAGGGGAAAAAAAAACATGGGCAATGCTGTAAGAATTAACTGTGGGAGCTAGCGTGGCAAACAGACTAACAACAGCGTACCACTGATCGAAAATCATCCCCTCTAATAAAGAATGGGCATTGTAGTAAATAATGTGATCTCTTTATTCTTTTGGATGCTTCTGTTATTGTAGGAGAAAATACAAATCATGGAGGAATGTATTTAACACTAGCATGAAATCAGAGAATTTGAGAAATATTGCCGCATACCTTACAGCCATGGAAAAGTGGTGTAAGAATTAAACAAAGAGAGGCATTTGGAATGAAGCCCTGGTCGCTGAAATAGTCCTTCTCTTGGTAAAGTGCAAACATTTTTCACCTGAAAATTGCCACCTCGCGGGGACAGCTAGTAAAATCAGGGTCATTAACTCAATGCTTGCATTTGAGTCACATCCGTGGGGCACTGAAGAGAAGAAATGATTCATTGAGGAGAAAGACATCAGACACAGTAAATACAAAGACATAAAAATCCAGCTTAACGTTCTAACTTCCACCAAGGTGAATGTAAATAGCCCGTGAACAGAATCCCTGTGGGATGGTATTTCACTAACTTGATGAATGGCTTTAATAATCAAGGAAGCCCCAAGGGAACAGTGGATGAAACAACAAGAAGCTCCTGTAATAAAGATACCTGCTGCAGATGTTTGTCTAGATCTTAAAGAGCTTTAATCCTGCATGTAGATAACCAGCTAGAGGATGAAGTTTTGTTTGGTTAAAGAATATGTGAAAAACCTTCAGGGGATACAGCTCTTTGTGCTGGTGTAGAGGCTATACTATTTACCCATTACCATAAAAATTATATTAATTATCAACCAGATTAAGTCAATAAGTAATCTTGTTAATAACAGGATTTTGCTGAACCATTTGCAAAGATCAGTCCAATACAAGCACACGCACTGCACAAGTGACAACCTATAACCGTATGTGGAAAAAAACTCAACATTGGTAAACAAAATATGTTGTCTGGGAATTTGCCAGAAAGTCAATAATGCTATATGTGGTTCAGAATCAGCAGTGGGGCAAACAGACAAGAGTCTCCTCTGGGAAATAATCGCTTGCTGCGAGACCTTCAGCCTCCATTCAAGGTGGAAGGTAAAATAATGAAATAAGAACAGAGCCGGTAATCAAGGAAGCAGCTGTCTGCCTGTTGCCGCCGATACTAAAGGCCTGCAGAGTGAATTTTTCATAGCCCTTGGGACACAAGACTCAGAGGCTATTTCTGCGTTTCCTCCCAGTGTGTGGCAACACGATCTAGCAATATGTTGTTGACAACACATACTGGGGCTCTGAGCAATTTTTGAGAATGCACATGGTACTCCATCTGGATTCCCAAGGGGCACAACATTATGTTCTGTTTGAGTATGTTGCCCTTGAGAACCTTTAAGTGATGTTTTCATGAGACGGGACAGTTGACTGCAGCGGCGACCAAGCTGCTAGGAGCACTCTGCCAGACGTGATGGGTCCAATCTGAAGCAATCCACAAGATGAACTGGACGCTGAATTAAAGCTGAGGCAGTTTCACCTCTGTTGCATTGTAAATTGAAGCAGGATTGTAATAGAATAAAAAATAATAACATAAATATAAAACCAGATTTTGTGAGCTTATACAACCAGGATGTATTTACATATACAATATATTCTCCATCCTCTGGATTGCCATTCTTCTATGACCAACAAACACCACGCTATCTTTTTCTCACTAGTGGTTCAGAACAATTTTAAAGAGATGATTCTGCTGTGGGGCTTTATGGTCGTGCGGTGGTTTGCTCTGCTGCCTCACAGCAAGAAAAGTTCCAGGTTCGAACCCGTCGGCCGACTGGAGCCTTTCTGTGTGGAGTTTGCATGTTTTCCCCAGTGCTTGCAGGGGTTCTCTGCAGGTACTCCGACTTCCTCCCAGAGTCCTAAGACATGCAGGTTAGGTTAACTGGTCACTCTAAATTGCCCATGTGAATGTGAGCTGTCTCTGTGTGTTAGCCCTGTGATTGACTAGTGACCAGTGCAGGGAATACTCCGCCTCTCGCTCAGTGTCAGCTGGGATTTGCTTCAGATTCTGCTGATACTAAAGCCGAATCATAAATTCATCATATGAAAATTAATATTTTACTTTTAAGCTATAAAGCCAACCAGTCCCAGCTTGTGAAATGGAAATATTTGCAATATTTGAGTTTTGAACTGCTCACAAAATGAGAAAATGTGATGGGTCTTATAAAACATTTTATTGACCAACGATTAAGCAATTATTGGAGAATATAATCTCTGGTCGAAAATAGTTGCAGCACCTGTGAGGCTGTTTTTATTAAATAGCAGAAGGTGTTTTGCCTGTAATCATAATTGGATGAAGCAAAAGTTGTCATTTAAGGGTAGAGTTCATCAATATTGCTTAAGTCTGGATACCCAATTTTATCACAATGTTCAAAAGACTTACAAAACAATGACAAAAATTCAGAAAATGTCACTTCATTATTATTTCACAGACGGATCAGTGGAATATATGAATAATGTCTCAACCAATGGCCATGACAGGCAGACCTACTTCACACCAGAGATTACTGCGTGACCACTTGCAACACATGGAAATTTGCTCACTCGTCTTCAGTATTCTCTAGAGGGAAACATTGTTTAAACCACCCTTTCACTCTCCCGCTCTCTCCTACCGAGCCTCCACCAGCACCCTCCGCTGTGACAGCATGACTGTACAATCTGTTGGCCCCCCCTCGCACAGTCAGAGCTCCATTAAATTGAAAGCCAATGCAAACTGTCTGGGCTGGCCATCCTCATTAAGAGGACACCAAGCAGAGGAATGGCAGAGGATCTCCGACACTTTGGAAGCCTAATGAATTGGTACACGCCTCCACACTGTGAGAGTGGTACGCTCACAATGGATAACAGGATGAACGCTGCCAAAGACCACTAACATTTTCATGTCTTGCACTGGAGAACCGATGATGAATTTGTGGCATCGTCAATACAAAAACTCACACAGGATGACACAGGCACAAACAACACTCACTCTCACCCCTCTGTCAACACTGGTGAGACTTGGCGGGTGAGTCATACTGTAACACATGTGGCCCTCAGTGAGGTGAAGCTGCCGACCCATGTAACCTGTTCGTTTGTCTTCACACAGCACATATTATTTCGTGTTGCATGCGATTCAATCTACACTTGAGCTGAAGTGGAAACTGGGGTGCAGGGTCTGACCGGTCCTCAGCCAGATGCACTTATCTGAAACAAATGAGTCAGGGCTGAATCTAACAAGCACGCTCCAGAACAGTGCATCCAGCCTCTCTGCTCTCTACATGACGGCTCAGCTCCCCTCTACTTGGGCAATTTATCAAAGAGCCAAACTGAAAAAAAAAAAAAAAAAAAAAGAAAAATTCCTGAGGATTACTTAACCACAAAGGATTCCACGACTCTCTTTTCTGGTGCTGCAGTTGCTGTTGCTTAAAAGCAAAACTAGAGGGCTTTTATTTTGTTTTCTGGATTAAGTTTTAAAAAAACTTGAACAGGTCTTTTTCTATTCTTGTCAAGACTTCGCACACCCTGAGGCATTTCTTCTTTATAGCCAAATCTGAGACACGGTGTGGGAAAGAGAACGCAATGATTATAGCCATTTTTAATTAACTCCCTTTGGGAGAAATGCTACTAATTGATTTTCTAACCTGTCCAAGACAGTCAATCCATTTGGAACCGCTGCACGTCACATTCATTTATAGTGATCGAGCTAAAGCTAACTTGAAGAGCAGAGAGGTACTCGAGGGACAACTGGTGAGACACTGTGATGAAGTGGTTACCACACAATTTAATTAGATAACAGTAAATCTATGTCTGGAGCTGCTGTAGAAAGCTAAGATTGCTAATAAGTTGAAATGCCAATTATGTTCAAAAGACATTGATAAAAATAGCAGATTTCACTGCAAAAGCAGGTGCTCTACATCTGATAAAGATAGTTTTGGCTGAAAAGTAATATAATTAAGTCTGCTGTCTGAGCTATGCAAAAACGTATTGGACGATGCCGTCACCAACAGCATAAAGCTGTGGACTCTCAGGTAAAAAACAACAGATTTCGAGTGACATTTACACTGTGGTTTCAACAAAATCTTAGCAACATAATTATTAATTAAAAAAACATGATTACCTTAAGTGAAAGAAAATACTCTCTTACAGTTTCACTGATTTTTTTTTTGTTTCATCAACGCTGAATGACTCACTGACTGGCTGATCAGAAAAATAAAAGGCAATCGGTCACCAATACACCTGCCAAATCGTGGCAAACAAATCTGAGTCACTAAAAACACATGTGCAGTAGTACATGTTCAAGTGAGTACAGAGCAATTATAAACTCACCCTCTGACTTTTGTTCCAGCGAGAAGCGCCCAGCTGTGAATATAAAATATGGTGCCACGGTACAATAACAAGGCATCCCTAGCCTTCACCCACCTCAATAACCCCCCCTCTCCTTTAGGTGCTGCAATTTGTCTGAAGGAAGAACACTGAAGGCTCGTACCATTGCCTTTGATTGTTTGTAACATTCACATTGGCTTGCATTTTCTTGCAAGTTTCCTTTTCACATCTATCAGCCTAAACCTGCAGCCAAACGCGGGCTTTGTGCTTCTTACCATAAATTAATCTGGTCACACTTTGTTCATTTGGACACTGTTGATTTTGTGTGGATTTATAGAACACTTCAACCCTCAAAGAACTGATTTCAACCACTATTTGTTTTTACTGTCAAACACATTATTTTATTTAAATATAGCACTGCTCCTAATGAAGCATAATTTCACATGCAGGGTCCAGCTGTTTTGCATAGCAGACAGCATTTCCTGATGCATGCAGCCTTGTGGTCTACGGCACATAAGCTACCATATTGCACGTTCTGTGTTGCATTTCATCACACTTGCTCATTCTTCAGGACTCCTGCCTGTCTGTCGTTACTGTAAACCATGAATTCACAGCATTTATCTGCCCTGTTATTAGGTTATTAGGATCGTGGGAGTTTGAGGCCAGAGGTGAATGTTTGCTGTTGAGGGTTAAGTCTGCCAAAACTCTCAAATACATAAATGAAGTGGCTCAGTGACCCAGAGGTCTGGCTTTAAGGTGTGAGCAGTAGGCTGTACAAAGCACGGGGAAGACGTTGGGTCAGTTTTATCTATTGTAGTCAAAAGATTCACTTTCTTTGTACATTGTGCATACAAGAGCCAGGATACCAGTGTAGCTAGCACAAAGCCTGGAAACCTGGAAAACCTGACACAAAGAAACCTGGAAAACTAGTTATTGTAGCCTGGGTTAGGCCTATATTTTCTGTGTCACTATTTCCAGGGGAACCTGCTCACTTTGCACTTTGTGAGTATATTTAGTCCACGGTTATGTTAACATTTATCACAGTGTTACATTTATTTATTTATTTCAAGGATTTTCTACAAAAATGATTAAACACACAGCAATCTAAAGGAGATTTTGGTCAGGCGCTACTGATTTAACAGGTTTAAAAAGCCCTTTATGCTGTTGACATTGTCAAACAAAGTAGACTAAACTAATTGTCAAACAGTCTGAATGCGTCTTATGCAGCCTATAGCTTTTAATAACTTATTAAAAGTGATCTGATCATTTTCAGCTAAATCAGCATGCTTCACCAACTTGCACTGAAATCAGCCAACACTTTCATGTGGACGCATTAAAACGTGATAAAAGTGGCTTAAGCTGCTGAGAATGCAAAAATGGTCGACATCTATCTTCATAACCAGAACAAACTTTGAAAATAAAAGAAAGAAAATCACACACCTGAGAGACACAGACCCCACCCAGTCACTCATCCTCCAGAGTGGTTATGTTTAATAGGAGCCTCAGTCAAGCTGCAACCAGCAAACACAACATTAAAACAACTTACCATTTCCAGAGATGTAATTATCCACCTCTCCGTGCCCGACGTTGAGAGCCGCGTTAAGTTGAATGTAAAGTCCAACGTACTGTAAAATCCCTATTATCACTCCAAAGGCTCCCATTGCTTCAGCGGGTATTTCAAGCACTTGTATGAAATTGTCACATTAGGCGGAGGGCTTTGATAAAATATCCCCACCGGCGCTGAGCAGCCCTCACAGACATAAAGCTGGAGCTGGAGGGGGGAGAGACGCTGCTGCTGCTGCTGATGATGATGATGATGCTGATGCTGCTCTCCGCTCTGCGGGGGGAGGTGATGCGGCCGGCGGAGGCGGAGGGAGAGGCAGCGTGGAGACAGGTGCGGCGGCTCACACTGAGAGTCAATTAGGCGGAAGGATCTCACGGAGATGTTAGTGTAGGTTCAAGTTTAATTTCTGCGCTGTATTTGAATCCTGTTCAACCACTCCAGAGTCTCCTCAGTTATATCTAAGTTAAAGCCCCAGAGACAGATATATATTGTAGATGAATTTTTTTTATATGACATTTTTCTGTAAATAGGTGGACCTATTTTGTTTAAAAGGTACTTAGGGGCTGACTATTAACCTACTATGTACAATGGATTTAGATCCATTAGTAGGTGATTATGCTAATGTTCCAACCATAGATCAGTGGGTTTCATATGTTTTAAATACAGTATTTATACACTTGTTGCTTGTACTTTATGGTCAAGACCCAAAAAACGCACATTTTTACAACAGGACAATATTGTTAAAATTTAAAGTTATAGGAGCGAGCCTAGTCCGTTTCTTGGAGGGAGTTAAATGAGAAGATTGATGCCATGCTCGTGTTCCATACGTTAAAGGTCCCATTTTATGCAAAATGCACTTTTTGATGTCTTTTCAACATAAATATGTGTTGCCAGTGTGCCTAACGACAAGAAAAGACCACCTTCTCTATTATTGTCCTGCTCCTTTTTTCAATGAATGTGTGTGAAAACACACGGTTTAGATTTGGCTCCCCTTGTGATGTCATATGGGGGATACTGAAGATGGTGAGCGCAAAACTCACAGATTGTCCTGTTCTTTGAAAAACGGAGCGTTCAGAAAGAGCAGCAGCCACGTCTGATATAACAAATAATGCATTTTCTGAACATTAAACCTCGTAAGCCTATTCTAGTTGGATCTCTAAATACAATTTTGAACTTGAGAAAGAGCATAATATGGGACCTTTAAATGTGACGTTTGCTTATTCAGGCTGAAAGCAGGGAGAAACAAGTAGCTGGGCTCTGTGCGAAGGTAATAAAATCTGCATACCAGCACCTCTAAAGCTCACCAATTAACATTTTACATGTGGTTTGTTGATTCGTACAAAAACAAAGTGTAAAAATATCATGTTGTAGTTTCATGAGGGCTGATGTATCTTACTATTTTTTGGCCAGGTGCAGTTTCCAGGCAACCAGGAGAGACTCTAGGAAGTCTGACACATAACCTGCCATAAAACACAGAATTGATATTTTTACACTTTTATTTTTGTACAAACATCTTTTAATTAATGAGCTGAAGTGGTGCTGCTGGCCTTTGAACAGACCCAGGTTAGCCGTTTCTCCATGTTCCAAGGTTTTATGCTGAGGTAAGCTAACCGCCTGCTATAGTACCAGCTCTTATTATAGCACAAATGTGAAGGTGGTATCAATCCTCTCATCTAAGTCTTTAGCAAGAAACCAAATAAGCGTCAGTTACAGTGAAATCCAGAAAAAGAACATTGAGAGATGTTGTTACAGTGTAATACAGAAACATCTGTTGTGTTAGACCAAATCTGCAATGTCAGTGTCTATAAACTGTCTCTCACTGTAATTAAGCAGCTGGATTGTTAACCTGGATGTGAGTATTATGGGGCCTCTCATATTGGCATGCAGAGGGTTTGCAACCTCTTAATGGTCACAGAGATGGAAATGAGTCCTTGCCTTTTAATGGTCATTTGTGCGTGGGCTTATAGAATTGGTGGTGCATTTGGGTACAGCAGAGTATAAAACAGGTGTGGTGCAGTTTAGATGAAGTGATGCCACAGTGTTCAAAAAATAAAAACCTGATCATATCAGTATTTCTGAGTATTTTCTGTGTAGGTATTTTTGGTTTCACCTTCACGCGATACAGAGGTTGGGTGACGTGTTTAGCTGTCTACGGCTGACAGTGAAACACAGTCCGAGCTCAATGAAAAGACAAGTGGTCTTTAGCCTGTGCTCCTCTTTTTCCTGTTTGACAGCCAGAAGATTCTCGTTATAGCTGCACATGAGACAGTGGTCTCATTTGGAGAGACATGGAGACAAGGAGACTGGTCTCTGCTGTCACCTTGTCTCTCTGGTATCCTGTAAAGAAACACATGCATTCACATACAGCACAAATAGCATCTCTGTAGCTATTATGCACCATGACTCAAACTGCATTAAAATAACTTGCAAAACTAAGATCCTGGCAGACTTTCCATCTGATGTAAAAAAAAAAAAGAAAAAAACACAGAAAGACAATTCTGTCATTTTCTTTTTGCTGACAAACAATGCACAATACACAGTAAGAAGATAATGATAATATATTCTATATCTCTAGGTTTGCTAAGAGAGGTATAATCCCCTCACATTTGCTATGGTGCCTGCATACGCGTTTGTTTTTGCTTGAGTGTGTAATTAATTATTATCAAAGGGAAGAGAGTCATTTATCCTGCTGACTTTGATCCATCTGTGCGAGAGCCTGACATGTGGAGCTCACAGCATGCATTTTAGATTTTCTGGGAAGGAAAAATATGAATGTTTTTTTTCTTTTAAATTAAACTTTGAACACATTTAAACTGTTATTTTGATCACCCAGGTTTATATGACTTGCAATAGAGTCACATGGGGCCATAAAATAAATTAGTTGGCTCCGACTTTAATGAGGTATTTAATTCTAAGGCACCTGCTGTGTTGTGTTGATTTGCTGACTGTTGAATGATTTGTTTGGGGTTCAGACATTTGGGACATCCGCAGCTAAAGTCCTGCTCCTTCCACATGTGAGCATGAACAGATAGCACCATTTGAAGAGCTCAGAAATCAATTCACTGCCACAAAAGAAAACCAGTTAACCTTAGAGGTCTTTGTGAAACCCTACAATTTTCACTGTGTGTCTGGTCCAGAGGAGGCTGTTTATTTTTCCTCTTGGCTGGTGCTGCTGTCGGCTCCCTTCCTGCGGGTGTCAACCAGGCTCAGAGAGCTGAGAGCGAAATTGAAGCTGATGTATGCAGACGTGAGCCCCAAAGACGGACACAACACCTGCCTGGTAGCTCTGAGCTCAGCACCTCCCCACCATTAACTGCCTCAGACAGCCCCAGCCAGAGATGATCTATAGATATATATATATATATGTGTGAGTGTGTGTGTGTGTTGAGAACGATGGTTATACAGCACAGGGCCTGTTAAAATCTAAAATGAAGGGAGAGAACTGGGAGTATGACTCAACCAGGGAGTAGATTTCAAAGCCGACAGCTTCCACAGAAGCTTCATGACATCCATTATTTATTGAGCTCTCTTTGAGACTTTCAGCAGCTTCTTTTACCTGCTGCTTTTGATAGCAGAACAGAGGAGTTAGCTCCTCTTTCTGACCAAATTGAGGCAATCAGCAGAGAACGCAGCACACAACAGTTGCTCCCAACAAAAGCAACTGTAAATAGAAATGGAAATATTATTGTACTATTCATTATATCGTGGATTATCTCCAGGTATAGTAACCATTGTACCCTTGAGGCCTTTTACAGAATATCTATCTATCTATCTCTCTATCTATCTATCTATCTATCTATCTATCTATCTATCTATCTATCTATCTATCTATCTATCTATCTATATTCAAAGAGCTTATGGTCTAAATTTTAGCAGCATGTGAAGAGAAATTGCAGCACTTGTTATATGAATTCCTAAACATTAATTTTTAATGTTCTCTCTGTACCTCCGTGGGCTGTCACCATACAAATGAATTAGTTTGAAAAAAAAAAAAGGCTGGTTTCCCCAAACTATCTTTAATTTACTTTAGGCTACATTATTTTCAGCTCAAGCCTCGTATACCTTGTGTTTAGATTTCGAAGCAGTTTAAGCCTGTTGGCCATTACAGTGTAACATTAAGGTGTTAAAGTGCTAAAGACTGCGCTGGAAAACATTTGGTTCCAGGTATTAGATTTGTTTGGCAGTGTTCACTTTATATATTCATGAACAATAGCAACAAATAGTGAAAAATAGGTTGAGTGAGACTGACACAGCTGTACAAGTTGTGCAAATCGATGTACAGCAACTGTTTATGAAGCATATTTCTTAGAAATAACAGTTAATGACTCCTAGCAACCATTATAGAAGCTCCTCACCTTCTAATGGTTTAGCACCATTGAGGACCTCTTTGCTCTCCCTTGCCCTTGAAATTTACCTCTGTCTATTAACCCTTTCTGAACTCTGATACATTACTTTGCTATTTTAAAAAGGTTAAGGAAAATGCAGCTTGTGTGGTAAATAGTCTCTCTCTCTTCTCTGTCTTCCTGTACTCTGTTTACTACATCAAATAACAATATATCTTTTCACTCTTGAGTGCACAGAGATCTCAGGCTGTTCAGCAAGTCATGAATATTAAACCGAGCTCCAAGCTCAGGAAACCATATAAAAGCAGCTTTAATGCATAAGGTGAGGGCTTAAAATGTGCGAGCAGTCCCATCATTTCTGTTATTTTTTTCAGGCTGTTTTGGATCCTTTACACGATCCTCAGGGATTACACCAAAAGCATGTAAGTCCTAAGGCGTTGGCTCTTTTCTCACTCTCTTTGCAATGGCCAAGCTTTTTAGCATGTAGATGGTGCAGGTATCGCTTCTAAAAGCAAGGCTGTTTTGTGAGTCAAATGTTGGAAAATGTTGCCACACCCTGGTGGAGACGTGCAGGGCTTGCACTCTGAGCAAATTGTCCCTCTGGGGGGTCAAGTGGAGGAGAAAGCTGACTTGAGCATTCCTCATAAGACCTCTCTGGAGCCTCCATTCTTGCTGTGCATGGAATGGAAAGTACGTAACAACCATCACACAGAGTTGAAAAATGATCCCTCATTTACAGCTGCCAAACCATCAGACTGGAAACTGTCAAACCTATCTTTTGAAGCACCAACTGATGCGATGTCATTTGCCTACACGAGGCCCGTCATGAACATTACACCGGGACACTTGTTCTCAACCTGAGCAAAGTATTTTCACACTCCACAGAATTCATCGCTTTCCAGTCAGGCAGATCGCTGGCCAGCCTCTCTCCTCTGTCTCTGCCTGTCATCTCACTGACTGTTCAGGAAAAATTATATGATGGCGAAAACCTCGCCACCATTTCCTGGTTCACTGGATACGCCTTCGCACTCCAGTAAATCTTTCCTGTCCATTTCTGGTGCAATTTTAACTACCTGCTGCTGAAGAGCCAAGATGTCAACTAGCATCCCAGCAGCAGCAGGTGTGGCGCATTAACCATCTTTCCGTTTACCACTTCCCTCCTGAGGGTAAAGCGGCTTGACAGAAACATGCAATGAATAAAGAGGGTGTGGTGGTGGTGATGAGTGTGTTGTGCGTCACATGTAGATGCAATGGTGGTAAATATTAAAAAAAGGTACGTAAAATAGAATTTTTGCCAAATAATTCTGTTGCAGAGCAATGGAATAAATTGTGATCACTGATTATTAACACTATTGAGTGATTACATCATGTATAGTTTCCTTCTACCTAAGGACTGCTCTTTATAAGTAAATGCCACCCCTGTGGACTCACAGTGCCTGCCAGTCCATGGGAAGCTGGACAAGAAAGATCCATTCTGGCTATTGAACAGTGCAGTGTTAATATGGCCTCATTAGAGCACACTTTTTGCACAGGAGGTGATGTAATCTTCAGTGCTCTGACTCTCAGCAGCCCCTGGCATTTCAACACAGTGGGCGCAGATTGAAGTCAACTGCTTTTTAATCTTCCACCAATTTTCATCAGTAATACAGGCTCTGGTTTTCCTTGAGTGCGATTCAGCTTCCTACTGGCCAGCTAAGTGACCGACCTTGTGATCAGCCAAGCGAAAGCAACATTAACTAGACATGCAGTCTCAGAAGTGGACCATGTAAAACCCCAAGCATTATGCTGGACATTAACAGAAGCTCATCATCCTCTTCATCTTCAATCAACTCTGTAAAAAAATGTTTCTAGCCAATGTAATGGAAAAGAAAGCACAAAGCTGCAAACTGCAAGTTTGTACATTGATCACATTATAAGCATAATGAAAGCCTTGTTGTAACAAAAGAATTTCTGGCTGCAAAATAAAAAACTGAATTTAGTAACATTCCCAAAAATGTGCAAACATTTACCAAACATTCACTTTTAAACCATAGCTTGTGGGAAGAAAATGGTTTTTATTTTACAGGAAAGTGTTTTATATTTTAGGAAACAAACGCAGAAGAAGAAGTTAATACCACTCTCATGCCTGTAAACGCCATCTAGCTTAGCTTTGTCCAAAGGTGACAAAACTACCACCAGCATCAGTATCTCGTTGTTTAATCCATACAAAAATTCGAAGTATAAAAATGACAAGCTGTGGGAGTTATGTGGGAGTATGTCTTGGCTTTCCTTACAGTCTTTGTGCTAACCTGTTGGTTGTATCTTCATATGCTGAGAGGGGTATTGATCTCAGCATGAAAGCAAATGCACACATTTTCCAAAAGGATAAAATAATAACAAAACATTGTGACGCCATGGTAGCTTAGTTATTAGGACTATCTCATAAAATCAAGAGAGAGCTTGCATGCATTTTCATACATTTTCGACCAATTTCACATACGGAGGAGAAGCTGTGGACGGCAGCTTCCTGTAACCAAGGATAAGGGAAAGAAGAGCTGTGACAATAGTAGGCTCCAAGAAATACCGGAGCAAGGTCTGTCTTTGGAGTCAACCTAACGAAGCAAGTTGTCTGGAAGACAGTCATTTCTTATGAGAAGTTATTTGTTTTTGCAACAGTGGGCTGCTAGTTATGGAGTTGTCTGACTTTGTTCATGTTTAATGGAGTCACTCCCTATTTGAAACAGCTCTGGGAGCTCTGTTGTCACTTGTACTTATTATGTCCCTTCACATCTCAAGAAAAATGAAACAATAGAATTCAAAAACTAAGCTTGTATTTGAAAATTCCCCCTGGGGGATGATGTTTCTCGCCCTGATCAGCTCCCAACTGTAAAGCAAATCCTTCTGCAGCAGCACAATAAAATGTGAGAATTCTGATAACATTTTACCACACTGACAAGTTGAACTGTCTGCCTATCTCCAAGCATTTGCTGTATGTGGAGTTCATTACAACCCACTCCACATTTCACAGTCATAAGGTTTAAATCATGTGAATGTATGCTGCTGCAGATCACCCACATTCAGTCTCCCTCCTTACATTTATCCCAAACAGGCCTGGCCGTTGGAATACATCATTCCAGGTACCTTTGTCGCCATCACACATTTATTTAAATGGGTAAATGTATCAAATTGCCAGTTTCAAGATACCTGCCTGATCTGGAAAAGAAACCTAAAAGTGTAGTGTGTAATAAGTGCTCACATGAACAACGACAGAACTCCATCTGCTCATGGACAGCTAAAAAAATGCATTGCTTCATTTGTGAGATGATGGGATTTCCACAGTGTATAGGATCCTGCAGCATGTTTGTTCTCTGATGAGACTCCTCACGTGTTCATCAGCATTCCCGCAGAGGGAGCGCACGGTTCAGGGTACATTACGCGGAGTCAATCACTTTTGCATTTGCTTGCACGTGCAGCTACTTAACTCCATCACTATACCCTGTTGTCATGACAACACTATTATACATAGCCTTTGCCTTCAAAAGGAAATGAGAGGTTCAACACTGAACATTCACAGTAGCTGAAATGCATTGGCAATGCAGATTGACAGAGTATGATGACAACGTGTCATACGTAGTGTGTTCAATAGTTTGTATTCTCTGATTGCGTGAAAACTTCACAAAAGCAGCCTCTTTGATTTTTTGCAGCAGCATTGATGTGTGATGTGCATGTGTATAAACATCACAAATCTGACATCAGAAAAACATCCTCACAATCACAATCACAGCCAAAGAAAAAGAAGAGGACTCTGTGACATTGTCGGCCAAATCCTCAAGTGTACACATATGTGCACCCACGCATACACACACACGCCTATACACAAAAACACACTGCAGAGGCCAAGCTTCAGTTCCAGTGGACCGGCTTAGCGTCAGTCCTCTAACAGATGGGTTTTTATTACAGTTTCATGGTGCAGAGGTGCCAAGCTCACCAAACAAACTGGCATGTGCTCCAAACCACCCCTCTGGCGAATTCATGTGTCTTATGAACAAGGGCTGTGGTGTAGTGTGCCAAGCTGTAAAAAATCAGCTTAACAGCAGGGGCAGAAAAATGATCGGTATGGTTCCAACTTTATACTGATGATAAAATGCAAAACAGGCATTGGGGTTGTTGGCAGCCAAGCTGTTTGGTTCCAAGTCTGAAAGTTGGTGGTTTATATTTTCTCTCAGACACTATGGTGTTTGAGCTCCTTAGTTGTGGTCATTTGATGACCAGGTTTGTGCTGTCTCGTAGACCTGGAATTTTACATAAAACTCATGGTAAAGCAAAATTATTACCAACATTTAGTTATAGTTATGGACAGTAAATATCATTCATAGCAGTAGTGTATGTTATCTGAGGCGATTCCAGCTGACTAATTTTAAAACGATAAGAAGGGCCTTGAATACAGACTTTATGGCAACGTACATTCTATGGTGCTGAAAGTTATTTTCTTCATAACATAATGCTGTTTGGTGACTTTGCTAACATGCACTGGATGTACTGCAATATGTTTGTATTTTTAGACAGCAGTCTATATTTTAACTCCAAGAGGAAAGGCTTTAAGTTTCGGGGTGAAAATGTGAAATCTTTGATAAATGTAGCCCTTATCCTGGGTAATGTTGCTGCTGGTGCATACAATCCAATAAAGAGCGTTGCTAACTCTCACAGCATCTAAAACCAGTTTCCACACAGAGGGGTTTTTTTCCCTTTTTTTACGCAGCCTGTACCCCCACAACCTAACATTAGCTAATGATACGCTTCTTCAGTTTAGTTTATTTGAAAGGGGACAATCTGTAGTCCTTGGAGTTCTTGGAGGTAATGCTCAGTTACTAAGCTAATGTCATTTACTTTTTTGTGTAGTGAAGGGGAAAAAAGTTACACTTATGTAAATGCAGAGTATCTTGCATCACCTCGACTTATCATGAGATTTATTGTAGTGTAGTTTTGGGGAGGGGTTTTAGTACACAGTCGGTTCGTAGTTGAGATCAAGCTGTGCCTGAAACAGCTGGGCAGCAGCAGAAATGTAGGTACACAGGAGAGGTGATGCTGAGGAGGTCAAAACTATGTGTTTGTGTTGGTGTTTGTGCAAGCGTTTCTGCTATTCTTCTTGAATGCCAGTTCATAGTCGTTGCTTTATGTCAGGATGGTGGAAAGTCACCCAGCATGAGGCAGTTTGTGCACATCTGGACATCATCCCTGAAAGGAGCATGACAGTCTGGATTTCTGTGGGCTTGTAACTGCTCCTTCAGAGGCTCTGCTCTCCAGGATGAAAGCAGCAGACTGTTGAATGCATTCATGTAAAAGCTTAAGCTTCATTCATAGTGAGCAAGAAATCACACTCATGCAGGATTACGTATACGCCTTGGGGAGATATGAATTATTCACTGTGAGGTGCAAGATTTGTTGGGCAATCAGTTTCATACCAACATAAAAGGCCAAATGTATAAAGTTCAGTCATGTTCGTTGTTTACCTCGACTGCAGAAAAATGCAGCTTAAAACTAATAAAGCTGTCTGCAATTAAAGCTTTGACAATGTCATTATTTCAATCATTCATCATTCAAAAGATGTTGCTCATTATATAACTTTAATATGAAATAAAATGCCTATTCTGAACCTCAAAATGAAAGCTCCACAAAAGAAAATGTTATGGTGCAATAAGTGGAGATTAAGTAAGATAACCAACTTTTTGTGCACCGCAGAGACCCCGAACAAAGATAGAACTGAGATGATGAGATGCTGGTTTTAGGCTGTAGTCACAGTGTCAGAGTATAATGAAAATAAATGGTGCAATATGTGCTAAGTGGAACCGCTGGGACTCAACAGAGGGAGAACAGTGAGGGGGCAGTAAAACTTCATTATAATGCATAAAGAAGAATGTTTTGTTGAGATTTCTGTTGGATTCTCATAACTTAATACCAAAGGGAAGAAACACACAATATCATAATTTATAATCTTCTTTTATTTTCATTTGCAGGTATATAATTTGTGCTGATTGTGACCCGAAATGGTAATTACTGTATCAAGACTAGCGTTGAATCCAGTGAGAGAACTTTTTAAAAGACTCTCTATCTCGATGTCTTGATATAATGTAAAGTTTCCCCAGTGGAACTTATTAGGCAAATACTGCAAGCGTAGCTTTTCTGACCTGGATCATCATCGATCACACTAGATAAACACAAACAAAATCTTGTTAATTGCTTCCCTGTCAAGCTATTTTCACTGCTGTATAAAGCAGTTAAGTGCAGTATAAACAGTGAAAGTCTGGATGTGGCTCAAGTCAAAATATACACATTCATACACAGGGCAGGTGCTAATAAGTTGAAATCCATGAGGGGGCTTTATTAGCATACTCTGATTTGTTTGTATATGTGTTTATTATGAGATCAAAACATTTACTTATACCTTAACATGCATAATAGTATCAGAAATAGGAAGTAACACATTTCCCATTGTTTTTTCTTTAAATACCGTGGCCTTGAATGTATGCAAAGCAAACTAAATAATGTCTGAACAACAGGTGCTTATTAAACCCTGAAGCTTGTCAGAAACCCAGGGATATGAAGCTTCAGTGTTTATCCTGTAATCAAGAAAGATATTCCCTATATCTGAATATGTAGACCTTTACAATTGTGTAACATACAGGTGGCTCAATAAGAAATATGGCTATTTGCTTGAGTGTTGCATGTTTCTGCATATGTATAGTATGCAGTGATTTGTACAACAAAAATGTTGCCACAGTGATTTTAACAAGTTAATGATTTGCTGTATGTACAGATGTATCTAGATGTGCACTGATAGGACAGCTTTAGAGGATGCCATGATGTGTTTGATTCTTTACATTATAATCCCATCATGATGCTCAGCGTGGCTCAGCGATATAACTCTCAGTGAAATCCTTTTTGCTTGAAAGATTTGCTCCTGCTTTTCCTGTCCTTGTGTGCTTAATTTATGCCCTTTTTATGCAAGAACTGTACAACCGCTGAATTATGGACAACTTCTTGCAGTGTTTGCATTGGAAATGTGCTATAGGTGGCCATAAAGATGCCAGCACTGTGACAACACCATTAGTACAGATGAGTGTTGAAAGGTAAAACAGAGGTGATCATTTCAGAGGCCCTAGTGCTCTGTTGACATTCTGATTAGCTTCCAGGTATGTAATGACCTGCCACTGCTGTAATCCATTGCACGGCAGAGGCAGGGGACACCCTCCTCCTCCTCCTCCTCCTCCTCCTCCTCCTCCTCAACCCTGAGAAGACCTCTCATTACAACATAAGATCATCACTGACAATGGGTAAAAAATGGTCAGGCACATTTATTTACATGAAAACACAAATGTACAATTTTGGGGGCTGAAACTAATGTTTGAATTTCCTTTTTTTAATTCAATTTTTTTTTAAATATAGTTGTATAGTAATAGTAAAATAGTAATAAAAAGTTGTAAGAGAAAATATACATAAAGGCACATGAATATATACACTCATACACACACATATATAAATCTAAATACATGCATATTCATATACACATATAAATATGCACATACACACATAATTTGTACACCTGCGTCACCACACATATGCACATGAACATATGTGCACATATTGCCCAACAAATCTTGCACCTCACAGTGAATAATTCATAGGCGTATACGTAATCCTGCATGTGTGTGATTTCTTGCTCACTATGAATGAAGCTATATATCATTAAAAAAAACTACAAAATGTTTTTAAATGTTTGTTGTGGATAAAAGTGGATAGAGATGTTGAAGATGTTGAGATGTTGAGTTGGGTGGGGTCCTAACAGTGAAATCCAGACCCCTCTAGTCACAAAATCTGACCTGGGAACAGTTAGAAATAGCTTATTAAGTGATGCAAGGCCATGTTAAGACCCCGCATTAACATATGTCAAGGGTACTCCAATTACAAGAGGACAGCTCTCAGTATGTCTGTTTACACATGCCATTAAAATGCATCTCCACACGCGTCTCCAGTTACCACTTGTGATTGGATCTCACTTTCCCACTCTGTATGCAAATAAACCCTTACATCACATGTACAAACATTTATAAAAATTGTATTTAAAATGTCCTTTTTCAAAGTCAAAAGCTCTGTGCTTGGTGTGACAATATCACAGCACCATGTTCCATTTAACATGATTATCTTTAATATCACAATTGAAATTTATCTGAAATTCTATTTTTATCGAAAAATATAGTAAACTGATCAAAAACATAGATTTCTAAAAACTTTTTTCAATTTCGAGATTGGCCCATAGTTGGCTGGATTGACAGGTTAAAGGTTTACTACAGCATGTTTGGCACTGGGAGGAAAGATTCCAGAGATTGAGACAATGGAGGGATTCATAGTGTCAATGACGTCTTTAAGAAAGTGCGTTGGGATTACATCTAAAGCACATGTTGCAGACTTCATTCCTGCTATTGTTTCCTTCAGCTTTGTAAGGGGGGTTGAAAGGGCGGCCTTGAAGGTATAAGAGAGATAGCCATAACTAATTGATTAAAATTGTCTGCATAAAATAAATAAATAAGAAACTCTATATGTTTATCGGGTTGCACTGAGGTTCAGAATGTGAGGAGGGATTAATGACACGATTTATGGTGATGAATAACACCCTGGGGTTATGGTGGTGATCTGCAACTAAATTGGCAAAGAAAATCATTCTTGCATCCTACCCTTGCTTGATAGGCACACATTAGATTTTTTATATTATCAAGAGATTACAGTTGTTTATCAGATTTCCACTTTCGCTCTGCCTTATGGCACTGTCTTTTCACAGTGTGCTCGTTAAGCTTTAGACATATACTGGTTTGCATTTCTTGAATGTAAGAGAAGCAAAAGAATCCAGAGGGGAAACTCAGTTATTATTCCAGAGTCTAACTAATTCATTAGTGTTAGCTGCAGTGTTAGTAGCTGTGGTGTAAGCCTGAGGACTTGATGCATGAGAGGTCTCTGAAAACTGAGTTACGGAGTTTGAATTAAAGACTAGACAGTAGACTTATTAGTCTGCTGTCTGAGTTGGTTGTATAACTGAGCTACTCAAAGTGATGGTTTGAAGATCAAATGCATGTTTATCTATTGCCTCCAAGGAGTCCAAACACATAGCAAAGGAAGGAACAAGGTCCACGCTGTGTCCTTTTGAGTGTGTAGGCCCTTTAACTGACTGCAAAATACTAAAAGAGTCAATCAGATTAATGAAATCAATAGGGAGAGGATCTGAAGGACCACGCACATGAATATTAAAATCACCAAGTAACAGAGGTTTTGCATAATCGGAGACAATAGCTCCGGAAATACTGAAACAAAATTAGCATTTGCCTTTTTAGTAGATCACAACGCAAAGCAATTGGATACTTGAAAATATAGTAGCTTAAAGGACATGTAAGCATCTAAAGAGATAGGAGAGGAGATGAGAGAATTTCTGTAGATGATTTTTTGCCCCCCCCCCCATCTACATTTATTAAAATAATTAAAATCACGCAGTGTGGACTCACCTTCACTGAGCCAGGTTTCAGCCAACAGAAAGAAATCAATATTATCTGAACTGATGATGTCAAGGCAGATAAAGGATTTGTGGGAAGGGATCTCGAGAAGACAAAAGTTAGTCCCCATCATGTGCATCAGTATGACTTATCAGGACAGTTTTCAGAGTCACTGAGGCTCTGGGTTCATATGCCTTAGCATTTACATTGTGGTTAGTTAAGTTGTTATGAACAGCAGTGACAGCAGGAACCCTGCTATTATATAGAACAGCTATATTAAAAATATCAGAACTTAAAAGCTGGTCTGTGCATCAGTCAAGTCGTGCTACCAACAAGCAAAGTTCGTAATCATTAGCCATACTTGTTCAGATGAATTCAATCTCTTTTGAATAGGTCATAATGACTGATGAAGCTTAATTCGGTGGCAGTGCAGTACTTCATCAGCCAGTTATGCAGGCCGTAAAAGCCACTGAAATTCTTACAATCCCTCCTGATTGTTCAATTTGCCCTGTGGTTGATTCAAAATCTCGTTGTAGTTTAATAGATCATTTTAGTCTGATGATGTTCACACAGACTTGGACAATGACTGTGTGGGCAGAGGGATGTAGGCTGAGAAGGGCAGGTCTGTATATACTCTTAGATCCCACAAATTGCCCCTTAGGAATTTTCATAAACCTAACAATGAAATTTATAACAATTAAAACTCTAGTCCACCCTTCTGACAGCCATAATAGTAGCTAGCTGGCTGAGGTGCTGAGGGTGGCATGTTGTCTTACTAATGATGCTATGGGAGCTGGTAGCTGAGAGCCTGCAGCCAGAGAGAAAGCGGTTGAGGCTGGATCACCTTGCAGCGGTGAGGTTTGCAGATTAAGAACGCTGTAGCTGTTGCAAATCTTTGAACTGTTGTCCAGTTGGCAGAGAAATATGCTATTTAGATTTAGGTCTCTATGGTTGAAGTCATTATTCCCCTTTTTTGCTTCAGTAACACTTTATTTTCTAAGTCAGTAATTTCCTAAAAATGACCGAATCATTTTCTGACAGCCTTGTGGAAAGAACTATGTAATTAACTATGGAGAAAGTAGAGACAAAGTTTTGAAACACTCATTTAGTGTAATTACATTTCCAGAAAAATGTACATGAAAGAACTGCTCCAGTTAAACCCAATGAAATATTCATTCATCATTCATTTGTTATTGTACACTTTACAGTATACTCAGTATATGTTGAGCGGTATGCTTGCCGACAAATTGACTTAAAATACTCTTAAGTTGTACCAGCAATTATTGAAATGTAGTAATTTGAATTGTGTTTACAAATGTGTTTATTTATTTGTTACATAAAATGCAGTATTGTGTAGTTTTATATTCACAAGCCACGAAAAATTATTCAAATGAAACTGTCAAGGAGTTATAAGTAGAAATTGATTTGTATTATGGGGTCACAAAAAAAAAAGGATTTACATTTAGACAACAGTCATCAGTGAGATGTTTGATACATCAACAGTGGCCATGAGTAAATTTTTCACCAGCCACCTGTGATCTACTATTATAGTTGTTTCCCATCAGTACTTACTGTAAATACGAAGATGCATCAAAGTGTGAAGAACTAACTTGTTCAATATGTTGCACTATATGTCTCACTTTATCAAAAGATCAAACCAGTTTCTTTTTTAAGATAACATGCGGTTATGTTAAAAAATGTTTTTTATATTGGTATTAAACTAAATTTGTGCAATTGTACAAAATGATCTTGTATTTCCAAACATAGAGCATTGGCCATTAAATGGGCAAAAGTCGTTAAGAAAAAAGAGGGTATGAATCTGCTGTGGGCAAAGTTGGCCTGTTGAGAGTTGTAATAAAACATCACCTTAAGTGGTTTCCTCATGGGAACACCAGAGCACTGAGGTGAAAGAGAGCAGAGAGGCCAGAGGAAGAGAGGGAAAGCACTGTGGAAGATTTAGAGATTTAGAGATAGTGCTGCAGAATAGAGATTGATGAGGCGCTGGAGAGGGGAGAGGAAGGTTGTGACAGGAGAGCAGATGTGGAGACAATAGTAACAAATGGTGGAGGAGTTGAAACATTGACACACACACGAAATCAAGAGGAAATTGATCAAACTTTTGGGCTCACTGAAGGATGTAGTTCAACTCAGGAAAGTGTTCTTTTGAATGGTGTATAAGCGGTGACTAACTGGTATGTGGGGAGATGCTGAGAGCGTATCGATGCAGCCAGACTGTATCTGGGGAAACACTCATCTGCAGTCACAAGAGGCAATGCAGGTGTTACAAAACAAGTTTATACATAATTTAATAGAATTACATGAAGCTGCTTTCATGTTTTTAATTTTCAGCGTTTCTTTGGGGTATGGTTACAGGTATGATTATTCACTGCCACACTAAATAATAATAATAATCATTATTTATTGCCCCACATAGAAATTTTACACACTGGGATTCAAATCACAGGTTTACAGTGGTTTTGTAGGCTCAGACCATCTGAGCTTTTGGTTTATTTAAACTAAATCATCAGTTAAAATCCAAAATGAACCAAAACTAAACCTACTGGAATGACTCCTAATTCAGGAGACCATTAAAATAATGTAGATTTTCAATAAAAGTTTACTACCAATAAACAAAATGTGTACATAATTATGATAAAAGCAAGGAAGTGGCTCTGCAATGCAGTGGACCCTTTATTTAATATTCAGTTTTATTGGGTAAAAGTAAATAGGATGGACTAATGACGTATGCCACAGTGTTTATGGTCTAGCAGGGCTTTTATGGAAATACACTCAACAAGAAGAAACACAAACAACGATATAATAAAATGACTGTAAAAGTCAAGTAAAAAGTCATTCATGACGACTTGACTAATCTCTCTTTAAAACTTGAATGTAAAATGATTCCATTCATGATCCATTTTCAGTTCAGTGGGTAAGAGTTCCAAATATTGCATAGAAAAACATCAGTTCTTCATAAACACAACCCGTGTTACTTATCCAGAAAACCCCTGGAGGGACCAGCAGATCACTGAGCACCTCACACGAGCCTGGTTAGTCCTTCTTCCTTCTTATAAATGACAGTGTGCATTAGATGACTGGACTAAATCGGATTTGTGTTAATGAAGCACTACCTGTTTTCTGTATGTTGTTTTGTGATTTACTCTGATCTCCATGATTCTTATAAATACATTTTACAAATCTTTTTAGTTTCTTTTCTAATCAATTGTAGTTAAGTGGGCATACATAAATACATTCATACTTCACTGTGTTTGACTTGCCACATGGTTCCCTTAGATAGCCCCAAAAGCATCCTGTATTTGCTCTATTGTTGTGCCAGCACAAGTAACCATAACACAATACACAGTCTATGAGGCAGAGCCCACATCCGCCCTGGGCCTCTGAACAGAGTATAAGGTTTCATAAAACCCAGGAGGGCGACACCGCAGCGAGGTCAGACAGGGTTGAGCTTCACCAGCCTGCAGCCACTGTGACACTTCACAGGTTCTCTCATAAAAGTATAACAGCCCCACATTTCCAGCAGTATAACTAGACTGCTGTGCCTCTCCTGTCTGAGCCCCACAATGATATTTTACAGCTTTCAAAATAAAACTTTGTATACAGTAAAAGTGGAGTGATTATGAACACCCTGGACATGATAGAGAGGATAACTTCCTGTTATTATGTCCCACCTGAAATGAGTCAGTGAGTCAACCCTTTTTGTAGAGCAACAAATTGACACTTTTTAGGGGAGAGTGAGCATCAGCTTTATTTGTCGAGTATAGCTGCATCATGATTTAAAAAACAAACTTTCTGTGTCTGTTAAGTAAGGTTTTTGTAATGTAAGGTTTTACTGTATCTCACTGTGAACAGATTTATTCTCCAGGTCTTATAGACACAAGGTTTGCAGAGATATAGACAGAGTCTCCTATGAAAACACAACGCATCTGCTTATGATTCATGTACAAAAAAGACTTGCACAATTTTGCCTTGCTGCTGTCACAGAGTCAACACCCTACAAAAGGGTCTCAGCATAAAGAAACGGATAGATAAGCAGTGAATGAAATGGACACATAGTCACAACTGTGGTAGCAGTGTCACTGGAGCGATAACATACCAGAATTTGACATGTGGGAGAAAAGGAATGAGTCTGAGTGTAATTAAAATGGAGAGTTTGTCTGTCCGTGACACAGAATACAATTCTGAGATGTTTCAAAAAAAAAAACCTAATCACTTGGTTGCTATGAGGAGCACATTCCTGTGCAGTCGTGACCATGAACAACACGGATTAGGGGCTGCGGATCACAGTGTGATGCCTCAATTGGAATACAGTGCGACTGTCTGCATACCAAGCAGCTAATTTTGAGGCCTGGGCTCTGGTGAATTCTCTCACATAAAGACTTCAATCATAGGTTGACCTGCAGTCATTGTAGCAGCTGCTAAAACCACAGTGTGATTGTTAACAAGAGCAGCCAACAGGAAATGATGCCGCCTTTCAAGGACTAAAATGGAAGCAATATTAGACCAATGCTGAGCCAAGACCCTTTTTTGTCAGGCAAAAATGTTTATTTCATAAGAAACAATATTACACTGTGTGTTATTAGTTCTCATCAGAGCTGAGATCTGGATTGTAATCAGCTTCAGCCAGCTGGATGCTTTTTTTGTCTTGGTTTTTCATAATTCATCCTCCTCTGAGCTGTAGGGTTGTCAGTGATTACTGCTGCGGTTGCTGTAGAGAGCAATACTAGTCACCAAGAAACTGACCAATGGCATGCCAGCCCTTGATATAATGATGGATAACGCTATGTGCAATTAAGGGCGACATAAAGAATACAATGAGTCCAGACTGTTGTGTGGCAGATGATTATATAGTCAAAACTCTATAACATGTGGAAGTGGTGATAATTAGCAGTGGTTATTATTTCCTTTTTGGCAAAGCACATGCACTTCAAGACTGATGTTCTCTAAAAACTATTAACATGTGGATTAGTCTCTACATGTCGCCTTTTGCATATCACACACAAATTAAACTCTGAATGCTGCATTACAATATTCCAGTCCTCTTACTGCTCTTAAAATATATTCGCTCAGTATATGTCTGTGGCTTAGTCTTTCAAACATTCAAGCTCACAACTTGCACATCAAAAATTCAGGTCTATTTGTATGCAAGTGCAAATCCACAACATGAGTTACCTGGCATAGACCCAGCAGAGCTGAAAATCTCTCACATGCAGTCAGCAATCCATCAGCAGTCCTCTGATCCGCTCATTTGAGATAAAAGAAGTCAGGCCAGCTCTCCAGGGCATTAAGGAGCTCTAACACCTTCCACCTCTCAATTCCCCACCATGTAATTCCTGTTAGTGCATCTCAGAAAATACTGCAAGAAAGGGCCAAATGTATTAAAGTAAGCCCAAATGAACATAACTTCTGTAACCCTTTTTGAATAATGCAAACATGGAATATAAAATGATTAGCATATCACAGAGGACTATGAAAAAGAAAGTGGAGAGGAACCGAAATCCAGAGTTCCTTCACTACAAACATACAGATTGCGCAACGTTGTTTATCATGATGATTATTAAGCACTTTATGAATCATCTCAAAACTGTCGAAAAATAATAAACCAACTTTCTTGAAATAGACAAGCAAATATATTTGACAGGATGAGAAAGTCATTAACTTTTTAACTGAAATTTTACAAACAACTGCAGCATTACAGTTTTAACTCTGGCACAATGAAATATAGATTAGTAGAGATAATATTTGAGGAGCGGGTTAAGGTGATTGAACTTGCATCACATTATTATCATATTAATCATCTAATTACCTGAAATGGCAATTTATGTGAAAAAACATACAATCAACATAAAAAATCTCCTCTTTGAAACGTAAACTTACATCAAAAAGAAGGCTAAGATTTTTTCCTCCAAAGAAAATTGTTAGAAAGTGGATGGATAGAAATAAAACAATAAAACCTCACTGTATTCAATTTTAGTTTTAATTAGAAACAAATAAAGAACAAACTGGTTCTTCACAACAACCTTGTGTCCAGTTTAAAGGTTCCTGTTGCTCTTATTGGCTCGAACCACCGTAAATGGCACCAAATTCACCTCTGCAACTCTGAATAAATGAAACACCATCTGAATCTGCTTCATGTCATGTTTATAATGTGACATGAATATCTCTTAAGTCAGGTTGGCAAACTGATGACTTGTCTAAAATCACCCAAATAACAGCTGAAAAAAATGGGTCTAAGGCTTTTGCCAAATGAATGGAATTCTGATATTTCATACTGTTATTACTCTTACTAACGATAATAAGACTAATACCAACAATAATAACAACAGGCTCGCTTTCTATGTTGTATTGTAATGAAAATAACTGTCACTACATTCTGTATGATGATGCTCTCAGTTTATCAGTTTAATGCTAAATACAAACAGAACCTACATGCTACAATCTGCATATTGTGATTATTGTTTTAATTTAAAGATTCCCTTTGGACCACAAAAATACAATTTCATAGTCGTGTACTTCCACTATTTGTCATGGGTGAGTCATCTTGTTCATCTACTTGCACTCCAGTCTCACAAACAATTGTCCAACAATTGACAAGGTGGGAACACCCAGAGAGCAGTAAAGCCAAACTCTGAGAAAGTCTCTTCAGAAACCTGAGAGATGTCGCAGACAGTCTGTGACCTCCATCTGCTCCGTCCTGTTTGCGCTTGGCAGCATGGTGACAGCCTTCCTTCGTCTTTGCAGGTGTACAGTGGGGCAACAAGTGCTGTGAGACAAACAAATCATCCCTTCTTCAGGCGTTTCTAATGTTTTGGAGTTTGTGTTGTTCTTTTTTGTGTTTGGTTTTGTCTATTTATGACCAAATATCAAAGTGTTGAATCCTCTTCTAATAATTCAGTTACTTGAAATGGAGGCACGTGTAATGAGTTTATGTCATGTTATTGATCAATTATCTCCTAACCTTTGCTTAAATCAATATTGCCAATACTGTATTCTGCGTGCGTGTTGACTTCCCAGTTTCCTCTTAATCCTCTGTTCTAATTATCACATCCCTTATCTGAATCACTTTCATCCACCGTGAACTCTTTATTTGAAACTTTTGATCCATCTGTGAAAGCTGTTTGCTCAACTGTATAACGCCTTGGTTTTAATTTATCCAACTACCTTTGTCTAATGCATTTCTCTTGTCAAGTGAAGGCAGTTCAGTTCAGGAAGCACTTCTGGGAATAACCAACAGATAAAGAGCAAACTTCTTCTCTTGTAATCCTGCTCTCCTGCCCATCTCATTTCCTGTCCAAATAAAATTCTCGGTCCAAGCAGGATCTCATTTCCAGCGCTGTTTGGGCATTTTCTTGCTGAATGACCATTTCAGAGCCCTTGGAGTTTAGCCAATGACTCAATATCAGCTTTTTCCCTCTTGTTTGTAAAGGTACCTCTTTGATCTTAACTTGGAAATCAAAGAGTTTCCAAACAATTGCTTCAAATTCTGTCTTTGCTGTAGATCCATCCTTAATAAATACATCCATAATGTAGCACTTACTTCACTGAAGCAACATAAATGGATAGGAGGAGTTGCTTACCTACAGTGCATCATATCCAGACCCATGGTCTGTTTTTCTCAAACCACTCTCCCAATTTTAAAATCTAATTTCTCTCATGTGCATCCCTGTAAATAATGTGCATCACCATGATTGATGCACATTATTTACAGCTTCAGTTTTTCATACTGTGCCCTCAAATTTCAGATAAAATAATGACATAATTCATCGCATGCGTTCACTGGTTAAGTGTTTTCCACACTTGAGCAGTGCTGGAGTCCTCGTCCTTTAATCTATAGTGCAATCATCAGGTCAAAATCTAAATTAGACAGTCCCATCAGCCTCTGCTGTATTTTGTGTGCTGTGGTGCTATTTATCGCCACCGGCCATTGTTTTTACAACTCACCACAAATTGAGGCCACATTCTGATGATTGTAGTCAGATATATGAGCAAGGATGGTTCAAGTGCTCATTGTAGATGTAATTCAACACCAGTTTAAATTTAATATCAGCTAGCCATCAAAAAAAAAGAAATCTCTTTCCCTGAAGCACAAGTTCGAGGTGCATCATTCAAATTACAGTTTAATTGGCAGGCCGGTCAAATCCTCAGTGAAAATCCAATACCAAATCTTATTCAGCAGTGCGCTTTTATATCTCTGGTTCAATCAGCAAATGAAGTAGCCTCGATAAGATGTTATAAAACTCATACATTTTAACAAGTACTCAGACTCTCTCCTTGACTGGCCTGTTCTCAGACCACCGCCTGTCCAGCCCCATCAAGCTGTGAACGGTCAGAAAACACGGGGTTAATCAGTGTCACTAATGGAGGTTGGGCTGCCTGGAGACATGGCCATTACCTCTGGAAGAGGGGATCATGGGGTGTAGGATTGTACCGTCAGGAGGAATTTAAATCGTGTTTCCTTCATGCTTGAAGGAAGTGGGAACACTAAGAGAATAAAATTAACACCTTTCTCTAAAGAGGCTGATTTATTTATTCAAAAATAACTTAATATATTTCTGTTTTACAGTAAAGTCATATTATACTAAGATAAAGAAATTAGGTACGACTACACGACTACACGAGAGTGAACAAGCATCTTTCCCAAAATGTGAAACTTTAAGTCAAGGAACCACTTTTGGATTGATAATAACTTGTTTTAACAAGATAAACAGAAGGCTTGCCTCTCTTTGAATAGATCCAGTGGCAGATTATTCTGATTATTCTCGGTAGAAAGGCTTCAGTACAAAATCACAGCAGTATGCTAATGATAGTGCAAAGCACTTCATTACATTTGTATTCAAGAACAGACCTGCCATTGAGGACACCCATCCTCAAGCAATTAAACTGTGGTCTGTTCCAGTTAAAAGTTATTTATAAGACATACTGTATACTTTGGATGCTCTGTGTCTTTTAATAAGCCACAGAGAGTCTGAGCTTTAAAATCATCGCTCCTTTTGTTGAGTATTGAGTGATCTCTCTGGCTGTCATTGAGATGCAAAGTGGCAGTGAGTGGAACCAGTACAGCTGTGGTCCACTGCCTGCAGCTGCTGCGCTGAGAGCACAGATTATCAATAAATCTGAATCAGACAGCGCCAAATTACCTTTACCCTTGCTCGCTGGAATAATTATGTTAGACAGGGGACAGTGATTTGGAACGAAAAAAGTTGGGTCCATAATAAGAGTTCAAAATATACCTTGGGCAGGTGTAGTCTCTACTACCACATCCAATTAAAGAGTAATTTATCATTGCAGTTCTGATTGTACAGCACTTGTAACTGCTGTTGCTTTTAAATGTGTTTTATAAATAAAGTTGGATTGGATTGAAATAACTAATTGTGTATATTCAGCCAGCTCAAAGCAAAGATCTGACATTCACTTGTGGTTAATCTGTCAATACATGTCAACATGTTGCAACTGATAAACTGATTAGTCTGATTAGAATTTGAATTTATCCTGCTGATAAACATCATGTGTGTTGGTATTATTACAACAACAGAGTGCAATAGAATGATGACTTCACATAAGATATATGTTAGTACCGTAAATTCATTGGTTTTGTTCTTCATGGAAATTGTTGATAATAAAAGACAGAATGATGAGGATTTAAACTCAAGAGTGTTCAAGTGCAGAGCAGCATCACAGGGAGGAATAAATAGATTAAAAAAAGGTAACGTAGCTGCCAGGTGCTTTCTCACTGCCAGTATTGCTACAGTACACCCACCTGCTACCTCTCAGCTGAGGTTAATTTTGTTGCTGCACATCAATTTCTGTTGTCGATTTCCAACACAACTGGTGGCTAAAGTCAAACGTACTTGCACGCACACTCGCAGGACAAGTGGAGAAAGAGTGCAATTATTTTTTACACCTTTCATGAAGTAGAGACCTCAGTGAAAGTTGGCCAGAGGCTGGTGAACTCCTGGTGGACCGGGACTGTCTGTATGACTGATGTTCTGTAGTTGGAGGAGAACAAATGAATTTTCTATATTTGTAGCTGATCAAAAAGCAGCATCCAGTCCCCTCAGACACAGCAGTTCACTGCAGCTCAGTGGATCTGAGCACATTGTGAAGAAGAGCTGTGTGTTGACAGAGAGGCTGCTTTTCTAAATGGCCTTTAAATCCGTCACGGTTTCTTCTATTATGCATGCTTCCAGCAATTAGCTTTCAACTGCTAATGCTATAGGGCTGTCAAAGGGAAAGACTCAGTTTCATAGCTTGAATTAGATTGAATAATAACAGCCATAACTATGCAGCCTTATTTTTGGGACACCACATTTTCTGTCTCTACAGAGCAATTAAAGACCTGCAGTGTTGGCAGGAAAAGATGTCTCTCTTTACTTAATACGTGTTTGCTCGCTTGCTACTTCTCAAATCTCTTCCTTGTGTCGTAAGATGGAGGAACTAAGATGAGATGAAAGGATGCCAATAAAGAAGGTGGGGAGACATGTAGGGAATTGGGATTTAACCTGCTGTGCCCCAATTCCATAATTCTGTGCATGTTTTGGATATGTAGTGTGTGTGTATGCCGGGAAAGTGACAAATTAAGAGCTCAGAGGAAAAGGAGAAGCTGTGGTGAAAAAAAAGTTCCAACACCTCAAAACAAAACAAAAAAGTCACCAAATCTTTCAATTAACATTTTTTTTTGTCTGTTTGTGAAGTTTGTTTGGCACAGGTATTCTTTTCACACAGTTGTTATACCAAATATACTACATAGTGGATGGAGTTCCTATCTAAAATAGACTTTACTCTCTGTGCTTGGTTGTACCTCACCTGTCCACTAGATGTCCTCAGTGATTTTCACGACTCTGTAGATCACCTGACGTTCCTTGTGATCCCTCTGCCTGCAAAGCTGCTACTCATTTTTTCATCTATTTTTGCGTGTTATTACTGCATGAACATTAGTTTCCTCCTTAGATTTGCATTGTTGTTTATGTTGACTATAGCTGCAACAGTGTCTCCTTACCTGCAGAGTTTAACCTGTAGGTTCCTCCTTCCTGCTGACTGTGTTCCTGCCTCTTGTTGACTGTCACCCTGACCAATAAAAAGCCCTTTGACCTGTGTACATACTGCTGTGATACATCCATTGTATGTTTCACATAAATACCTGTGTCAAAGTTGCTTAATTTTGAACTGTGTCTATGCTTTGTCTCAAAAAGTGAGTGATGAGCGTGACTTGTAAAGTTAAGGTATGTGTTAATCTCTCATCTCTCGTCTGTTTTCTCCTAACTGAGGTGATCATTTCACCCTGATAGGTGCCAAAGCGACAGCCTGTCGCTGACACTTTACACCCCCTTCTTCCGCTGGCACCTCCCTGCTTGTGACACACTATCATTTTCCCCTCCAGCGGTTTTCAATTTAGATTGCTAAAACCAGCATGTTCTTTATAGACAGCAGGGAAGTAAATCTTAAAAGCTGCTGTGAAAGCACAGTGACAGTGTACCCTGTAAAGCTTTTCGGTTTGACCAAGGGTCATGAGCCAGGCTGATCTGATAGAAGTTGACATCCCATTAGTCTTGCATAACCTCACGGACACCACACAATGTGATTTGGTTTTCTCTTGTTAGATTTGTCCTCTGCTATAAAATAAGTGTGTAATAAGAAAAGTGTGTACTGCACTCGGGCCAGTGCTATGTTCAGGATCATACATGTGTCCGAATGTTGTAGAAAACAAGATAATCAGGTTTTCCCTTATTGAATATTCTTTGAAAAACGGTGCCACACTTCAAGCAGAATCTGGTATCTGGCTGCCTCTTTTTTCTTCTCCAGCCACATCCAAATGGATATTCACATTACAGATAGCAGATTAAGAGCACCTATTGATTTCTTTTAGGTAAGTATTAATTTTCTTTGCTGATCATGGTCTTACTGGCATGCGAGCCCAGCGCAGTGTCTCTACTATTATTCAAAGTTAGGAATTAGGCTTGAAATTAAGGGTCTATTTGGTAAATGGTCTATATTTGTAAATTGGGGACAAGTCCAAGGACACTTTGACATGCTGGATAAGCCAGAAGCAACACTGCCAGAGATTGAACCAAACTGTGTTTGTGGGAATCTGTTGAGGGATCATGTTTCTGTGTCATCAGTTACAATTTGGGACAAAATGCAACATAAAAAAGGCTGCAATCATCTGAGTAAAACTTGTTTCATTCCTTAGGTTACATCATTGAATTTTTGAAGGCATTAATAAAGTTAGTGGTGCTTCATCATGGTTAAAGTAATAACACATGGATGAGGTCAGGGAATGACCATGGCCAAATACATCGACAGAAAATGAAAAACGGTCTCCCATGTTAAAATTTCACGTTTTGTTGATTCATCCATCCACCTTGACCTCCTTTCTGTGCAGATTTTGTCGCTTTATAACACCACCTGACTTCCTCCTTTGTTCCCATTATAATTACGACAGCTGCTAGAGGGCACTATCACTTCAACATAAATATATGTATACATAGTTTGGTGCACTTGTGGAAACAGCTGATGCTGTTGTTCTACTTGGGAGGACAGTCTTGTTTTTCTGTCTGAACAAGACCTGAGACTGTTTTTTACATACCTGTATCCACAGACAATTTCTGATTCCACACATACAATCTGTTGGACACAAAATCTGTCTCTTTTAGATAGAAGCGAAGCCAGATGAAATTCCCTCGTTGTTTGTCAGTGGTGTGGACGTGTATGAAGTGATGACCAGGGGAGATTTTTCCCCTCTGTTGCCATAAACAAGCCCTACAGGAAAGAGGGCAAAATGAAACCCCAGAACAATTACCTATGCTTTCGCTATGGGACATCTATTACCTGATAAGGTCAGCGCTCATTCGTCTCCTTAAACACACCGTCAGCTGTTGGCGAGCAGGGAGGTTGTGCTGTGATGATCAGACACGGGGAGGAACCGGACAGAGCGCAATCACAGGGGTGCCTTAATGAACAGAGGGACTGTTTTCATCAGCACATGCCGGGAGAAATCCTCCATCATCACGACAGACTGGACTCACCTGGGGCTTGAATGTGAAATGGTTTCTTCCAATTCAGCTAGCAAGCACACTGAGCAGATTCCTCATGTTTTGTTGTTCGGTATTGTTTCTGGTTCATTGTACCTGGAAGGAGAATTCATCTTTTAAATTTAGATCAATGCTGTGAAATTCATCTCTACTGATCTGTGTGTTACATATGGGACACTATCAAGAACAATCAACTGCAGATTGTGTCTGGTTTACCTGTTTTCCAGCTAAACTGGACAGTCAAAATTAATCAGCTTGGATACCTTGGAGAAAAGTTGGCACATATTTGCCCTGTTTATAGCTTTTAACAATTAGACTCAGATTCTATTGTTATTGTCATATTTATTCTCAAGCGGTTTATTGCTATTTGTTATTCTTGTTATCATCTTAAGGTCTCAATCTGGTAGGAAGATACTACACATGTAATATCCAATTTCCAATTTGGCCACAATACAAAAGTTGCACGCACTGCAACACTGCACTACATTGTACAGTATTTTCGATGCAAAAAAGTTTCCATATGTTTTACAGAGTACAACAAAAAGGATTAGAAACTGTCCTAAGTCTCTCACTGAAGTAAGACCTCATTAAAAGTTAACAATGTAGAATTTCCTTTACTCTTGTTTTCTACCCTCTCAGCTTCTTATACATGGTCTGTTACCGCTGTTGCTCTGGGTGTCGATAGAGATTTTCATGCAATAGATTGCAAAGTCAAAGACACCAATCAACATCAGCAGCCGCAATTGATCTGTCTGATAATGAGTCAAGATAGCCACTTTCCACTGGGTCCCAAGGCGTAACGCATCAATACACACAGCATTTAAAAACTTTTTGCTACACAAACTTGCATTAAGAAAATCCTTGATGCTAATTCAATGCAATTCTGATAACAATATACACATTTTATGTCTACTACTACTATCAGCTCCTAAATAATACCGCCTACTAAATTCTTCTATGACAGTATGTGTTTGCTTAAAAAACATGATAATATAGGTTAATAAATGTTTAATATTTAATTATTCTATTTGTTTCATCTTCAATGAAGCATTTCTTATGTTGCAAAATGCTGAGAGATGAGAACCTGAGATGTCAGACAGTAGCTAAAAAGTGCTTTCTTGTGAGCTAAAATAACTGATGCTTGAGAATAGTTATGCTTTGGAGGGGTACATGCTGAGAGATAATGAACCTGTAAAATAAACAGTCACAGTTGTATGCCTCCATCAAAATCCTTACTGAAGTTCATTGCAGATTGAGCTCAAAGAGTCAAGCCGGGTAACATCACAATTATTACAACAACAAAAAAGAAAAAGAACATTAATTAAAGTTTTACACCAGAAAAAAAAGGTGTATTCAGCTGTTGGGGAACATGGTGCTCTGCTGCATCATTAGTAAAGAGATAAGGTGCAATGATTCTACAGCCAAATACAGAGTCAGCACTATAAAATGCATTTGGCTGATGTCCACCACAGTGGTGGCAAAGGAAGGGCAGCTTTATCCCTCCCAAACATCTTCACTTGTGTGTGATCCAATTAAATGAATTTGTCTTGGTAGTAGGTCCTTTAGCACAGAGGCCTGTTGCAGTGCAGTGTGCTGAGCTTTTACACTGTGGGGTTTCTCTTAATGGTGCAGTAAGTAAAGGGTAAGTGGCAGACTGTAGCAAAACTAGGACTCAGGTAACATTATTGTCAAGAGTCGCTTTCATAAACTCTAAAGCTGCACTGCATGTGAGTGTTTTATGTTAAAATTCAACCATGTTATTGATTTGTTTGAATAATTGAAGCACAGTTAATCCCCTCTGGTGAAAGCTATAAAATTTGCCCTGTTTGCCCAAAGAGAATTTCTTTTCTATGCCTCACCAATGGCAGGAAGGGAAAAAAATCACACACAGGGAAATACAAATAATATATTGCATTGCTCACACGCTTAAACCTGAAAGGAGATATTCTCTATTGCAAAAGACTTTACTAAACTGAAAGTGCTCCTGCATTATATATAAGTTATTATATGTGTTTTTTCCTCTATTTCTTTACAGGAATAAATTTTACTGCCACAACAGCAGCTCTCTGAGGATGTACTAAGGCACAGCTATGCTTCAGCCGAAATGCTAATGTCATTGAGCTAAAATACTCTGATGATAATGATAAATGACAATAAGCAGATAAAATGTTTTCCACATCCACCGTCTTATATTATCGTGTTTGGATGCTAATATTATCAAATCAGAGCTAAATATGAGTACAGCTGAGACTGATGGGAATTGTAGATATATGTCCATTAACCAAAGTATCGGACAAACATTTTGATCTCACAGTGGCTCTAGATAATAATCAAGTAATCTACAAAGTGATTATAGTTAATCCTGTGAAGAAAATGTCCATGGCAATCCATCAAACAGCTGTCAAGAAAGTTAACTCAAGTGACCACAAATGTCAACCTTGAGGTAGCACTAATTAAAATGTTTGAGTCATGCCGATACATCATCTGGGAATCATGACTATCTGTACAAAGTGTGTCGATCCATGAGGTACAGTTAAGATATATCACTGGATGAGTGAAAACTTGCTGGTGGCACTAAATTAGTCAGGGGGCCACCAAAGTCAGTGGATACATCCTCTCGGGACCATGCATGTCTGTTTCAAATGTCCATCCAATATTATATACTATTTTATATATATATATATATATATATATATATATATATATATATATATATATATATATATATATATATAATAGTATATAATATTGAGATATTTCAGTCTGGGTCAACGGGGTGGCCCACATTACAATCCCTAGAGCTTTACCACTAGTGCAGCATGTCACAGGCAGATTGCTAAACCATTTAGTGAGATCACCACATTTGATTTCTGGGTACTGAAGTTAAGTTGTTCCAGTCAGTGTAGCTGAGTTGATGTTGCTGTTTCTATCCAGCTGCTGGACGTGACATCTGGACAACCTCAGTGGCATCTGTACCACCACCCAACATTAAAAGTACGTACCCCCACCATCTCCTCATTCAGTTCAGTCAATCATTAACACCCCATCATTATCAAACATGTTTCAGCGAGTGGAAGTTGAAAGGGTACGAAAGGCGTGGAGACACAGGTGACTGTAGGTCTTATCTAGACCCTCCAGCTGTGCCCCAGTTACCCATCACTGCTTCTGGTAACAGGAATTTAGTTCACAGAGTTTAAAATTAGCCCGGGCATCTATCATTTCCCATCGGCTGAATAGGTTGGTGTCGGAGCCCTGGCGTAGGCAATCTGTCTCCTCACGTCTGTCTGTCCTGCCTCAAAGCACCATCACTCAAACACACCATCTTGTCACTGAGGACAGAGCCAGTGCCAGTGGAGCAGAGAAACAATGCTTTAGGACACATAAGCAAACATTCATTTAACGCATACTCTGTGGTGAGCATCAACAATGACAAAGAAAGTATAACTCTGAACTTATACAGAACTAAAAAGGCAAGGAGATTACTTTTGTTGTCATTTTTAAAGTTATTTACAAGAAAGAAATACATATTTTACATAATTTAAAATGCATCTGCTGACATTTAATTCAATCAAACGCCTGGTGAAGATCAGATACTGCATCTACAAAAAAGAAGAGCTTCACATTTTTTTTCCCACTGAGGCCAAAGCTGCAAGAGCATGGCTGACATCACTATAAATCTCCTTCTGTTTAAGAGCTGGAGTGTCTGAGCTCTGGACAAGAGCTACAGCACATCAGCTGGAGGGCACGGACCGGCAGCGCTAGCACAAGGCAGCCGATCACTCAGCTGGCGTCAACTATGTGGGTTAATATACTGTGACATTACACACGTACCTCATTTTGCAGTACCCCCAGACAATGGAATAACACACCTGCGGCCCAAGGATTTGTAAATGCAGCCCAGCAGCAATTTCCTTTGAAATCACATCTTCGTCACAGGGGCTTTTGTTATGAGACCTTTACTAATTTTGCATATCTAAAACTTCAGTATAGCCTATTTGCTTGGTGGCTATGAAACCACTTCATTTCTTTTAGGTAATTTTTATTTGTTTGATTAATTTACACATTTTTATTGTCGGAATTCTTTTCCCCAATTATTTCTGTATTTCTTTTTTTCTAAGTAATTCTGATGGGACTCATAACTGACCTTTACAAGCAACCTTTACAGTAAGCATTACACAGCATCATGTCAGTAAAATCAGTGATTACATAATTTAGCATTCAGTTATGCTGCAGGGAAAATTACCTTTGCTTACCACAAATAAGCAAATTCAGATTTACATCCACAATATCATCTGCATCATCAATATGGACACTGATGCTGCAGGACGAGTCCACAGTAACCCTGTACGTGCCTCTTATTTTGCAATGAATTTCTTTGTGCTACTTTGTGGTGTGACTGAGCATTACAGTAAGTTACTCCACTCTAACAGGTGCAACAAAACTAACAGGAGAGTGACACTGATGATAATCAAGCTCAGACTGTACAAGCCTGCACCATCAACAGTAAATAAAGATGGACGACCTGACAGCTCCCTAAAAATGAAGCCAAAACATCAAAACATCTATACGCTATATATGGTTTCTCTCATTTTAGGTTGTTCTTATCACACTGTTGTTTGTTCAAGAGTTAATTTTTCTGATCTATAAAATGGTCGTGAAATGTCAGAGGGTGAAACTCCAAATGATGTCCCCAGCGCAAGAAGGCAACAGCCATAGCCGGGATATTTTGGCTTCATTTTTGTACAGTAGGGGGAAGAGGACACATGTTGTCTATCCTTATAGACAGTCAATGACCTACACAGAGGAGAGATCTAATCAGGCACAGTAAAGGGAAACACCTGTGTTGGTATGCAGGAACTTGAAAGCAGCAAACAGCTGTTTTGATCAAAAAAACACCATACACTACTTGTTCAGCACCAAACAACTAAACAAACAAAGTTAACGACTGACTTGTGCTCATTCAGTGGACAAAGAGCCATATATTTCTTTCAGGAGTTGGTGGAGCCCAAAAATGGAGTAAAAAGAGAATGAATTTTGAACTTTCATTTGCCAGGTAGCCACAAACACAGCTCCAAATGAATGATAATGTTGCTCCGTAACTGCTGGGTGACTAGATAAACAAGCAACTATTTGCTAAGAAGATCAGTCACAGTAAATTGTGCCTTCTGTTAACACCTCAGCTGAAATACACTGGCGTACTACAAAAGTTATTTCATCATTCCCTATCGAACTTCCTAGGTTTGGGTTATGTATGCTCTTTGTGGACATGCTAACTTGATGTTTACTGGCCCTGCAATTCCAGAAGATCCCAAATCTTTACAGATGTCACATGTTGATATACTTCTGTTTAAAATAATAGCTGCGAGGAATCTAGTGGAAAGCACAACCGCAAATATTTGCTAATGGTGGAGTACTGGATATTGTTCTACACAGAAAAACTTCATGTGTCCTACATAAAAAGCATGTATACAGAGCTTCACCTTGTGAACTCTTTCGTGGGAACTGACACTCGGTTATTTTTTTTAAGAAAGAAAAAAATGGGCATAATCAGGGTTACTATTATAACATTACTATCTAATTATAAATGTATTAGGGGTTCTGAAAATTGTAATGTAAAACTCAGTAACTTTATCTTTTTCCTAGAAGTTATTCTCACACACACACACACACACACACACACACACACACCCCTCATTACAACCTGACAAAGACACTAAGTGATTTGACCCATTAACCACTCCACATGCAGCACACGGCTCTTCAGCATTCCCAATCGTGGCTGCTGATATTCACCAGTATCGATCAAAGTGTCTGGGTTTGTGGAAGGTGTAATGTTTATTGATCATGGTGCTGGGCTCAGGTTAAGGGTAAGGTCAGTCTTTTCAATCGCTCCTGAGGATTTCTTCCAGTCCTGTAAAAGAATCCCCCCCCTCCCACTCTGCCCCTTCAGTCAATAGCTCATTATTGTGCTTCTTCACGCAGCAGTAGGGGCAAAGAAAACAAAGGTCATTTTCTGTGGAAGGACCAGCCTCCTAATGAACTTTTCTCTGCTATGCAGTGATTGAGATGGCCGTGCACAGAGGTGTCTTTTCTGAAAACCTGATTCAGGAGAAAATAAAAGCAGACAGAAGCTCCGTAAAGTGTCAGAATGATTAGACTTTATGCTTAACTCAATTAACATAATATAAGATATCTTCATCTTAGACAACCTAAAATAAGTATGCTGGATAGCTGGATACATACAGTTCACTGTACAAAGCATAACATTTAAGCCTGCAATACGTATTGAATCCCATCATCATATCAAGTTATTATATGACTAATATTTGGCCTTTCTGTTTCTATGGGCTTCAGACTGGACATGCACTGTAATGTTAAATAATGGGATAAGATGAGGTCATAAAAGTTACAGTGTGCTTTAAACAGTAACAATTTTACCAGTGAAAGCACAATAAGACAATCAATCATAATGTATTATAGGTATGCAATTGACATTTTAACCATTGTAATGCTTACAATTTTTTAAAATCATAGAATTACAAATATATACCACCTTGCCACATGCTGCTGTTTTTTGTGGGGTTTTTTTTTTCAAATATATTCATTTGATTTTCATCGCTTCTCTTCTCAAAAAGTCTATTTGTTCTTTAATCTTTTATGGTTTATATTCTCCACCCATATCAAACCATTCTTTATGAGGGGTCTCATGACTGAATATGGTTTTTATGTTTTTGCTCTGCCAGTAGTATTATCTGTACTTTGCACAGACCATTTCCTTTCCTTCCCACTCTGTCTTTCAGATTATCCACTAAATCATAGAGTGCAGGTTTATGCCCAGCTGCAATGTGTTGGGAGACGGCTTTTAGGGTACCAAATGTGCATTTAGACACGCGACTCCTCGTCTTTCTTGTTCCTTTTTTTGTTGCAACTTTGTTTGAGAAGACTTTTAATACTCTTGATCATCAGGAAATGAGCAGAAAGTCAGCAAAGATGAAATAGAATAATCCAAATTATTCATGTGAGATTAATTTCAGAAACCATTTCAAAGTTTTTGCAATCAGTGATAGAGCTCCACGTGGTCAGGAACTGGCCTACATGAAAGATCCCCTGCATCACCAGCAGGCCGCTAAGGTCCTCTGATCAAACTTTGCTGGTTGTTAAATCGTCAATCGAGGATCAAAAATTAAGACCGCCGTGCTTTTGAGAATGTGGCTCCTAAACTTTGGAACTCTGCGGACACCTTTGAATTGCACCGAAAGACCAATTTGTTTAGGTGTCATTGTGTTTTATGTGTGTATATTTTAACCTGTAAAGCACTTTGTGATGTCTCTGCTCTTTAAGGTGCCACATAAATTAGGATACTTAGTATTTTATTGACTTAGTTATCGACTTTTTGTTGTACACCCCCCAGTATATGTTAATACTCTGCTGTAGGGCTGTTACACTGTTCTAAAGAGGCATCTTACCCTTTTTTCTGAGAGATATTGTGTGGTGCTGCTGACACAGAGAGATGGTTAAACATGGAATAATAAGACCAACGATCCTCTTCAAGGACGAACCGCAAATGGACCTCTCTGAGGCATGTAATGACCGCTTCTTTTCCATTCTCCTGCTCCTCTCTTTGCAATGTAAGTATGTAACAGATGCAACCACACTCAGTTACAGATACCTGTTAGTTACTGCCTCTTAATCTGCGCTAGACTGCTGTTTTGTGAGGAAGGATTAATACAGGGCCGCTACAGGAAGAGTAATTTGCTTATGTCTTTCTTTGGAAGAAAAGATGTATCAGCTGTAATTGTTCCAATAGTGATGTTACTGGTTTTGTGAAAATATGAATGGTTATAACTTCAGAATGTGGTGTCTGCCTTCTGTCAATCTCACGAGTCAACTTTAATTCCTCTGTGATTAATTAAACAATTTAATGCATGATTACTGCCAGCACTCACCACCTCATGTGTAGATGATGAAAGGACTTCCCTTTTAACCTGCCAATTTGAGTGCACCAGGCACATTTAAAAATATACCGTTTGTGCAGAAATAATGCAGTTCAGTCAACAAAGTACATTTCTTTAAAGTAGATTTAAGTGATAGGGATGTAAACAGAAAAGCATACATTTCACCTCTGTGTGTGTGGTATTCTGGCTGCTTACAGTAACAGTGCACATACACTTGGCTTAATGGCTCTGATGTGAAGCAGGAAGGCCTTTGTGTTCTCTATTTGAATAAGTAGTGTGATATTTATGTTTGACAGGTAGATGAATCTGCCAGAAAGTTGCTTGTCATGTCTGAGTCATTCCACCTAATTGTTGAAACCCCTATGGCCTCTTATTTCACTCAGAATGGGTAAAACAATAAAGCATGTAGTCAACAAAATGTAGGCTCCAAGCCTCACCATTTCCCTGCAATCATGTTTACTTCTCTAGCGCTTCCTTTTCCAAAGGTATCGTCCTCGTGACTGGAGCTCACGTTGTAATGCAAACACTGATGCCACTATGTTTTTTTCTCGCATGACAAAAAAAAATAGCCGTAGATGAGAAAGTGATGCAGTAAAATCGCTGTTGTGCACTTTCACCTGTAGCTGTATGTTCACCAGCTATATACAGTACAGAGGGAATAAAAATGTCGTCCCCTCACAGTGTATTTCCTATTTTTACTTGGTGGTCCTGGTTACAGGTTACAGAGCATTTACATTGTTATGCAACACACTACCTTGAGATTCATCACAACATTTGATCATTTGGTCATGAACATTTCATTTTTGTGTGATCTCACTGAGTGGTAACATAATGATTACGTTTTTGTGGACTTAGGATCTTTATGGATAATGATCTTGATACTCACTCGAAGTTACACCATAGAGATGTCTTGTCATGTATATTTACAGAACCAAGCAAGAAACGAGTCGTGGAAAACTTGCACAGCACTGCCCCCATGTGAAATCTTGATGTGGATATTTCATCTTGCTGTTCATGTAAAACCTTCCTAAGCTTGAAATAACCAGGCTGTGTTCTGCTGTTTCTGTCATCACAACAATAATGAGAGTGAGAGGCAATTATTTTAGTTCTCAGATTTATTTTATTGAGAATTATTTGATGTCATTTTCTGCAACATTCATCAGCCGTGTTGCTGAGAAGAACTTTACAAAATAAATCTGGTTTCAACATAGTTTTGTCTTCAAGGCCAGGAAAGGCAAAACTAAGAAGGGAAACAGAACAGCAAAAAGAACAAGCCAGTAACCAATCAGTTCAATGTTCATCTGTAAACATGTATAGTCAAACTTTTGTATTAAATTTGTGTATCTCCAGTGATCAGATTAAGTCAGTAACTTGCTCCTCTTAAGAGTACAGATTTTCAATAGCTTCCCTTGCTTAGTTTTAACACTCCATCAAAACCTTGGCTTATTTCTTTTTTGTTGGAAGTCAGTGCCGACAGAAAACAAATGTTGCCTTGCTAACTGACCTGGCCTCCTGTGTTTAAGGCCTGTTTACCTTCAGAAACTCTTGTTCAGTGATGAGCAGATTAAGAAAAGCAGCCAGTGATCCATGAACACAACTGGTAGCAGTGTAACACACTCCAATATTTACTATTTTTTTAGTCTGACATGACTTTGGAAATCAGGTTTTTATGGTGATATTACTTTATAGTACTACATAGCACCATGAAAGGGTACATATTTAGGTCTAATTCAAGAGTTTCTGAAGGGGAAGAGGGATGGCTCTCCTTTTTAATAGTACTTCCTGGAGGAACTGCTTTGTGAGATTGTGGACTTGGTGATAGTGCCACCATAACCACCAGCCAGGCTGCTGCCGCCACCATAACCACCAGCCAGGCTGCTGCCGCCACCATAACCGAATCCACCGCTGGAGCTGGACAGTGCTGGAGGAGAAAGAAATGGTGTCTTAATTTATCTAGCCATCTGTCAGTGTGATCTGTTGGTCCAGGTATCATATAATGATGATAAGATCTCAAACTTACAACCGCCTCCTGAGGACTGCTGCACGTGGATGGTTGCGCTGGCGCCTCCACTAGCCAGTCTAATGGTGGAATAATGACAAGTTAGAGCTTAATTCAGAATTGAAGCTAATGCCATAAAAACGGCATTAAGTATTTAAGTTTATCCCACCTGGTCTCCTCTCCTTCCAGCAGTTTTCTGTAGGTGGCGATTTCGATGTCCAGGGCCAGCTTGACGTTCATCAGCTCCTGGTATTCGCGCACCTGGCGGGCCATGTCCTGCTTGGCTCTCTGCAGAGCCTCCTCCAATTCCTTGATGCGGAACTTGGCATCCTTCACTGCCAGCTCACCACGCTCCTCAGCCTCTGCGATCTGAGCCTCAAGGCTGGCCCTCTGAGGAGAATCATGCCACAGATATTTTAATAACTGCAAATCCTCTCATACATTGAAGTGTGTTGATAATAAGGAATCATCCGTGAAAGGTTATCGAAATATACCTGTCCCTTGACAGCCTCAATCTCATTCTGAAGACGGGCAATCATGCGGTTCAGCTCAGAAATCTCAGTCTTGGTTGTGCGCAGGTCATCACCATACTGTCCGGCAGTGCTCTGCATCTCCTCGTACTGTTAAGAAAAATACAACAAGATGTATCAAAAAATTGACGTAGAAGGCTGAGAGTGTATGAAAGACACAAGAGATAAACCTTGGCTTTGGTGCTCACTCACCTTCTGTTTGTACCAGGTCTCAGCTTCAGCCTTGCTCTTGTTGGCAATGTCCTCGTACTGAGTGCGCACTTCAGCCACAATAGCATCCATGTCCAGGTTACGGCTGTTGTCCATCTCCACAATGACAGAGGTGTCCTTGATCTGGCCCTGGAGCTCACGAAGCTCCTACAGAACCAATAGTTTTTGCACAACGGTTAACTCTTGGTCTTTTTTAACTGACTTACACAATGAGTGGATGCCAAATGGTTATTATTTAAAGTATTATGATGTAACTCAATTAGACATTATAGATACATACAGCCTCGTAGACAGCCCTGAGGAAGTTGATCTCATCCTGGAGAGCATCAGCCCTGGCCTCCAGCTCAACCTTGGTCATATAGGCAGCATCAACGTCCTGGAAAACGATATGCAAACAGAAGTGTTATAATAGGCCACAATATATCGAACCCCTTGCATAAGACAACATTTATAAAGTCATCTTGATGTATTCATACCTTCTTCAGGAGCACAAACTCATTCTCTGCACCTGCACGTTTGTTGATTTCATCTTCATACCTGTTGGAACACAAAGTAACACTTTAGTGCATCTGCTCTATATCAAGTCTATGTTGCAAATAGTGGCATGTCATGCAAACACTCACTTCCTCTTGAAGTCCTCAACCAGGCCCTGCATGTTCTTCAGCTCTCCTTCCAGCTTGACCTTCTCATTACCCAGCCCGTCGAGCTGTCTGCGCAGGTTGGCAATGTAGGCCTCGAACATGCCGTCAATGTTGGAGCGGGTGGTGGTCTGGTCCTGCAGGAGGCTCCATTTGGTCTCCAGCATCTTGTTCTGCTGCTCCAGGAAACGGACCTGTGGAGACACAAAACCAGGGAAAATTGTCAGATGTTGTTCTAAAAAACCTTTTTTATATGTAACAGTGTATGTACATGGTTTGGCTGATGCTTTGCTGGTCCTCCTGAGTTGTTTTCACCACAATAGTGATTTGAAAGAATTTGAAGGGTGTACCATTGTAGTATCAGAGTTTAAAATGTCTCACCTTTCCTTGCATTTCTGATTAGATAGCTACATATCTGCATTGCCACACCCTGGTCACAACAATTAAAACTCATTATGGCATGTGTGCTTGCTGCTCACACAATTTTAACACTAAAAGAAGTTAAAAGGAACTTTTGAGGATTTGAACACTCATGGAAGAAATATCTTCAATTCCACTTCAAAACAAATGTGATATAGAATATATAAGAAGGTAGCACAGGAACAAACCTTGTCAATGAAGGAGGCGAAGCGGTTGTTGAGGGTCTTGATCTGATCCTTCTCCTGGGTGCGGATGACCTGGATGGTTGGGTCAATGTCCACATTCAGAGGGGCCAGCAGGCTCTGGTTGACTTGGACAGCGGTGATCAGTGGGGCGACGTAACCGCCTGCTGCTTGGCTAGAGGCAATACCATAACTACCACCACCCATTGAAGACATACCAAAACCAAGAGCTGGAGCACCACGGAGACTAGAGCCATAGCTGGTTCTTTTTACAGAGTAGCTGCTTGATGGCTCTGCAAAAGATCTCCTGGAACTGCCACCAAAGTTTGAGACTGAGTATGATTTTCTCTGAATGCTTGCCATGGTAAAGGTTGTCAACCCCGAGCAGTGGAGAGCTGAAAATGAGTAGTCTTCAAAAGGAGAGCCAAGTCCCTCTGAATGTCTGACTGCAGACTCTGCCTGCTTTTATGGCGGTGCAGAGTGAGAGGGAGGTCCTCCCCAGATGCATCGACCTGCACTCTCACTTTTGCTGTCCAGCCTCCCTTCCATCTCAGCCCACACGCCTCCGGCTCTGAATGACAGGAGTGGCCAATCTTGTAAAACAGGTAGGGAGGGATTGCTAGAAGATAAGCCGTGACACGCCCTGCACTGGGGCAGGCTGAAGGGGAAGAGCGAGAGGTAATGAAGTGGAGTAAAAATGTGATTATGTAAGGAAAAGTGTGAGTGTGCAAACCCTGTTGCATGCTTAGTTGTCACAGGGCTGTCAAATGAATACCTCAAGCATATCTACTTTAGTGGACTCAAATCATTTCACAGTGGGCATAAACATAAACCATGTTCTTTAGGAGTTGAGCAAAAGCCAAGTGGACTTGTTGAAGGTACTTGAAGACGTTTAGCCTCCCATCCAAGAGGCTTCTTCAGTTCACGTCTTCCAGACTGACTGAAGGAAGCCTTTTGGAGGCTTCTTCAGTTCATGAACTGAGGAGGCACTCTTGGATGGGTTTGCGAAACGTCCTCAAGTACCTTCAACAAGTCCAGTTGACTTTTGCTCAACTCCTAAGGAATAGCTATTACCTGGATGACTGAGAATCTTCACAGATATGTTCATACACATTATTTCAGTATTTAGAACATACTTTATTATCAACATAAAATATGTAGGTTCAAGTTGCTTCAGTTGTGTAGTAAGTCAGTGAGGTTCAGGTTTGAGTTGATTCAGTCAGTTTCTGATCTGTTCTTAGTTCTGAGATCAGTAATTGTTGTGGGTCAGTTTTACTCCTGGGTGCACACGATAATAATGAAAGCAAAGGGAATGTGTTTTCATTATCTTGTCTTTAACCATGAACTGATATAGAGTACATAGCATTCATTTCTCACACACTACACATTTTTATAATTAATGTAAGATTTAGGTGCATATACTTTTCATATTCTCTGTTCTTGCATAGATTAAACTGTTTTTAGCACTGGCAGTACATAACCAGAGCAGCCAGGCTGCAGTGCACAGAATTTAGCAACAAGTACTCAATTAGCAGAAAAATAGAATGGAATGTGCTACAATTTACATTGTCAATGATATCGCATTACTGACTTAAACAAAGCCTTTTCTACCCAAAGTGCTAGCCAAAGGGGTAGAAAGGGCTGCAGAAGCAGTTGCACTTGCTTCTATCAAAACTAGATGTTAAGACAGGTCTACACCCTGGTTTACAGATGAAGTATGTGCTCTCAGGCAGACCTGCAGGATAGAGGAACATAAAGGCCGTAAATCAAAGGTGGAAGTTTTGTACCTCCCACAGCATGAGAGTGTATTGAATTATAAGCTGTCTGCTGCAAAAACAGCCTATTTCTCTCACTCAATCAGTCAGGCACAACAATAAACCAATATTTCTTTTTGACACTCTAGTTAAACTTACTTGAACTATCAGCTCCACACTATTTACAGCCCAGGATTTCTTAGATTTCTGTACTAAATATGATAGGATTAGATACAAAATTACCTCCTCATCAATCTCTGGGCGTCTCTGGGGCCTACAATTATGATTATTGTAAATCTATCACTTACTACTCGTAATGTCCCTACCAGTTTTGGGACTGGTAGTGGTTAAACCTCTACTTAAGAAAGCACACCTTGATCCATGTTCTCTAAATACCTACCGACCAATCTCTAACCTTCTACTCTTTTTAAAATGCTTCTGTTACTAGATCTCAGTGCTGCACTTGATACCATGGATCACTGTAATACCTGTATACCACAAGACCGGCTGGAAAACCAATTTGGTGTCTCTGGCTTGGCTCTAACAAGGCTAAAGTCCTACCTATCCAAAAGAACATAGTGTGTTTTCTATATTGATTATTCATAGATATTTACCAATTAAAAATATGGAGTACCTCAGGGTTCTGTTCTTGGCTTTTTGCTTTATTATGTAAATATTTGACCTTTTAGCCAAATTATACATAGTTGTAGAGTTCCACTGACACGCTGATGATACCCAGAAGTATATGTCTGTAAAGACACGTACCACTAATCACGCTAAAATCTCCGAGGCACTTTGCTGTCAGAGTACAGAGCTCCTGTCTGTCCTCAGAGTTACAATGAAGTCAGCAGGCTGCAGGGTCTTTTCCTGTTGTGCCCCTTTTCCTTTGGAATAACTCCCCTGCTGACATCAGACAATCTGACTCTTCACATAAAAATAAAACCTTCCCCTTAACTTCAAATTAGCGTTTACTCATTGATCTGTTCAGACCTAGCACCTTTCAGTGGGTCAGTGTCAGTTTCAATGAATGTCTTAACCCTTGTAATTATAGTCTTCATTTGTCCTGCCAACAAAAATAAACTAAGCTTTAATGCTAATAGCTGCTGCTTTTCTTGAACCCTCTGTTTTCATTACTGTTCCCACAAGCCTCCAAAGAGTTTCCCTTCCTCTCTCTGAATCCTTCCTCTATTCTTGATTTTTTTCATAATTCCCTGATAAAAGGATTTTTTTCACTTTAGATTTTTTCTTTTCTGAATTGAGGCTCTAAGCACAGGGTGTTGTACATTTGTTGCGATTTCTGATTTTGGGCTGTATAAATAATGCTTATTTGACTTGAAGTGTAACTTTCTCATCCTTCAAATTTTGTATAAAAGACAATTGTATATTTAAAGTGTCAATCTTGTAGATATCTGTTCTTTGATATCTACTATGGCGATAAGCAGCTGTTGCAGGTGCATTTTGGGACCTCATTCTAACAACTTAGTAACATCGCCAGTTAATTACATAGAATCTGTGAGACAGTATTTTTCTCTCATCTTAGCATCAAATTATTACTTTATTCTTTTCATCATTAAATCTGATATCAAAACCAGCAACAATTTGGGAGAATACAGCATAACCCTAATCTTAACCAGCGCTGTGCAGAAATTATGCAGTTCAGTCAACAAAGTATATTTCTTTAAAGTAGATTTAAGTGATAGGGATGTAAGCAGAAAAGCATACATTTCACAAGTTTAAAAAATTGATCTGCACCCCCTGAACCTTTAAGGTTTTTTAGAACATGTGTCAATGGTTCCCAGCGTTCTTTCTATATATTGTGAGTGGAATAGTGCTTTTTCACCTCTGTGTGTGTGGTATTCTGGCTGCTTACAGTAACAGTGCACATACACTTGGCTTAATGGCTTTGATGTGAAACAGGAAGGCCTTTGTGTTCTCTATTTGAATAAGGACTATGATATTTATGTTTGGCAGGTAGATGAATTTGCCAGAAAGTTGCTTGTCTTGTCATGTCTTGACATGTGATTCATTCCACCTAATTGTTGAAACCCCTATGGCCTCTTATTTCATTCAGAATGGGTAAAACAATAAAGCATGTAGTTAACAAAATGTAGGCTCCTAATGTTGCAAACACACAAAGTGTTTGCAACATTAGGAGCCACAGAAGCCTCAGTAACCATTTCCCTGCTATCATATTTACTTCTCTTGCGCTTCCTTTTCCGCAGGTATTGTCCTCCACTGCCAATGCTGGAAACGTGACTGGAGCTCACGTTGTAATGCAAACATTGATGCCACTATGTTTTTTTTTGCATGACAAAAAAGATGAGATGAAAAAGTGAAGCAGTAAAATCGCTGTTTTGCACTTTCACCTGTAGCTGTATGTTCACCAGCTACAGGGTTCACAAAAAGTTAGGGATATTCGACTTTCAGGTGAAATTTATGGAAAATGTAAAAAGTGAATGCTACAGTGATATTATATCATGAAAGTAGGGTATTTAAGTATCAGCATGCAATGGTAGTTTCTTCATCTTAAACAATTTATTGAAAGAAAATCTAACAACAGTGGAGGGTAAACGAGGGTAAACGAGGGTAAACGTAAAATTGGGATGTGGCCAAAGGACGTCCACTCCTCTCCTTTCTGTGACTCTTCCAGTCTCTGTATCTCTGTTGCAACCTCCTGATGACACTCTGTGACCCTCTAAGCTCAGTGGACACTTCTGTCTGAGGACCTGTTTGAAGCCTCCAGTGTTGAGGTGCTGCTGATCAATAGTTAGGTGTCGTCTTGGTCTCATGATGTCAGAATGTGAACAGCATGATGAGGAGGACTGTTAAAATACCAATTCTAACTGAAGCAGGAAATGTATTGGTGGTGGTTCATCCTGAAATTTCACCTGAAAGCCAAATATCCCTAACTTTTTGTGAGTAGTGTATATACAGTACAGAGGGAATAAAAATGTCGTCCCCTCAAAGTGCATTTCCTATTTTTACTTGGTGGTCCTGGTTACAGGTTACAGAGCATTTACATTGTTATGCAACACTCTACTTTGAAATTCATCACAACATTTGATCTACAAGAGCAATTTTTTTATAAGATGAACTAATGAAAATCCCCAAGTTTTTGTGTGATCTCACTGAGTGATAACATAATGATTAAGGTTTTGTGGACTTAGGATCTTTATGGATAATGATCTTGATACTCACTCGAAGTTACACCATAGAGAATTTTTACTGCACATGTATATTTACAACCAAGCAAGAAGCGAGTCGTGGAAAACTTGCACAGCACTGCCCCCATGTGAAATCTTGATGTGGATATTTCATCTTGCTGTTCATGTAAAACCTTTCTAAGCTTGAAATAACCAGGCTGTGTTCTGCTGTTTCTGTCATCACAACAATAATGAGAGTGAGAGGCAATCATTTTAGTTCTCAGATTTATTTTATTGAGAATTATTTGATGTAATTTTCTGCAACATTCATCAGCCGTGCTGCTGAGAAGAACTTTACAAAATAAATCTGGTTTCAACATAGTTTTGTCTTCAAGGCCAGGAAAGGCAAAACTAAGAAGGGAAACAGAACAGCAAAAAGAACAAGCCAGTAACCAATCAGTTCAATGTTCATCTGTAAACATGTGTAGTCAAACTTTTGTATTAAATTTGTGTATCTCCAGTGATCAGATTAAGTCAGTAACTTGCTCCTCTTAAGAGTACAGATTTTCAATAGCTTCCCTTGCTTAGTTTTAACACTCCATCAAAACCTTGGCTTATTTCTTTTTTGTTGGAAGTCAGTGCCGACAGAAAACAAATGTTGCCTTGCTAACTGACCTGGCCTCCTGTGTTTAAGGCCTGTTTACCTTCAGAAACTCTTGTTCAGTGATGAGCAGATTAAGAAAAGCAGCCAGTGATCCATGAACACAACTGGTAGCAGTGTAACACACTCCAATATTTACTATTTTTTTAGTCTGACATGACTTTGGAAACCAGGTTTTATGGTGATATTACTTTATAGTACTACATAGCACCATGAAAGGGTACATATTTAGGTCTAATTCAAGAGTTTCTGAAGGGGAAGAGGGATGGCTCTCCTTTTTAATAGTACTTCCTGGAGGAACTGCTTTGTGAGATTGTGGACTTGGTGATAGTGCCACCATAACCACCAGCCAGGCTGCTGCCGCCACCATAACCACCAGCCAGGCTGCTGCCGCCACCATAACCGAATCCACCGCTGGAGCTGGACAGTGCTGGAGGAGAAAGAAATGGTGTCTTAATTTATCTAGCCATCTGTCAGTGTGATCTGTTGGTTCAGGTATCATATAATGATGATAAGATCTCAAACTTACAACCGCCTCCTGAGGACTGCTGCACGTGGATGGTTGCGCTGGCGCCTCCACTAGCCAGTCTAATGGTGGAATAATGACAAGTTAGAGCTTAATTCAGAATTGAAGCTAATGCCATAAAAACGGCATTAAGTATTTAAGTTTATCCCACCTGGTCTCCTCTCCTTCAAGCAGTTTTCTGTAGGTGGCGATTTCGATGTCCAGGGCCAGCTTGACGTTCATCAGCTCCTGGTATTCGCGCACCTGGCGGGCCATGTCCTGCTTGGCTCTCTGCAGAGCCTCCTCCAATTCCTTGATGCGGAACTTGGCATCCTTCACTGCCAGCTCACCACGCTCCTCAGCCTCTGCGATCTGAGCCTCAAGGCTGGCCCTCTGAGGAGAATCATGCCACAGATGGTTTAATAACTGCAAATCCTCTCATACATTGAAGTGTGTTGATAATAAGGAATCATCTGTGAAAGGTTATTGAGATATACCTGTCCCTTGACAGCCTCAATCTCATTCTGAAGACGGGCAATCATGCGGTTCAGCTCAGAAATCTCAGACTTGGTTGTGCGCAGGTCATCACCATACTGTCCGGCAGTGCTCTGCATCTCCTCGTACTGTTAAGAAAAATACAACAAGATGTATCAAAAAATTGACATAGAAGGCTGAGAGTGTATGAAAGACACGAGAGATAAACCTTGGCTTTGGTGCTCACTCACCTTCTGTTTGTACCAGGTCTCAGCTTCAGCCTTGCTCTTGTTGGCAATGTCCTCGTACTGAGTGCGCACTTCAGCCACAATAGCATCCATGTCCAGGTTACGGCTGTTGTCCATCTCCACAATGACAGAGGTGTCCTTGATCTGGCCCTGGAGCTCACGAAGCTCCTACAGAACCAATAGTTTTTGCACAACGGTTAACTCTTGGTCTTTTTTAACTGACTTACACAATGAGTGGATGCCAAATGGTTATTATTTAAAGTATTATGATGTAAGTCAATTAGACATTATAGATACATACAGCCTCGTAGACAGCCCTGAGGAAGTTGATCTCATCCTGGAGAGCATCAGCCCTGGCCTCCAGCTCAACCTTGGTCATGTAGGCAGCATCAACATCCTGGAAAACGATGTGCAAACAGAAGTGTTATAATAGGCCACAATATATCGAACCCCTTGGATAAGACAAAATTTATAAAGTCATCTTGATGTATTCATACCTTCTTCAGGAGCACAAACTCATTCTCTGCACTTGCACGTTTGTTGATTTCATCTTCATACCTGTTGGAACACAAAGTAACACTTTAGTGCATCTGCTCTATATCAAGTCTATGTTGCAAATAGTGGCATGTCATGCAAACACTCACTTCCTCTTGAAGTCCTCAACCAGGCCCTGCATGTTCTTCAGCTCTCCTTCCAGCTTGACCTTCTCATTACCCAGCCCGTCGAGCTGTCTGCGCAGGTTGGCAATGTAGGCCTCGAACATGCCGTCAATGTTGGAGCGGGTGGTGGTCTGGTCCTGCAGGAGGCTCCATTTGGTCTCCAGCATCTTGTTCTGCTGCTCCAGGAAACGGACCTGTGGAGACACAAAACCAGGGAAAATTGTCAGATGTTGTTCTAAAAAATTTTTTTTTATATGTTTTCACCACAATAGTGATTTAAAAGAATTTGAAGGGTGTGCCATTGTAGTATCAGGGTTTAAAATGTCTCACCTTTACCTGCATTTCTGATTAGATAGCTACATATCTGCATTGCCACACCCTGGTCACAACAGTTAAAACTTGTTATGGCATGTGTGCTTGCTGCTCAAACAATTTTAATACTAAAAGAAGTTAAAAGGAACTTTTGAGGATTTAAATGCTTAAAGAATAAATATCTTCAATTCCCCTTCAAAACAAATGTTCTGTGCAGATGTTTTCCCAACATATTAATCTGGCTTTCAGTGTTTCACCTGTTTTATCTCTTCATCGGCTATGACTCATCCTGCATGCTCTTTCGAGCTGCGAAGGCCACACAGTCAGTCTGGCCATAAAAAAAACTAGGCGTGGTAGATAAACTGCAGTAGACAAAGCAGTACAGTATCATGGGATGAGTGCTTTGTTTTGTGAGTTTTTGTCTGAATGCCAACTTAGACCCCATAAAGGAAATCACCATATAGCTTGCATTCAAGTATCAACACAGACGTGTGATTGTACCATGAGAAAACAAGGGAACGTTGGTTTATTGCTCTGTACTTGCATTCTTGTTGCCCATAACAACCAGACGCAAAACCTAGGTGCAATTTGCAAATGACAGACTTTGGACTATGTGGGCATCGTGCAGATAGATCCCTGTTTCCTCTGCCAGTCTCCCAGGTATGGGGTGGGCAAGTCACTGTAATATAATCCCCACCCATGTTTAAATAGTGGGCAGAGAAGCCACCACAGGCTCAGACAGGGCTGCAGGCCAACTGTTACCTCAGGTAGTTTTAGGGAGCTTCAGGAGATTTTAAAAAGCTGTCCTAACTCTGGAGGCTGTAACTCATTTATGGATATAACATCACATAGATAAGATTCACAGCCCTCTTGCATGGTCAGCGTTGTCAGTAAAAAGCACATGTTTGCATCTAGTGAGCAGCGGAGATCAGCAGTTTCATTAAGTTTTAACTTTCTAGTCATTTCTTTCCAATTACAGATTGAACAAGATTCACTATTGACAGCTGCTAGAAGTAAATGTAGCCTTTAGATCATCTTTAGGTTATAATACAATAATGAGGCCTGGCATCATGTTGTATAGAATATATAAGAAGGTCACACAGGAACAAACCTTGTCAATGAAGGAGGCGAAGCGGTTGTTGAGGGTCTTGATCTGATCCTTCTCCTGGGTGCGGATGACCTGGATGGTTGGGTCAATGTCCACATTCAGAGGGGCCAGCAGGCTCTGGTTGACTTGGACAGCGGTGATCGGTGGGGCGACGTAACAGCCTGCTGCTTGGCTAGAGGCAATACCATAACTACCACCACCCATTGAAGACATACCAAAACCAAGAGATGGAGCACCACGGAGACTAGAGCCATAGCTGGTTCTTTTTACAGAGTAGCTGCTTGATGGCTCTGCAAAAGATCTCCTGGAACTGCCACCAAAGTTTGAGACTGAGTATGATTTTCTCTGAATGCTTGCCATGGTAAAGGTTGTCAACCCCGAGCAGTGGAGAGCTGAAAATGAGTAGTCTTCAAAAGGAGAGCCAAGTCCCTCTGAATGTCTGACTGCAGACTCTGCCTGCTTTTATGGCCGTGCAGAGTGAGAGGGAGGTCCTCCCCAGATGCATCGACCTGCACTCTCACTTTTGCTGTCCAGCCTCCCTTCCATCTCAGTCCACACGCCTCCGGCTCTGAATGACAGGAGTGGCCAATCTTGTAAAACAGGTAGGGAGGGATTGCTAGAAGATAAGCCGTGACACGCCCTGCACTGGGGCAGGCTGAAGGGGAAGAGCGAGAGGTAATGAAGTGGAGTAAAAATGTGATTATATAAGGAAAAAAAACTGTGTGTAAACCCTGTTGTATGCTTAGTTGTCACAGGGCTGTCAAATGAATACCTCAAGCATATCTACTTTAGTGCTGAATTGATTCAGTCAGTTTTTGACCTGTTCTTAGTTCTGAGATCAGTAATTGTTGTGGGTCAGTTTTACTCCTGGGTGCACACGATAATAATGAAAGCAAAGGGAATGTGTTTTCACTATCTTGTCTTTAACCATGAACTGATATAGAGTACATAGCATTCATTTCTCACACACTACACATTTTTATAATTAATGTAAGATTTAGGTGCATATACTTTTCACATTCTCTGTTCTTGCATAGATTAAACTGTTTTTAGCACTGGCAGTACATAACCAGAGCAGCCAGGCTGCAGTGCACAGAATTTAGCAACAAGTACTCAATTAGCAGAAAAATAGAATGGAATGTGCTACAATTTACATTGTCAATGATATCGCATTACTGACTTATACGCAGCCCTTTCTTCCCCTTTGGATTCAGTTGCACTTGCTTCTATCAAAACTAGATGTTAGACAGGTCTACACCCTGGTTTACAGATGAAGCATGTGCTCTCAGGCAGACCTGCAGGATAGAGGAACATAAAGGCCGTAAATCAAAGGTGGAAGTTTTGTATCTCACACAGCATGAGAGTGTATTGAATTATAAGCTGTCTGCTGCAAAAACAGCCTATTTCTCTCACTCAATCAGTCAGGCACAACAATAAACCAATATTTCTTTTTGACTCTCTAGCTAAACTTACTTGAACTGTCAGCTTCACACTATTTACAGCCCAGGATTTCTTAGATTTTTACTGTACTAAATATGATAGGATTAGATACAAAATCTATCATACAATATTATACTGGATCCCAGTTAGTTTTACCTCTTACAAATTTTGGCACTATCCCTCTTGAAGTATTGTGTAATCTGGTCTAATCACCTATCTGACTCTGGGACCCCCTGAAAGCTAGGCTTTTTAAGGATCTCTGGGCGTCTCTGGGGCCTGCAATTCTGATTATTGTAAATCTATCACTTACTACTTGTCCCTACTAGCTTTGGGACTGGTAGTGGTTAAACCTCTACTTAAGAAAACACATCACTGTAATCACTGTATACCACAAGAATTGGAAAACCAATTTGGTGTCTCTGGCTTGGCTCTAACAAGGCTAAAGTCCTACCTATCCAAAAGAACACAGTGTGTTTTCTATATTAATTATTCATAGATATTTACCAATTAAAAATATGGAGTACCTCAGGGTTCTGTTCTTGGCTTTATTATGTAAATATTTGACCTTTTAGCCAAATTATACATAGTTGTAGAGTTCCACTGACACACTGATGATAACCAGAAGTATATGTCTGTAAAGACACGTACCACTAATCACTCTAAAATCTCCCAGGCACTTTGCTGTCAGAGTACAGAGCTCCTGTCTGTCCTCAGAGTTACAATGAAGTCAGCAGGCTGCAGGGTCTTTTCCTGTTGTGCCCCTTTTCCTTTGGAATAACTCCCCTGCTGACATCAGACAATCTGACTCCTTACATAAAAATAAAACCTTCCCCTTAACTTCAAATTAGCGTTTACTCATTGAATCCTGAGGTCCTGGGTAGATCTTCAGATACCACAAAAATCATGCTTGATTTTAGCCACACTGCGTGTTTCTACTAGATGTCACCTTGGAAAAGGCGCTTGTAGGGCTTGAGGTGAATTTATCACCATTATTATTTTTATATGTATTGTCATTTATGGATAAGAGAAGTGATGAAAGCAGTTATAGACTTTTGGTGAACATTGAAATGTTTATAGCAGTAAAGTGATCCATTTCACATGCCCCTTTTGTGCTGTAGTGGCAGGATGTAACAATCCTCCTAAACACTCCACATCTTAGCAGTAACAACTTGCATACAGCTCACTGCCTGCAATTGTGATTTGTTAAGACACTGCTCTTACTTTTCAAGTATAGATTACACCACAGGCAAGAGTGGGCTTGAGATGTATTCAATGTCACTATTGCAACATATCAACAAAATTTCATCAGTACCGTTGCCAGTTATGTCTGTTTTAATTTAGCACCAACCAACATTCTTCCTCTTCCTCCAAAGGCATATTTGCCCAATTCAGAACACTCTGGTTTGTCGGCTGATCGTTTCTTGCATGAGTTCATCTTGTGTCTACAAGTAAGTCTTCCTCGATCAGTGTGCCATCTGCAGTTGTGTAAGCTCTCTTTCTTCTGTGACTATTAGTGTCCAATGGCTCCATGCATGCCCTAATTAGTAAGGGTGCTCAAACTAGTCCTACAGAAAGTCAAATATACATTTACCACTATACGTTCAGACTTCACTGTTTTGCATATTGAAATTAAATCTGGACATTTAAGCATATGTAACAATTAAATTCTAGTCAACAAAAGACAGCCAAGGCAAGCACTGATTAATACAGAAACTACAAATCTAACGTCTTATTAAAGATTATTTAATCAAAAGCCCTGGGCAGTCTCATTAAAGTTTTATTACAACGGAGAGCAACATGCTGCCAGAAAGTTGCTTCATAAAAAAAGATGCTTCAGGCTTACAGTAAAATGCATTATGTTTTGTTGGAGCGTGTCTGTTCTGGGGAAAACAATCTTGCATGTGAATCAGGGACGTGCATCACAGGATCACTGTCTTAGTTATGCCATACCCAAACACTGCAGCTCTTCTTCTCTTCTTTCCCGACACCTTTGGTGTACGTGAGGCCTGCATTCTTTTTTCATTCTTCCCCAACTTTTCACATGCACATGCCTTTAATTTCTACCATGGTGTGGAACTTTACTCTAAAGCTCAAATCTCTGCCATCCCACAGCTATTTGGAGAACATTTATGTGCTACTTTTGCTTTTTTCTAACTTCAAACAGATGCACAGAACTCAGTGAGAAACTGAGAATTGTGCAACACTTTACTTATCAATAACTACACGCTCACACACACACACACCTGTATCTCTCTCACTGCTTTCTCATGCTGTGTCAGATTTTAACACCAGTACTCCATGCATATATTTGAGCACCACATGATGCCAATAAATCAGAATCGCACCAAAGGGATGGACATTCAGAGTGAGGCCCCGAAAGCTGGAGGAAAACATTATTGAGAAGTTCGCTAAAAATCAGTGTGAGAAGGGTGAGGTTTAATCTGAAAGATGAGAATCCAGCGAAAATCATGTCACTGATGTAGCCTGAAGAAAAGGTATGCACAGATCACTATCGTTATGAGCTTTGTCTGTGCATGTCTTAAATGTCATCGGTCACAGCTGTCATAAATCAAGAACTCAAGCCTGGTCAAGTCTGGATTATTTGAAGCAACTCAAGTTAAAGCTCATGTTGCCGTGTGTGAGATCGTGGCATGGTGTGTGTGTGTCATGGACCATGATACACACACAAACACACACATTGTTTGTGACTTTTACTAAAAAGAAGATTGGAAAAGAAAAATATGCTGCAACACAATGATCAAGTGGTACAGCATTTGTTTCTTTCTCTATCTCTGATAGCTGATAATTTATGTTGACCTATTTAGTTGATATTTCTGGGTGGTTTATTGATACTAGAGGAAAGTAAAGCAATAATTGTCTTTAAACCACAAATGAATACCTTTCGCAAGAGGGTAAACTTCAAGTCTGCGTCTAAAAGGAAAGTCAGTGAGAGTGTTACCACCTCCCCCTCTGCAGCCTACAGTCATGGCTTTGAAACTGCTTCTATAACCAGTCTGATGGGTTTTGTCTTCCCCATCTAATTACTGAAAAATGTATTACCAGTAATTGTTTTTTTTTACTGAGAATTCATTAAAGGAGTTATTACAGATAGAAATTAAGCAATTGTTGGTTTGTTTCACTGTAATGGACAAGATTTTAGAAAATACCATCCTATGCAGTGATTTCATTTTTTATCTCAACTTAACAAATAAAACTACACTACTCACAAAAAGTTAGGGATATTCGACTTTCAGGTGAAATATATGGAAAATGTAAAAAGTGAATGCTACAGTGATATTATATCATGAAAGTAGGGCATTTAAGTAGAAGCATGCGATGGTAATTTTATTCATCTTAAACAATTTATTGAAAGAAAATCTAACAACAGTGGTAGGTATACCACAACAATAAATTTTCAGTGTCTCAATAAATTGGGATGTGGCCAGAGAACGTCCACTCCTCTCCTTTCTGTGACTCTTCCAGTCTCTGTATCACTGTTACAACCTCCTGATGACACTCTGTGACCCTCTAAGCTCAGTGAACACCTCCGTCTGAGGACTTCCTGTTTGAAGCCTCCAGTGTTGAGGTGCTGCTGATCAACTGTTAGGTGTCGTCTTGGTCTCATGATGTCAGAATGTGAACAGCAGGATGAGGAGGACTGTTTAAATACCAATTCTAACTGAAGCAGGAAATGTATTGGTGGATTCATGGATCAAACCTGTTGTGAATTTTGCTGTTAAGCTTCTTGTTAGAGAACAGCAACTTGTGCAAAAAGTACTGAAACACTGAACAGTTGGACATGTGCATTCAAAGGTTTAGAGAAGGTCACATTAAGTTCACCTGGAAAGGTTAGAATGCATTTTAGGTTCATCCTGAAATTTCACCTGAAAGCCTTTTTGTGAGTAGTGTAAGTCGCTTAGTGCAACCTGCTCAGTAGACTTTCCTTTTGTACCTCTTTGTATATGTAAACTGGGTGTGGGCACTTTGCAATGTCGGAGGTGTAGTTTGGCAGGCCAAAGCGTCTTCCTACTAAACATATGAATGAGTAACGTATGAGGATTTAAGGCAACATCTAGGCGTTCTTTTCCTCTTAGTCTTACTGTCAAAGAACAAACCAAAGGATCAAAGAGTTTGTATTAAAATGCTGAGTCAGGTCAAAGGTCAATGAGATGCGGCCGGCACTTTCACGATGTAAGTCATGTAAGATAAGGTGATACAAATTTACATTTGTGCTGCAGCACTTTAGTATAATACTGTTCACAGCAAAACACAGGTGAAGATGAAGTGACTGAGGATTCGGTTGTCCTTGCAACACCTGAGTACTTTTATGTGTTACAATATGTGAGAGCATTAGCAAACAAACAAACAAACACACACACAGACACCATAACTTCACTATCTACCTCTGGGCATCTTTCCACACCTTTTCTTACAGTAAACACTCTGTACTGTTGTGGTTCTGCACATCGCACACATCACTTAAAACCCAGTTAATAACAGGATGTTGGGAATAGCAGCGTACGCAGTAAAATATAAAAAAAAAAAAAATACGGGGTAGTTTTTAGGAATGCTGCGTGTGGATTTGTATCAGCTCTAACATTGATCTGTACTACCTGCTGTCCTCATATGCTGCTCAATATTTCATGCATTATTCTTGAAAAGTGAAATGCAGGTTCCTGTCTGACGTTGTAAAAGTTCAGTAAAAGTGAAGCACGGGGTGTTTTTTTACGGTTGTGAATTTTTTCACACCCAAAGGCTGCTGACGGGCATTGCACTTACAAAACAGAGAATTCCACTTGTCAGGTGTTAAATGAGCTCTTGTCTCTGGCTCTGGGCGCTGTGATCTTAACTTTACTTTGCTGTTTAAAGAGCTTTGCCTCTGGATGCGGAAACCTGTTCAACAGCTCCAGCCTCCCATGTCTCCAGGGAAATTTACTTGTGTTTCTTGTTTGTTTAAATTCAGTTGTTTAGTTAGTATACTTAACATTACCTAAAGCGTCCTTTTCAGTTGATCAGGCAGCAATTTGGTAGCACAGGTAGCAGAAGCCAGTGGCCATCATCCACAGATACCACTAATCAAAATAACACCACGACTATAATTTGTGCAACCACATATCTGTCTACCATTTTAGATTTCCTGAGAACACAGCTTTGGCAAATCCTCTTACAGTGCTGATCCAGTCACCTTCATATCTCATGTGCATCGTTGTTAGGTGGAGCACATTCTTGTCAAAATAAGCCACCGCTTGTGAAAGTCAGGAAGTCTTTGCAAACATCATGAGACAGTGACTCTCGCTTATGAACGAGTACAGCAAGGATTTCAAAAATCATATTGTAACCTTCACCAACAAGTCACATCTCACTGGTGTTTTAATGCTCTTACGGACAATTACTTTAACATTTTTAGAATTATGGAGCTCTACAGCAACATATTCTACTTTCAGGCAAGTTGCTCTTAAACCACTGGACGTAAAAACATAATTCTTCTCTCAGAAAAATAATTTGGAAGCGCTATATTTAAAAAAGTATGATCAAATATATATTATCATAGATGTCCATAGTTATGAATGAGAGACTTCAGCAACCCAAATGCCCTTTCAGATCTGACTGAGTATAATCGCTCTATTCATTGACTTCATGAAGAATAATGAACACACAAAAGAGAAAATCTGAAGCCTTTGGACACACAAACACGCCCCTCCATGCTTGTTTTGGCATCCTCATAAAGTTGTGGGTGTGTTCATCATGAGGGAGTGTTGTTGGGTTGGATTTTAATCTGAGCCTCACGGTTTCACCACCTGCAAAAGGTACACGCCCTTACAACACAGCAGCGAGTCATGCATGGAAATATCTCATAGAGGCCAAGTGAAGAGAATGTGGTTAACCTGCAATGAATGTTCAGAATAAAAACGCAGCAATGAGTATGTCATCAAACTTTCTCAGAGAAAGTGTTGAGTCTTTACTGATTTCACACAGAGCTGCAAAGTCAACAGTTTGTTGGCAGGCTAACACATTTCTAAACACATCCACACTATTTGCTTCAAAAGTCACCATGAGATATTACTTTACCATTCTGGACTTTAACACCTTGCTTATACACCCCCCCCCCCCCACACACACACACACACACACACACACACACACACACACACACACACACTGGGACATGGCACAAACTGCAGTCTGACTGGATGACTCACTCTCCGTCAGACAGGGATCATGTAAATTGTCTGGCCAAATAAACACGTAGTAACAGAATCAAGTGTTTGCTTGTGTGCGTAGGCATTCGGCAACATCTGCTTTTGCATGAGGTCACACAGTATCTGCGGTTGCGCAGTGTTTTTCTAGTTTTATTAATTTTTTCATTCTTGTTTAAGCAGTTGCACCACATTGATGGGTATTTTGTCTACGTTGATGAAGGCTTAGAAGATAATCACAGTCAGTTTCACAGATTAGCTAAAGAAAGCTAGAGAACAGCACCATTTGTATTGATAAAACAGGAAGTTTGTCAGTTTTTATGGAGGGCTACGGTGGTCTGCCTGAGAGAAAGAGAAAGAGTTTTGGCTTTTTTTTGCAGGGTGGGAGTTTTAATTCTGTCAGTATTTTGATTCTTGGAAGTTATTCTGGTTTCCATTCTTTGAGTTGACCATAACAAACTGCCTGGAGATATTAAAGATAATCTTCATGGGCTGCAGTGCTGCACTATATCACACAGACAACTTGTCCAAGCAGGTCTGTTATGCCTACAGTGAACACATTCCTAGGACAGCACCCACTCGGTCAGTCAAAGGCTCAGCACTATCACGGGCCTCACTGAGACTGGATACAGCAAACTCGTCAAGAACTTGACTGAGCTTACACATCCATCACAGTTTTTTAAGATAAATTGAACTTACTGCTATATGGTCTTCACATAAACTGACACCTATAGAGTCTGTCCACAAATCGTACAGGTGGTAAAGGGTGTGGCTACTCAGTAGCTGCTCAGTCAACACAGTCATGGGTTAAAGGCCCCTACAGGGTGTGAAACCTGTTTAGTGTTGCAACTGGACCGCCATCTCATAAATTCTCAGAGTTATAGACATGACAAGACCGTTTATGGCTGATTAGGTCAGAATCACAATGCCAATTTCATTTACACTAAACAGTGTCATAGCTTTCACTGAAACAAGTGATGATGCACTTAGTAGTATTAACTTATTTATTTTGATGTTTGCATTCAAGCAGGCATTTTGTGATGAAAGCAGATTAACCATAAAGCTATTTAAATATCCTAAAACAGTGGAGTATACAGAGAAAATAACGTCTCCTGATCCAGATTCCTTTATTGTTCATAAAACACACCACAGGTAACAATACATAACAACATATCACTGCACATTAACCCTTTCATGCATAGAGGTCACTACAGTGTACAGCTATTCAAAAGCTGTTTTCTTGTACATGCATGAGTTTTGATGGCACATCAGCCACTACAGTGGATGCTACTGCATCATCTCATACAATGCTACCCAGTAGGAAGCCACTGCAAGTAAAAAAAAAAAAAAAAGAGTGAAACCAAGATGGTCGACAGACAGCCAGAAACACCAAGTTGCTCATTTTTTTCTGTTCAAACCTTCTAGAAAAAGAGACCCTTGCAGGTGAAAAAAATATGGTGACATCAAGTAACATCCAAGGAGTATTGATTTTATATTGGGAGGAAATTATGATTAATCACATGTCCACTGAAGTGTACAACAGTGGCTATATTTCAACTACTGGAAAAATGTAAAAATATCTGTATAAAATTTGGGTTGAAAAAAAAATCTTGTTTTTCATGCCTGACTGAGGTTATCATAATTCATGCATGAAAGGGTTAAAGAGGAATTGAATCTTAATGACAAGTGGTGGTAATAAAATGATGACTACATTCCCTTCCCACACTTCTCTATGACAAATGTGTAGCCACCTCCTGTTATTGTTGCTGCAGTGCCCAGCAACCACCGTCTTATCATTATGTAGTCATCACCTCTCTTTTGGTTGTTTGGTTTGCTTTTGTAAATATGGAACAAATGTTGTAAGAAAAAGTGTGGAAAAAAAACAATAGAAAGCTGTAGCCTCTAAAAGCAGACTACTTGGCGCATACCTGCATACTTGCATGTTTGAACAAGTGAAAGAAAAGTAAGAATGTGTCATTAAAGCGCCACACCCTTTTAGCCTTACAACTCCTGGACACCACTCTTTAGTAGGAAATTATTAACTTAACTGCTCATAAACCACATTTTCAACCAAAAATTATGCTAGAACTTTGCTGCTGATAAGCTTATTAGCACTCCAGTCAGCATGTGGTATCACCTGATTCACAAATCTAAAAAAATCAACAAAACTTTCTCTAATAACCAAATTAAATCTGTTCTTAAGTTTCAACCCCAAATAAAGAAAACTAATATGTTTTCTTCTTTGGGTTGAACATGGATTTAAACTGGGTTTAAGCCACAATGAAAAGCTATAAAACAGGGTTAAAGACCAGCAAGCTTCATCTTAGAGGGTAGCTCCCTGCATAAGAAGGCTTTGGAGGGATGATCATAGAGTCCAAACAGTGGTCGCAAAACTATTGTTTCTCAGAACATTTTTAAAAATATAAATTACATTTAGATATCAATTTAAAAAGACCATCATGAAATGGAAACACTTGCATAAAAAAAGGAGTCACTTTGATTCCATCTAGAGCATTTAGCCATTCAAAAGTTTTGCGGGCCCAGAGGAATTTAGTTTGGCACACCCATGGATTAAGTTATGTGTGAGAGACGCAGACAAACATGCTGTTTGTGCACACAGACAAGCACCTCTATCAGAGTTTGAAATCATTGATTAAGTGTCTCACTATGAATGTTTTGCTGACAGATCACGTAGTGAAACAAATGCCAAGTGATTTTGCACGCAGCTTTTATAGCAAGTTCAGCCTACAATGACTGTAAGTTAAACAGTGAGGATGAGCTGCGTCTGACAACATCTAATTAAGTCACCTTTTGTCATTTTGTTCAGAGAGAAACATATTTCACAGAGGAAACAAATTCTTGACAAGCAAGCTCGAAAGACAACCAACAGGGAGCGTTTGCACAACAATACAACGAAAATGGGAATAGATGAAGAATTAGGAAGGAAAATATATAAACTTTTGTTGCTGGAACAAAAGCTTTTCCTTTATAATTACTTATTTGGACAAACAGGGTGACACTACGTTGCCACTGTGCTGTTATCATAATTGTGGAGTAAAATGGCTGTTGATCTAACCATCTGTGATTTGCATACTGTTGGGTTGTGATTCTGGGTAACTGGAAATATCTCTAAAATTTGATATCATCAACACCAGCTACACACCCAGGCCTTGACAGGTTGTTCGAGGCGTCAGTTTCCCCAAAGCAGTAATTAAAAAAAAGGGCAAAGAGGTGCGCAGGGGGGAACTGTTTGACTTGTCAGTCATTTCTGCTGGAAAATAGATGATAGATGACAGATGATACTGTTCTGAAACCACTTAGCGTCTCTGTCAAGTCTGAAGACAAACACAAACATAAAATGCTTTGAATGATTGAGAGGGGTGAAGCTGTGAAAGTGTGAATAGCATGCAAAGGTTGGCACTTTTATCAGTTCAAATAACTTTGGCTTCCAACCTTTAAACGCGTAACGCTCTGTTCACACACCCCCTTCCAAGCATTTAGGAGAAGCTACAGTGGCTCTCTTGCTTTTTCTTGTACTAAATAATATGATCCTCCATTTGTTCAAATTTGGTTCAATTTGATTTAGACTTTTCACAGCACAAAATGTTATTCCTTTTCTTTTTTTACTTCTTCTTTGCCTTCCAGCCGGTGCATTCCTCCATAAATTCAAGCTGCCACTTCAACGTAAAATGTGCCAAAGGCCCCATTTGTCATTGGCTACAATAGAAACCTTGGACTCCATGGAAGAGGATCTTTTCCCTATATAGATATAAACGTTTCATTCCATGCAAATGAAAACACTACGATTATTAGTTTCAGGTGTTTATACACTATTGAAAACATACTTGAATGAATACATGAATATTATAATCCATTCTGCTATAATCACCGTCACCAACCAGCATTCCTTTATATAGGAATTCATTACTCCAGGTTAGTCAGTAGTAATTTCATTCCATTTAAATTAAGTGGAGCTTGCTTGCATGTACGTTCAGGCAGACAGCTCAGGTTACAAACACACACGTGACATGCCCTTATCCAATGCATCTTTACAACGTGGCAGTCGATTCAAGCTTTTAAAGACACTCAGGTCTCCCTCTGCCAGTGCTGCTGCTGCCTCCATCTGTGTCTTAAAAGAAAGACTCCAGACATTTACTATGCTGTGCTGTTTTTTTACCATGTTAATGCTTGGTTATGCTGGCTGCACTCAGTTTAGGAATATGCTCCATATGTATACAATATTAACTAAAATAAACAAGGATTAAACCTAGATTCAGCACGAAGCCCTTCTGGCACACAGGGCCCTGTATGAAATAACAAAGCAGGACCTGTCTGACCTGATGTGGTGCTACAGTGGTGCAGATACTATAACTGCTGTGAAACTGATAAATGTTTTTAAAATCTTTTTTGTTTTGTTTTCATATTTTTTGATGTATTGCCTGTTTATTTGGTCTTGTGATAAGGTGCATCTGTTATGTCTCTCTTTTTAATAGTTGATCAGTTGTATTTATTGTTTCACTTTTTAATTTAGTTGCTGGGTGGACTCCTTACGGTTGGAATTCCAGTATCTTGGTACTTGTTTTGTCAATGCAATCCTGCCCAGAACATTATTGTAAAAAAAAGCCTAAAATTAATAAGGGATACAATACATAATTTAGTGTATACTGATGAGAATTACATTACAGGCAATTTATCACACTGAAACCTGGAAAACTATTTAACCTTTTTACTCACTGATGGGTTCAGATGAAAGAATGTACTTTTTAAAGAGTATTGTGATAAGATACATTGGATCCATGTCTGCAATGATTCTACCAACAGGGCTCCAGAGCTTTGAATTTGATTTCCATTTCAACTCTGAAATCATTTAAATTATTCAAACTTGTGTTCAAACAAAATGTGCTGATCATGTGGCTCCAGTGGGTTTTTTTGTGAATAGAGATGTGCTAAACAAAATTAAGGATCTTTAGACATACGTACATTCGCTGGCCACTTTATTAGGTACACCTGTCTATGGCAACCCAGTACAACGACTCGGCTGTGAATTTTAATTATTTTAGATTAGCTTTAACTCTCAAATGCTACCTTTTTGTGAATGATGATTTGATTTGATCTAATCGATGCTGCTATTGCTGTAACCTGACAAATTTCCACTGTAATAGACCTGCAGCCTAACCTTAAAAACATCTGACTTCAGAAAACAATAGTTGTTATTGTTGTTGTTGCATGATTAGATTTTAAACCAAAAATGTGGGCACACCTCAACCAGGCATCCAGATAGTTAAACATGCTCCATTTCTTCAGATTGTGATCTCCCATCTGTCAGTAATCTCCGCCCCAAGCCTGAGGTGTAATTCAGACCTGCTACTCAAGCTGAGAGAACAGCTTTTTACTTTTTCTTGGTGTAAAAATACTTGTCAGCCTCGTTATTTTCATATCAGGTCCTGAATAGACAGATCCCGGATAAGGCAATTAGATGTGGTGATTAACTGTATTGCCGCTGGTCTAGATTTATTGTACTGGGAATATTATATCTGGCAGGTGATACAATTGGATCATGAAACCCTGGCGAGACATCAAATAGTGATAGTTTTTAGTCAGTAATATTTTTTTCATTGGCATTTAGTACAAGTGACTCAGTAATTGAGCACAGATTTCACTTTTATTACTTTGTTGTTGAACAAATAGGCTAATTAAGTTACACTGCCTGGTAGCCATGCCAAAGTTTCATGGTCATAGTCACATATTGTGATAAAATAATGTCTTTGATGAGCTCATTGATACTAACTGCCCACCCAGGTGCTCAGTACTCACCTGTTTGTTCTCTCAAAAATCATATATTGATCTTTGCACGTTGCTGGCTGGGTAACAGGGTATACAGATGTAACATAAGCTCCCATGCAACCCTGCACGGACACACTGCATGAAAACTGTAAAAGCACCAAAATGATCAAGACGTGTGCTGCTTTAAAAGGATCTATGCAAAGGACAGAGGGCCACACAAGCAGTTGCTCTTCAAGTGTCATGTTACAACATTTCCCTGAGGAAAGCATTGACTTAATTGTCTTTTCTGTGTGAACGTATTTGCTCTGAATTCAAGCATACTATAGAGACTTTTTGTACATTACATAACATAAATGTAAGCATGTGCTTGTGACTACATGTCATGCTGTAACCCCAGGTTAGGCAGAGGAATGGTAAGGGGTGTGGGCTGCACATCAGTCAATCACAGCAATGCAGCCAAGTTTCTTTCAATGTGCTCCTTGTACTCTTGTCGCTCTGGCCTCACCCTATACCTCACACCTACATATCTGGAAAACCTATTGTGTTTTGTTTCAGCATTTATTTGTTTGGATTTTCAATTCACTCTAACAAAGGTTTTATTCACAGAAATCACAGTTTTGGAACGGGTGCAACAGCAAACATGACATCAGCGCATTGGCCTGCAGCGTGGTCGGTCTGTTACAACAGGAGCACTGCACGCTAGTTCAGCAGGTCTGCAGAGAAGAGGAGGCCAGTGTGCCATCTGGAGAGTAGTAGCAGAGTAGTGCCATGCCTCCTAGGGGCAGACTGGACAACTGTTAGTGAATGAATGCATTTTTCTATATTTTTAATGAATGAGTGCATGAATGGATTTTAATCAATGAAATAAGACTCTGCATCCAGCAGATGGTTTCGCATCTACTAAAACCTGCAGAGCAGAACCACCTGCAACTGCGAGAGGACACATGTGCCTGTCACACCACAGTATGTGCAGCACTGTGTGTGTAGCAGAGGCTGTCAGAGCAGATTCCTCTGCAGGGTGAACAATCAGTTCAGCTCCCCAAAGACACTCATAGGTTAAGGCCTCAATGAGAATGAATTATATTTGAACAGGGGAAAAGAATGTTTTATAGCAGAGCATACACCTTATGCCAAACAAAGCTTGTTTAAACTCAGAGCTGCATGATAAATATTAGCTTTCTTTTCTACTGTCCGCCACTAGCTGTAGTAAGATTGTTTAGACACTAATGCATTTTATAATCTTTGACCAAAATATTATTACAGTGAAAGTAGCTGCACTGTTCAGCAGCTCTTCGTGTGGTTGATGCTATTAGCATCATTTACCAAGGAAGAAAACATCCTCCACCACTTTGACAACACGAAAAAAGAATGCTGCAAAGTGAGAAAACACTATACTGGATTGCTGCAAGTCACATAGAACACAAGGAAAAATGTCTCTATAAAAGCAAACAATAGTATTTGGAGTTTTTTTTAGCTTTAACATTCCGATTGCATGATTCAGATACTATTGCAAATTCTTGCTGGTCATGTGCCGTTTGCAGATCATTAGTTTATCAATTGAAATAACAATACATACTATCTGATCCATAGAATCAGAATGTTAAAGCTACAACAAAACTTGCAGTGTTAGCTTATTTCCATTAAATGGATTAAAGTGTGTTGTAGCTTGTTCTGTTTTTGCAGTATATGTCTGTATTTGGTTTTGCTCTTCTACTTTGCAGCGTGTTGAGTGCCCAGGGCCACCAATGGTTTCCTCTAGCTCACTTCCACAAAGCAAGAATGCGTATTCCATAAAAAACAGGATTCCAGCTTTCACTGTCATTTAAGGTCAGCTGTTACAACTATTGCTGTGAACATAGTTGTGCACAGAGTGTATGTGTTCCCTGTGCACAGTTACTATACAGTTAATTAATCAAGCCCTCGGTTCTGGAAAATGCTCCAGAGTGCCCCTGTGTATTTCAGCAAGTCCTAGGACTTCATGAGAGGTTGTATAGCTTTGGGCGCGGCACCACCACCACCCATAATTCAAGTTTGAACCTGTTCCTCTGGGGCTGAAAAGGCGACTTGAGTAACCTTTGACTGAAAGAGAAAATGCTCTCTTCTTCAGATAAATCACAAATGTTTCTTCAGTACTCTCACACATATTGGCGTGTGCATGAATTGCTGTATTGCCTTCCTCGATACAAGTCTTGGTGTGTTTGAATTAGGCAAACCTTTACAAAAAATGTACAGCGAGTGATTGAAAGTGTTGGGAACATGACATTTGGTGATATTATGTTGGTATGCATGACCTTCAATACAGTCAGTGTGTACCTGGGCTGCAGCAGGCTTGGACGTGTCCAGTGTACCAGAAGGTTTAATTGTTTCTGTACAATTTATTACTGATGTAAATCACTTACTTTTAGGGTTAGTGGAAGGTTAGTGGAAGGTTAAGGTAAGGTTAGTGGAAGGTTAAGGTAAGGTTAAAGGTAAGGTTAAAGGTAAGGTTGAGGCAAGTAGTGGCTATGGTTAGGGTGAGGTTAAGTCTTCAGGAAATAACTCTAAGCTAATGTAATGTCCTCTGAAGTGATGGAAACAGCTGTGTGTGTCTGTGTTGACACAGGCTAACTAGATAGCAACCCCCTGCAGAATGAGCACAAATATTTTCCCAACACATTCATTGTGTCCTTAAATGTTTCATTTAACACTCTTCCCAAAGACAATGTGTTAGTGTTAATTTTCCCATCAAATATTAAAATAAAGAATTGCTAATGAATGAATGATAATTAATTAAGTGTGTAACTACAGGTTGCAGGTTTACAGACTGGTTTACAGTCCAACAAAACACAACAGAACATCGTGCAAAACAATGTTTGAAGAAGATTTATTGTTGAGCAAACAGGACTCTTGGTGTTGCAACAGCAGCACACCAAATGAGGCTTTTCCAAGGAAAAGTCATGAAGACTTTTGTGACATATTTCACTTAACTGTTTAGGTACAGCAGGTTTAACCTAAGGAGTTCAGCATGACAATGGTTCATACTCCCCAAGTCGCTCCAATCAGCAGTATGCTACTACACTGTAAATTACAGGATGATGTGACAGCAGTGCTTCAAGTTGGTCACAGAAGGAGCAGCAGAGAGGAACAAAGACAAAAGTGCCACCTGCTGGCTAAACAAGCGTGGTACAGTGATCGCTCAACCGCGAGCAGTGACTCAGACTACAGTTGACAGTAAAGAACGTATGAACCTACAAGAGAAACCTGAACAACCACTCCTCCATTATCACCCCGTCATTAAGGGTCTCTGAAGGAAAGCTGTGTTTACAGCTCTCACAGTAGAGACACAGCTATTATTTGATGAAGGCACATTGGTGAAGGAATAATCAAAGAACTGGATAATAAAGCAGAGTAGAGGTGCTTTTTCTTAACCTCCAAGACCAAATTCATGAATCTGACAAAATAGGAAAAAAGCATCACTCCGTAGCCACAGCTTCAGCCTCCACCTGCTCCTGCTCCTGCTCCTGCTTCTGTTCCTGTTCCTGTTCCTGTTCCTTCTCCTCAGCAGCAGCTAGCTCCTCAGTTACGGCCTGCTGCTCCTCCTTCTCCTCCTCCTTCTTTTCTTCGGTCTTGATCACCACAGTTTCTGTCTTGGTGACTGTGGTGCTCTTCACTGCTGCTCCCTCGGGGGCAGCGAAAGATCCGCTGCTGACCTTGACTCCGCCAATGGAGCTGCTGATGTAGGACGGGGTGCGGGAGCTTTCCAGGCCGTAGGCATTGTAGTTCAGAGCTGCACATTCAGAAGTAAAATGCATTCATTAACACCAACATACAGGAGCAGACAGCAGAGGATTTTTACTCATCTTAGAGCGCTCAGCCCTCAGAAACAAGAGCTGATTTAAGCCTGAAAAGCCAATTGTAGCATTATATGTGATTTAAGTCAAATTGAATGTAAGTGCTCCTAATGAAGAGAAAACTGTCCCTGTTGTGTTGACAGTATTTATGACTCTAAGAATCAGTAAGAAGTCAGACGTAAAGGAACGCACCAGATTGGTTAAGAGAAACTAGGAAATGTAGGTGTGGTGAAGTGATGTGTGACTAAAAAATGGGACCAACAGTTGTCCAACTTTTGTAACAGCATTGAAGTGCAGCAGTTTAGGGAATCCTCCAAGCCCACCCCACTAGAGAAGCTGTCTCACCTCCTAAGTGAAAGTAAGATTTTTGTTTTTCAGCTGCAGCCAAGCCAAGGTCGGGCTTGTTACATAAACAATTTTATCGTAGGTGTCTGACCAGAGGGAGTATTATAGCAGGTGTGATGTGGATATTCGGATGTAAATGACAGGAAGTTCGCTACTCTTTCTGTTTTTTTGACACCAGTTTGCCATTTCGATTATTGTAGTTTTGAGATCACGCCTTTTGGAGCATGTTTTCTACAACATCGAAACACAGTTTTGGCATTTGTGTCACCTTTTCTCAAAACCTGACTTTTGCTTCTAACCATGAAATACAATGAAGAAAAGTTGTACTTCTCTTCACTAAAGTGTGTCTGGGTCCACAGGTTCATACAGGTGAGGTATTCATACTCATGACATTTATTATTTTGTTGGCCTGAGACCCTGAACCTTATACTATATATAAATATGTGATTTTTTTCCTGATTTTCTTATCGTTTTCCTTCCCGTAAATGTTTCCACTGATGTAGAACTTGAACTTACATGTCTGCTTGGATACAGTGGTCTTGATTCCAGTTGCTAACCTGTAGAGAAAACAGAAAAAAAAAGATAGGAGCAAGGAATGCAATACCAGAATACCCAAATAATAGAATATTCCTTTAAAAAAACTCATTTCTCATCACCTTCACATTATGGTGCACTTGTACTCTCTCAGTAATGCCTTACCTGTCTTCTTCTCCTTCCAGCAGTTTCTTGTAGGTGGCGATCTCAATGTCCAGAGCCAGCTTCACATTCATCAGTTCCTGGTACTGGCGGACTTGCATGGCCATATCCTGCTTGGCTCTCTGTAGAGCTTCCTCCAGGTCTCTGATCCGGAGTTTAGCGTCCTTCACTGCCAGCTCACCGCGCTCCTCAGCCTCTGCGATTTGAGCTTCCAGATTGTTTCGCTAGAAAAAGAAGAAGAGAAGCAGAGCCAGGAATGAATAAAAACATTCAATTGTTTTTTTTTGTTTTGTTTTTTTTATAAGGCTGCAATCTGTAATTCTCACCTGTGATTTAACCATGTCAATCTCAGACTGGAGCCTCATTATTCTGCGGTTCATATCAGCAATCTCGGCCTTGGTTGACTTCAGGTCGTCACCATATCTACCTGCTGACTGCTGCATCTCTGCAAACTGGTACAGAGAGGGACAAGTCAGACATCAAAATGCAACATGATAATCCAGGTATATTGTAGTTGTCCCGTAAATCCTCTGTTATATCTGATGGGGTTTTTTTTTTGCACATTTTTATTCGTCATGAGAATCACAGAAGCATTCTGACGGCAACATACAATGATGTGTAAACACCAGATGCATTATTTTTAGTGTCTGTTGCAACATCTGCGCACACAGATACAGTTATGGTAACGTGAGCTATGGTGTGAAGTATGCTGAGGTGAGTTGTGACAACAGGACAAGACAGAACAAGAGAGGTATGGAGAGTACATCCTACTCCCTCCTCCACATTTATCTAGTAGAAATCATGTACTCTGAAGCTACGAATAGGAAGACAGGAGGACTCGTTCATGTTTTTCAGTTTTCATCACAGAAGGTCAGATGGAGAGACTATCCTCACAGACAATGAAGTGCTAGTTAAAGGCTCCAGTTTGAAATATCACAAAGGGTGGTCTCACCTTGCTCTGGTACCATGACTCAGCCTCGGCTCTGCTGCGGTTGGCAATGTCTTCATACTGGGCACGCACTTCAGCAACAATGGCGTCCATGTCAAGGTTACGGCTGTTGTCCATCTCTACCACAACAGAAGTGTCCTTGATCTGGCTCTGCAGCTCATTGATTTCCTACAGAGAATGATACATAAGAACATGAGCACATAAGAAAAACATAACTTTTAAAATCAATCATTCATTTGTGTGCCAATGAAAATTAAGAAATGATTATTACGGTATCATAGAGCTGCCTCAGGAACTCAATCTCATCAGAGAGCCCATCCAGCTTGGCCTCCAGCTCCACTTTGATCATGTAGGCGGCATCAGTGTCCTGCACAGGAAACGACAACACTGAGAACATTCACTGTTGCACAAAGATTTGACCCTGAGGTACAAATGGCCATTGTGTGGGTTAGTTCAACTTGAGGGATAATTATAGTTCTAAGTTCAATAATACATTAGAAAACCTAAACAGACCTTCTTTGTGAGGACAAAGTTGTTCTCACACTCATTGCGCTTGTTGATCTCGTCCTCATATCTGGAAGAAAAGAGAATTTTATATGCATACACCCCCTTTACAAAAAACGTATTGTAATCTTTTCAATTTCATCTGATCAACATGCAGAACATATATAGTCACACAGCGAAAACATTTTGTTCTACATCTGTATCACTTGGGGGCAGCAGAAACAAGCTGTGAACACAACACTAATGTATGATGGAGGAATCTAGTAAGTTGATAATGTGCCTGCGTTAGCAAACAGTTGCCCATTTACACATCCAGCAGATCCAGAGCATTATCATTCATTCGGAGTGGTGTTTCTGGCGACAGTCACTCTCATTTTACCTCTGCTCTGTTCTGTGCTACCTGCTGAGGGAACTATGTGGCTGTTTAGCTGCTAAATGCTCCACTGCATTCACCAACTAGCCGCTAACTTTGTCTATTTGTTGACAGGTTGCGTATGAGTGAATTTTTATTGGGGTTTTTTTCTCTGCCTGCTGTTACTGATAATAACAACAATGAGAGAGAAAGGGGCGATACAATGAAAATGCTCTGTAGAGCTGAGAAGAACTGTAAGTTCTTGTGGTTTTGTAAATATGAGTGCATGAGCACATTTCATATTTTAGAAAAATAAGAAGAATTGAATAGATTTTCCTAGGCAGCAACCTGCATCTGAAGGAGCAGACTTTTGTCTGTGGAAAGAAAACTGAGATCTGAATAAATGTACAGACTGGTTTTAAAACAATATTAACTGTTTGTTGAAAACATGTGCCTGCGAAGACCACACCGATGAGAGCAGTGAGAGTGAACCAAAACTGTACAGTTGAGCTGAGCTGTGGGTTTGTCACAATGTGCCAGTCCTGTAAAAGTACAAGTAGTAATTTGATCCATTGTTAATACAAAAATATTGATTATAGGCACTTTAAGGAATCAGGGTAACACTGAAGGTTGTAACCCTCTACTCCACTCACTTGTTCTTGAAGTCCTCAACCAGGCCCGTCATGTGATGCAGGTCGGACTCTAGTTTCACTTTTTCATGACCCAGGTTGTCCAGCTGCTTACGCAAGTTGGCAATGTAGGCTTCGAACATGGCTTCAGTGTTGGAGCGAGACGTCGTCTGTTCCTGCAGAAGTTTCCACTTGGTCTCAAGCATTTTGTTCTGCTGTTCCAGGAAGCGCACCTGCAGAGAGAGAAGAAAATGAACGATGAGTAAAAAAAAAGAGGGTCATGTAATTGTGGGTCACACAGAAATGTCTGCGAGTGATTTGATAAATGGTGAATAAAAGAACGGGAAGATGATACTGCAGAAACTTTCTCATGATAAAAACATCACGAAACTCTATAGAGATGGTGGTCAGTGAGACATGAGGAAGAATGCATGTAAGGAGAATGTGGGAGTGACTCACAAAAACATGAATGGATTTACTTTGTTTGCTGATGGACAAAGAAACAAATGAAAATCAATCGAAAGAAAAATGACTACTTGAACTTCTTCCATCTCCAGCTCACTCAAAAGGTCACGTCAATTACTCCTCGCTCAACTCTAACCCATAGTGCCACACTTTGACACAAAGAGGCACTGTTTCCCAACTGTGACACAGTTTGCCCCTTTACAACTTTTCTATTCAGCATCCTGACCTTGGGTGGGTCCTGCTACCACTCGGCAAACACGACGAGATACACACAGCTCCGCGTGTGCCAATTCACAATGGTATGTTGAGGAGGGGTCTTTGTTTTACGACCTGAAGAATTAGCCTCAGCATGATTGATTTACAGTCTAACTTCTAACCTACATTACTACAGGGAGCGTCCTTAAACAGCAAAGTTACAATGGGTGATAACTAAAGAATCTCGAAAACCAGGAGTGCCAGCTGCTAGCTGCCAGCAGTTGATAACGTTGTTTCAGACATTTCAGTAATCTCTGACAGTGAATGCATAATGATTTATTCTACTTTCAAGGAAATGGCTCTCTGGATTATTATACAGCCTCATAAAGTGTTTATTGTTCCAATTACTGATACTCTTACGTAGATATTTTTACTGTGATGATCCACTCCACTCAGTATTTAACAAGCTTGTCTCATGCAAACCTTTCCCCCGACCACTCCCACTCTTTTTTTCTTCTGTAAGTGTTGGTACAGGGTGTGTATATTCAGGCAATGGAGTCTGAAAATAACACAACAGATAGGATTTTGCCAAACAAGAATGCAAGATGACACCAGGTATTTGGTCTGCTTTCATAACCACTACATGTCTTTTTGCAGGATATTGCTCACACTGCGATGGACCCCTTCAAGCAAAATTGCTCTGCTCTTCATCACAGCCCTGTATGTACTCTGTATCCACGCTGATCCTCTCATCTGAGCTCTGTGATCTCACCTGAGAGTGAAAACGTGTGAAAGCTGAGCCATTACTCAAAACAGCTTGGATCCTCCATAGAATTCATGTGCACAGCTTTTAGCAGACTGCATATTGTTATTTATACAGGTTTTGTTGGGATTGCCTCAATCATTGTGAAATCATACCTCTTTGACCTTGAGCTATTTTGGCTTGCAGTGCGCTCATTTCCTCAGAGGTTCCTGAGTTATTTTTCTACTTTATGTGGAATTTAGTGGCTTTATCCCAAGAGTCATAATAATCAACAGAGCATCAGAAACAGAAAGCTATGAAGCAACACGCAGTATGGGCTGTTTTTGCTATTGTTGCAACCTTCCTAATGTAGTTTTTAATGACATAAAAGACATTGATGATGACATTGATGTTTATATCTCATCTCACTCTTAAATTGACTGACCTTGTCGATGAAAGTTGCAAAGCGGTTGTTCAGGGTCTTGATCTGCTCCTTCTCCTGGGTGCGGATTACCTGGATGGTGGGGTCAATCTCCAGGTTCAGGGGGGCCAGCAGGCTCTTGTTGACCGTCACCGCTGTGATGGGAGCCACCATTTCATTGGCCATGCCACCTCCAACACCTCCACCAAAGCCCATATAACCAAACTCTACTCCACCTCCTCTTTGTCCAGACCCCCCAGCAACATACCCACCAACCACCTTAAACCCCCCAGCGCCCATGGCAGCACCACTGCTGCCCACTCCTCCATAGGAGCTGCGGACAGCGTAGCTCTGCCTGCCACTACCCACACCATGGCCTCCATAGCCAGAGAAGGAGCGGCTGCTGTAGCCCTGGGATGGGCCCCTGGAGGAGGACGCAGTGGAGAAGGTGGTGGTCTTCAAGGCTCTGACAGACATGGTCACAGACGGTGTCCGCAGCACTGAGGTGGAGAGAGAGGAGAGACTTTGAGGGAAGGAGAGTCAGGCAGATAGACCCTCCCTGGTTCCCAGTGCTATTTATCAGAGCAGGGGAGGGGCCCTGCTGAGGTGCGATTGGCTGGTGTCCTCAGCAGGGGAGTGAGGGATGAGGGGGGAGAAGGAGGAGGAGAAATGAGGGAATGTTGGGGAAGAAAATCGCATTGTGTTACACATTTGCAGAACACAAAGTGAGTTGGAGAGAACACAAGAATTGCATAATAGTCAGTGTGCCAGTTTCTACTGATTACTGCAGAGCACTGCAGGACTCTTTTAGACTTCACAAAATGGCATCGTCTATACTTAAAACTTTGCATAGATTTACATCATGACAAACTCTACCAGCCCTTTTTTCACGAATAAAATTTTACGGTACTTCAAACAGAGTCTACATCTATATGTTACTTCATCTGTACACCTGTAAATAAAGTACACACTCGTACACACAGACACGCAACACCAGAATATGAAGTCAAACCTTGGGTATAATGAACAGGCACATCATTTTATGGCCTCCTTTCCTACCTTACAACAGTTCTCATAGAAGTGACATATTGCACAGTAAATTGTGTTTGTCCAGTGTGATGTGCTTTATGTGTTTGTGGGCAGTGACTGTATGTCTCATAATTGTGGGAGAACCAGATTTACCCACTGAATAAGTTCCACTATCTATGTGTCTGTAGAGCAGCTTTGTTGCAACAAATCTGTGCTTGACAATTATTGTCAAGGCAAAAAAAAAAAAGGGAAGTGGACTTTTACAGGTGGCATGACCGAAAACTTCAAAGTAAAAGCCTTTGTTGATAAGGGGAAATGTGTTGGATGTTTTTTCCATTACTAGCTATGATCAATGAACCAAACCAGGCAATGCAAACACACACATATATACACACTCATGCACGCACACACACATACAAGGACCATTGATGAACATTCCTTCCATATCAGCCAGGTGAGGAGCAAAGACTGTTTGTCTTTTTCTTTTACTCTGAACCTCACCTTAGTCTTAAAAAGCTTTTGCAACCTATAAAAATGCTGATAAAACCCCATAAAAAGAGAACATAAAAATGCTGAGATAGATAGATAGATAGATAGATAGATAGATAGATAGATAGATAGATAGATAGATAGATAGATAGATAGATAGATAGATAGATAGATAGATAGATAGATAGATTAGTGAGGTCTTATCATTTACAGTACATACAGTTTTATTTAAAACATGAACCTCAACCAACATTTTAAACTGTGGAAATCGTGATTAATTTGTCACTTTGCAGATTTATGACTCATGATCTTTTCTGAGCGGTTTGATTACTGTTGCCTAATTTGAACCAGAACAATCCCTTTGCTCCCTCAACTAACGTTTTCACCACGCCCCTATTCTTTTGTTTTCTTGATTTATATTGTCATGAAAAAAAACTATTGGCCAGCTAATGCAAAGAGTCTAGATCCAAGGTACTGTGCTGTGTGGAAACTCACTGTGTGTAGGAAAAGGGGGCACATGTTGTGGAAAATAAATCTTAACAACCTTAAAGAGACTTTCAGGCCTTGGACCAATCAAATTGTGCAAGTTTGGCTTGGCTCGTCTCAAACAGTGACGTTACTCTACACAATGGAGCTGCTGTGCTAAACTTGGAGGCAACCATATATGCAGAAGTCAAACAGTTTTGTTGTTTCATTAACTCAGCCTTTCCAATAAATACACTAATGAACACTTTACACTGTATTTATTTCACGTAAAATATGATTAAAGTTGCTTTTCTGCTTCCTCCAGATAAGATAATTCCTAGTTCTTTCTGCATGAGGAAAGTTCGATGGAAACTTAAGAAACTAACCCCCTGACCTTAAGTCTCTTAAGAGGCCAGTGATGTTTTGGTTTGTATGAAGCTGCTATATGACACATCAAGTCAGGAATGTGCTGAGAGAGACACGTACATGCTACAAGACAGGGAGGAGGGGCGGAGAGAGGATGAGCAAGTGGGGGATATGAGAAGACAATTAGCAAAGATAAGAAACAAACCTATTTCACAGTGAGTGACAGATTGATTGAGATGTTCAGTGAGGGTGGAGTGGGATCCATGATACCATACAGTAATCTTAAACTGACTGAGGTCTATAGCAAAGATGATGATCACTTCTGCAGTGCTTTATACATAATATAAACAATACAAAGCTCAAAGTAAAGGCTAAAAGTAGTGAAAATCGAACAGTGAAATGCAAAAAAAAAATCCCATCAAAGCCTGTCTGTAAGAATAAACTAAGAAATTATGTTGTTGGTTTTCAGATGTGTTCTTAAAGTTGGACTTTGTAGTGCTCAGGAAGACTGTGCCAAGCCTTCAAATTTATCAGTAATATCAGTTGTAAAGCTCACTTCCTGTGTCGCCCTGTGATGCCTGTGCAAACAGAGGCCTTCCAGCACTGACATCTGTACCGAGGCATGGAGTTAAACAATGGGAGGATACATGTTCTCACTGGAACAAGTCAAGGAAAAAGGTATGAAACATGCAGATAAATGTGTGCCTCCAAACTCTCACTGCAATGCTTTTGTTTGCTTTGAGACTTGTGCCCTCTAGTGACTGAAGTACGGACGTGGATGTTTTCAGCCCAGGGGGAGTGGCATGGTGTAGTCATATTAGTGAGGGGAATTTCGGCTCTTTTTAGAGAGCCGGCTCTTTTGGCTCTGCTCCCTAAAAAGAGCCGGCTCTTTCGGCTCCCAAGTGGCTCCTCAGATTTTTTTGTTGCTTCAATAAATTTATTAGCAAATTGTGTGTAAAAAGAAATATTAATGTAAAAAACACATTATATAGAATATTTATTGTTTATATTGCCTTATTAATTTGAAATTATTTAATTTTACTGGGGTCATAGAGCTCTGGGCTGTAGGTCTTGGTGGCTGTGGCGTTGTCCTGGATGATACTGTAGACATTGTAGGAGCAGTAGACACACTGGCACCTTCATTAACAGCAGGTTCCCTTGCTTGACCTTTCTCCTCTAACTGAATTGATGGGTGAACAGTACACACCTCTGTGCAGGTTGTGTGTGGAGCCTGCCTGATATGAAGTTTTAATTTTGCAAAGTCTGCATTCTGCCCTCGAACTATCAATTATATTAAAATGTGTCCAAATGTTACTACATTTTCTGTCGCTCATGTTTCTCACCTGTCCTGCCTGCAGTCTCTGACTATGTAGCAGTGCTCTCTCACTCTCTTGTCTCTCCCTCACTCCAGTTCTAAGGCTCTAAGAACCGGATCGTTCGCGACCGACACATCACTAAGTCATATGGTATCATCACTGTTCACGACCATGAGCTAATCTACATCATAAAACTTGATCCGTACTTGATGATGTTGCTGATTCTTAAGCCACACCACCAGTGTGGCTGTAGGAATGGAAAGATTGGCCTGTTATCCATTAGTTTGGTCCAGATGGAAATATCTCAGCAACTACTGGACAGGAATCTTTTCTCAGACATTCACAGTCCCTATGGATGAAACCTACTGTAGTTATCCACTGAGGTTTCCTCCTGCACCATCATGAAGTAGACATTTGTGATATAGAGTAAGACATCTTGGCAGCTATTGGATGGATTGTTTCTAAATTCACTACAGATTTGTGATCAAACTTTGCATTATCTCCAAAAACCTCCAAAACAACCAACCCCCCCTCGGCCTCTGTTGTACTCTGTATTTAGTGCTGAATAGCAAATTTTAGCATGCTAGCAGGCTAAGCTAAGATGGTGACCAGAGTAATCACACCCAATCCACCAAACAACAGCATGTTTGTCATTGTGAGGATAATGTTAGCATTTTGCTCTGCCTAAGTCTTAAATGATTTCATCCTTCTTGATGTTTGTTTAATCTGTGCCTTTGTTCCTAACTAAATGTGATTTATTTAATGTAATAATGTTGTCAGAAGATATGGTAGCCTATGTCATGGGGTTTTTGGCTTCCCCTCACACATCTGACTAAATGTGACTGCTATTCGGAAAAAGATACTCCTGACCTTAACTTCAAACAGATAAGTTACGTTTTCGAGAAGTTTTCAGTTTTACTTCCTGAAATGAAACTAATCATTTGTGTCCATGTGAGAAACGGGAGTACGGGTGACTGCTCCTTTTATGTCTTCCTGTGAAATGTCTTTGGGCTAGAAATGGACATGACATCCCAGAGAGAAAATGTCTCTTAGTCGACACATTTCGCTAACCTCTGATGTGTGACCCCTTCGCGTTGCCAAAGGTCCTGACCATTAAACTGGAATACAGATTATAGATCCACTAAAAAGATAAACAAATGGACTCTTTTGGTGCCTTTTGAGCATCTTGGGTGAGTCAGTGACGGAGTGATCAAGAGAGGAAGGGAGGAGGAAGGGAGGAGGAAGGGCGTGAGTGTGTAAGAGTTTGTCACAATCACATGCACGTCCACATTCCTTCCTGCGTCAGGGTGCACACAATCATATGCATAAATATGCATATGCATCTATGCAAATATGCACTTTACACTTGTGTATATAAGCATATGAGTGCATACAGTCTGCACTGTAGATGGGCAAAAGGAACCCAAAGAGAAAGAGGGTGGGAAGAGAAGTTCATTCAAGGCCACGCTACGCTGCAAGTGGTAACAATCTGACAGTTGTCCAAGATTTGTGAAGCACATAAACTCCTGCAGTAGTTTCCAGATTCCTGCTGTGTGTTACCATGACTCATAGACTCCACCATCTCCTCTTTTCCTCCTCTTTTTTTCCTGTTTTATCCAGAAGAGAGGTGTACAATTCAGATCCAGACTACTGCATGTATGAAAATAAAATCTGGGGAGTTATCAATCCAATAAAGGTCTTTATATGAATACATGGTATGAGCAGAAATCACGAATCTCTTCTTTTAAAAGAAGGGATATGTGTCATAGATATATGCTAGATTAATTCCATGTAACTATTGGTCAAGTACGTCCCTGTTTCTATCTGTCAATGTCTTGTTTTTTGCGTCCTGGTGGGCGAGGCAAAATGTTGCCAGCACACATCCAAACAAACAGACAGTAGAGACGTGTCATGAGGTATGAGTCATGCTGATTTAATTCATCATTCCTCTTTACATCTGCCTGTCCTCAACAGAGACCAGATTCATCAGTGTTTCCTTTGCTTTTTCTCAGCTTTTTGGTACTCTATATGGTACTCTTTTAGTCCCTTTGACTATACTGAAAGAGATTAGTAAGTAAGTGCACAGTTAGGCGCTGGTGTGAAGTGTGAGAGACACTGAAACTCGATCAACCATGAAGGTGAGGTAAGATCAGGAAAGAAAAGAACTAGGTTGTATGAAGCTCAGGAGGTATTTCAGAGTTTGCCAGTTTCCCCTGGGGGTGGTTCATTTGGTTTTGTTATCCAGTTCTCTGGGGCCTGGAGAGCAAATCCTCTTCGACCACAACCTCAGCCTCAGTAAAACCAATATGAACCTTCCCAAAGTCATGCCAGAACACTATGTATTGTAGCTTGTTTTTTAGGAAAGCTATGCCGTTTCTTTCCTGTTTATAGAAAGTATTTTGTAGTAGGATCTGTCATTTAGTCATAAAACATGTTGATCACTGTTTTGTGACTCTGCGTGATTTTTCTTCATGTGATTCACAAAGGAACAATGAAAAAAAGAGCAATCAAAGGTAGTTATCATGACATGCACCACACCTGATGAGGCTTCAAAGTGTTTCAAAAGGGTTCAAAATCCTCAACAGGACTGATTTGCGCAGATAATCGCCTGTAGAATGATTGGAGAATGAGGGCAGCTTTTCTTTCCTTTGGATTGTACTCTGAACAATGTGCTATTGGCTTACTTTAGCTCTTTATGCATCATGTCTGTTCTCTGCTCCTCTGGGTATACCTGAAGCTTCGGTGTCCTTAGGTTTGCTTTTACAGTATGGCATATCTTATTGTTAACGCTGTTCATCATATTGTCTGTGCTGAAATGTGACTGGGATTGCAACTTATCGGCAAATCAGTTTTCACTGTTAATAGCTGTTTTAGTTATGACTAGTTAAAACAGAGAGGGAATCAGTTCTGTAGCTGCTATATCTCACTTCCAGTTTAGTTTAGATAGGAAAGCAGAAAAAAATCTATTTATTCAGGGGCCTGGTTGACCACAAACTCAGAAACTATGCAGTAAGTGGCAGACATTATGCCTTTTATGGGCAAACCAAAGGAATTTGGTAGCATGCTTACAAAGTAAACTTCATTTTGAAAAGAATGTTCTGCCCTTGAAACTTTTAATTTTTATTTTATTCCAGCTTTCTACTTTGGAGCATGTACTTTACCCTGGACAGCATTTCTTTCTTTCATTTGTTGTGGTTCATGTGATCTCTATAGTTCAGTCAATTAAACAGATTTGCTCTTGTTGATCAAATGTGAATGTTTTGAAGTGTTTTCACAACAGCAAAATGCCTCACATATCTCCTTGGAGACAGAAAATACATTGTAGGTTAGAAAAAGGGAACATGTGGGTGAATGAGAGCATGAGAGAGCAGGGAGGGGGAGCAGGAAAGGAGGACTGGGGCGATGCTAAAGTGGGCAGGGTCTGAGAGACCAGCTGTGATTGAGGGAGAGAAGCAGGAGTATAAGATCCACGCGTCCCGTTGCCAGCGTCACTTTCTAAGCCGGCCAGCAGCGAGTCTCCACATCTCATTTTTCACATCATCCTCTGCCGTGCCTGAACTTCTTCAAAATGAGCTTCAGAAACCTCTCCATGCAGCAGAGACCTTCTACCCACATCTCCATGACCCGCTCCACACCCCAGTACCGTGCTGCCAGCACTTATGGTGGTGCTGGTGGACAAGGTGTGCGCATTTCCTCTGCCACCTCATCTTCCCTGCGGTCTGGTGCCCCAATCTCCTCTTCTTCCTCTGCCTTCAAGCTGAGCAGTGCAATCGGTGGTGGTATGGGCTCAGGTTTTGGTGGTGCCGGTGCATCTATGGCGTCCAGTGGCGGTGCCGGTTCTGGGATCCTGGGCAACGAAAAGGGAGCCATGCAGAACCTGAATGACCGCCTGGCCAACTACCTGGAGACGGTGAGGCACCTGGAGCAGGCCAACAAGGAGCTGGAGATGAAGATCATGGAAGCTCTGGAGAAGGGGGGGCCCGACATGAGAGACTACAGCAAGTATGAGCCCATCATTGAAGATCTGCGCAGACAAGTAAGTATGTCAATAAACAATGATCATTAAAATGAGCATGTTGAAGTAAAGTTTGAAATATTGTCTGAAACTGGGAAGCTGTGGCTGCTGGTTGAAGACTTTGATGCAGGTGAGACAGATAATGAGAAATGCTTTTAAAGTGTTCAATGGGATCTCTAATATAAGAATCACTGAATGATAAGTGCTGTGATGGCACTTATCATTCAATGTTTCAAATGTAGTCCTACTTGTAGCAGTAAGTTTTATCAGTGTATTTATTATGTATCTGTCTAACGTTGAAAAATGAAGAATAAGAGTACCCATGATGAGAGGGGAAGTATTTTCTTTGTGGGTTATCAGATTTCTTGCAAGAGAATGAAGGGTGTGGTTGCTAAGCTCCAACCCTCCCCCATAACATTCGTTTCTGCCACAAACTGACCAGAACTTCCTCTGATGAATCACCAACATGTGGGTATCGTCATGAGAGGCAGACGGAAAAGTTCTCAAACAACCCTCACCAGACAAACGCATTTCCAAATGGTCCTGCTTGCAAATGGTGATTGTACACGCATTCTCTGGTGTAGGAGGGCCTCAATGTGAAACAGATGTGTGGTAATGACACACACACACACACACACAAAGGATCTTGGGCTGCCAGCTCGAGTGTGTGTGCGCGCGCACATAGATGCATGTGAGTGCAGTGGTTGTATAACAATCAGCCCCAGTCAGCGGAGTCAAATGTCACATTCTTCTCCAGACTCCAGATCTTCAATGTAACATAATGGCAGATTGATGGTGGCACTATGTTTTTCCCAACACTGAAAGGGACAAGTAATTCCCTTTTCCTCTGAAACAGGAACAAAGCATAAACTCACAGACACACTCACACACAAAGAATTTTACAGTCTCTGCAGGCATAAACACATACAGTGATATATACAAAGAAAATGACAGATGGAGACAATGCAGCTGGGTGAAAATTTAGAGGGAAGAAAAATCTTTCTGTATGACTTATCCAGACAGGAAACCCATTTTTCCAACAATGCTAAAACAAACCAGATTCTGCTTTGGCATAGGAACATCCCCACTTCCTGTTCCTCTTCTCACTGAATGTTTCTATGGATTCAATCATGTTGGTGCTAGTGTGTAATCTGACTCTGGGGCCTCCGTAAGAGAAATAGTGATTCAAACCATATATTCAATTTTGTAACTATGAAACATTTCTATCTCAAAGCACATAATGATTGGAGCAGACCACTAAGCACCAAATACTGCAGTGAATAAACACTGTTCTTCTTAGTAGTTCAACATTTTTGAGCATAGATTTGATTATCAAGTGCTGACTATGCCAGGCTGTTTGACTTCATTCAAATACACATCACTTACCTCATACTAATTAGCAGTTTTATCTTATTTGGGGTTTTGCTTTATTTGATACAAAAAGCATGTTTGTTACAGATCCTCCAGTTTGCTTTAACACTTACTTTAAGGTATGAGATTTCAAGAGAAAAACATTGAACATTTATTTATTTTCATTACATATGTATTTTTTTTGTCTTTTGGCTTGCATGTGCGTGAGGGTATATGTTCTCAACTTATTCCTGCAACAGACAGATCGTGTTCTTAGTTTAGAGTCTATTTTTGCAGGCATTTCAGTCACATACCAAAGTATTAGACAAATTGAATTTTTGACCTGATGCTGGCAAGATGGAAAATCAGAGGAACATTAAAGTCACTGATATTCACCCTCTAGGGACAGAGAATATCCGAACCAAATTTGGTCACAATCCATTTAGTAGATGTTGAGAACACTGTACTCCAAAACAACCAGACACAAGAGCAGTTTCCTCCCATAGGCCATCACTCTAAACAAGAATACCTTGCAATGAATCTTATTTTATCATATCTGAAGACTTCTGGTAGTTGGACAACCTGACTTATTTTAAGAAATCTTATCGAGTGAAAATCACTTACGGTACAGATAAATGTACCTGTTTTAAGCAAAAGAGTGCTCATGTTTAAATTATTCTCACTTAAACTTGATATTTTTGCAGCAAAGAGGTTTGTGGTTAAATGATTGTGTCCTGTGTTCTTTCTTTCCAGATCTTTGATAAGATTACGGAGAACGCCCGCTTTGCGCTCCAGATCGACAATGCTCGTCTTGCTGCTGATGACTTCAAAGTGAAGTATGTTCTTTTAGGTTTAATCTTAGATATTTATGTTGTTTTAGATATCAAGCATAAATAAAGGAGGCATATCTGTGCTTACTCTCCACACCCTGCACACAGCCAGACTGCTTTGGTGCAAAAAGTCATAGACCTTGCAAATGGAAGCCTGTGCAGAGTTTGCACAATGCATGTGGTCTAATATCTACAACATCTATCTATGTATACCACATAGAAACGAGCAGCATGTTTGTATCTGGAATATCTCTATGTAACTTCAGTCCGTTTCAAAATTTTATACTGTACAGCACAGTGGGAGTAACAGCTGCTAGTGTTTGTACTAGAGCTTGTGTCTATGCACACATACAGGCACGACAATGAGATGGCAATCCGCCAGTCTGTGGAGGCCGACATTGCTGGGTTGAAGAAAGTCATAGACGACACCAACATGAGCAGGATGAACATCGAGAGCGAGATTGAAGCCGTGAAGGAGGAGCTCGTCTTCCTCAAGAAGAACCATGAGAATGTGAGTTCACTGTGCACATTAATCATCACTCTTTACTTACTTGGAGCAGCGGCTTGACGTCTTCAGTGTTGTTGCTCGTTTCGCTCTTTCTCACGGCCCAATAGGAGGTGATGGAGCTGAGAAATCAGATCTCCCAGTCAGGGGTGCAAGTGGACGTTGACGCTCCCAAAGGTCAGGACCTGGCTCAGATCATGGAGGACATGAGGTGCAATTATGAGAAGATTGCCATGAAAAATGCAGAGGGCCTAAAACGGTGGCATGAAAATCAGGTAATGCAACGTTAGCAAGGGTAATCATTTGTAAACACACTTGCAGCAGCTATCTTGTTTGTTGACTAACCTGCACCCCTCTGTCTCCCTGTCAGATTTCAGAAGTGCAGGTGCAGGTATCACAGAACACAGAGGCTCTCCAGGGAGCCCAAATGCAGTCGAGTGACTTATCCAGGCAGATACAGACCCTGGAAATTGAACTTGCATCCCAACAGAGCCTAGTAAGCATGCATTTTGCGAACGTGTGCTTTATATGCTGTTATCATTCATTCAAAAACATCCATTCAGTTTCTTTGTCAGATCTTTGTGTAGAGATGTAAATATTTCCCAAATAATAATACAATAAAAAACAAATAAAACGTCCTTTCCAATCCTTTAACAGAAAGCGTCCTTGGAGGACACATTACACAACACAGAGCTACGAAACAACATGGAAATGGAGAAGTACAATAACGTTATCATCCGTCTGGAGGAGGAGCTGACCAACTTGCGCGCAAACATCCAGCAACAGACCCATGAGTATGAAATGCTGCTCAACATGAAGATGAAACTAGAGGCTGAGATCGCCACTTACAAGACTCTGCTGGATGGTGGTGACTTCAAGTAAGAGTTACAAAGGGATGGAGAAGAAAATTCAGGTCGAGGCAAGGAGATGGTGATGATGGTGGTGAATACTGAAATCACTTGTTATCATTTGCATGGTCACATATACAACTACGTTCATCAAGTGAGGCCGTAGTTCCAGTAAGTTCACGTGACCCGTTTGAATATTTCTAAAGTCAAAATGCTTAATTTGTGTTTTGTACAGGCTCCAGGATGCAGTGGATGAGCTGGCAGCCACAATCTAATTTGGAACAAAGCATCTGGGATCAACACAACAATGAAAGCAGAACAACCCACAACTAACCATGATGGAGAAAATTCCATGTTGGTCCAATCAGCTAAAGCCAATTTTAAACCAAGACCACATAAATGATTGAAGTAATAATGAATAAAGGCATTTCTACCACACCACAGTGAGAAATGGAAATGAATAAAACCACTTCTTGACCCACAATCAAGGCTCTTGTGTATTTGTAATTGTTACATAATATAAAAATATGCATAATTTGTTTTGTGATATTTTTTGTCATATTAATTGCACATGTACATATCAATGTATATGTACAGTATATACACATACATATATACTGTATATATGTATATGTGTACTGTATATAACAACCTTAGCTGATTGAAAAACAAATGGCTGACAAATTAAATTATTTAATAGCTGGCTTAATGAAAAATAATCTTAATACTATTGTCTGTTCTCCATGCAGACTTTCAGGATGCTTAAAGTTTCTGTAATGGATGTTTGGCCACTAGGGGCAGAAGAACAAGCCACAGTCCTTTAATTATTACCTTTTAGTACATCTGTTCTGGGGTTTATGTGATCACATTACACATCCAGCAAACACAGGGCAGTACTATCTTTCTGTCAAGCTTCTGGTCGAATGACAAATTAATAATATTGACTGGCATTTTACTTCTGGTTTGGTCTCAATCAACTCCTCTTTCTGCAACTTTAACTGACTGGTTTATAATACAGAAAATGTGATTCGAAATACTATGCAAATCTAAATTTTTATCTAATCTTGTTCTTATCCAGTTCTTATCCAAAAAAGAGAAACATTCAGACAGCCATATTTACTATTTTCCAGAAAAAGTATGTCCATTAAAACATTACATTACGGATAGGATCCCTACAAAATTAGACATCTAAGATCCTTTCTATTTAACCACAAACAGCCATTGTTTCGAGCTATTCACACCCACCAGGCTTCATTAACAATAACGGTAATTTTACCTTAGAGAACACGGAAGTGGCTGTTCTACTGCCGCCTTCCATTCATTTTCTATACCGCTTATCCTTCAGGGTCATAGGGGCTGGAGCCAATCCTGGTTGACTTTGGGCAAGAGGCGGAGTACACTGTGGACTGGTCAGCAGTCAATCACAGGGCTGGCACATAGAGACAGACAACCACTCACATTCACACAATGAACCTAACCTGCATTTTTTTGGACTGCAGGGGGAAGCAGGAGTACCCGGAGAGAACCCACACAAGCACGGGAAGAACATGCAAACACACAGAATGACCTCCAGATTCAAACTGCAAACCGACCACTAAACTAACCCTTCAAAACACCAAAGTCACACAAGTTCAAGTTCAAGTTCAAGTTCAAGTTCAAATTTCTTTATTGTCACTATGCAAGATAACAAAATTTTGCAGACTCCCAGCAAGGCACATACATAACAACACAAACAAACTAACTGATCGTCACAGCAATAGACCACTCCCATGCAAAATGATTGTTTCTGTCTAAAAAGTCTGATGGTTTTAAACCAAGTGATATAATGGGTATTCATGGTTAAACAAAAAGGGATCTTACAGGTCTGACTGTGCAGGGATCCTTTCTGTAACATTTGTAGAAATACATGAGTTATTCTTTAAATCTTAGAAGCAACAATACGTGTTTGGCTCTCAATTACTCAAACAATCCACTTAAATTAGAGCTGATACATAGGATACTTTTAGACATGTAGCTATCAAACTTACATTTGATAGTTTTGTATTTTGAAACATCGTCAAATTTAGCAATAAAGCATCAAACATAAAAGTCTTGGAACTTTAATTATTCACAATTTTACCACTATTTTTATGTTAATTAAGACTATTAAGTGGAGCATATAAATCTATGTAGAGATTTTTGGAAAAGTCCTAGGATTTGAAATAAATAAGATCAGATAAGCCTTTACTGATCCCTAGCAGAGGAAATCAGTTTTTGCAACAGCATAAAGACAGAAATAAATACAGATAAGTATAGAAAGGAAAATAATTGAATAATAAGAGGGGTATAAAATCTAAAATAAGAATGGACATCAAAATAGAAAGTAGAAACTATACAACAGCATTTGTAGAGTCAAAATTACAATTAAGCGACTGTGATGCAGTTCAAGTGACAGAGTTGTGGTAAATAGCAGCAGGACCAACTAGTCTATGTCAACAATACACACCAGACTAATATATGACTTGAGTAATGTCAGTATTTGTCTGTGTTAATTTAACAGAACACATGCAAAAGTCAATGTAGCATTAACACAATATAGTATAATGTGCTACATTATGACTTAGTATAGGATATGAGACACAGTATCAGAAATATAACATAATAGTATTGTACAGCAATATAACGTAGTATACAGTATAAGAGTAAGTAAAAAGCAATGAGATTTGCAGCTAATAAACGATAAAATAGAAACTTGGTGAAGAGCTGAGCTGAGCAGATGTGAGTGAGCAAACAAGGGAGGAGGCATGCTCGTGAACGGCGATGCGCGCTCCCGATAATAAACCTCTGACGCCTTCATCCGGGTACTACCACGAACTCGCTCTCCAACATGGCGGCGTCAGGTGAGGTTTATGAGGGTGAACGATCTGGGAGGACTGGGGCGATTTCACCGGGTTATACCTCAATATAACGAGGCTCGTGAAGTTTGTGGATAGTTAATACCTCGCGTTAATGGCTCGCGTCGTTGTCCCGCGCGAATGAGCAGGATTTCGGGTTGTTTTGGTCCGCTAAAGACGTAACTGCTGGACGAAGGCGAATGAACGAAGCAACGACTTGCACAGCCTGAAAACGTTTAGCCTGCTGATTATAAGCGGTATTTTTATATTATATTAAATACAGCGATGTTTAGGCTCTCCGGCTGTGTGTTTACACGGTAATACGTGTGTCGGACGCTGTGTGACATGTTATGAAATGTTTCTAACTGCGTGCAGAGCTGGCACATTGTATGCCCGTGGCGGAGCTCGCCGTGGCGCTCACAGGAGATAAGCATCGGGCGCAAGCGCGTTTCGTGGAGGAGGGGTCGGGCCGAGAGGTCCGGGCAGCCCGAGGAGTCTCCCCACGTGTGCAGCCAGGCTCCCTGATATCGCTGCTTGATGAAACGGGGCAGCTGGGCCTGTCGGGTCGCATCGTTAGCACTTCCCTGGCAGCTTCACAACTTTGAGCCGTCCCGTCCAGCCGGCCAAGTCTTGCTCCAATGATGGCGCACTTGGATCCAGGCGCTGCGACGTGCACTAGGCCCTAAAACCTAGCCAGCTAAGCAGGGATACTTCCCCCGTCAGCAGTCTTTTGCTGACTAAGCCCGCATAGGCATAAAGACAAAAGCGACCGACGTAGATAGCAAGCAAACAACCTGCGTGTTTAGCCCCGACAGTTTTAGCTAACTGTCGTCCTTTAGCAGAAACCCGTGGTGCCAAAAGTTAAAGACACGCAGCTCCTAGCGTGCTAATGTTGCACCAGTCCACGCATGGAGCGCTAAGAAAGCTACTTGAACAGTCACTGTTATTTTTTTGGGTTCCGGGGGGTACAGTCAGTGAAGGCCAGTTAGTTAGGCCTGTAAACAATGACTTAGCGTTTTGCACCGGGAAAGAGTTGTTTTTAGTCGGTGTTGCTCTGTATGTGTGCAGGTTTTGTAACGATGTGTGTAAAGAATGTCCTGACAGCTGGGATTTTCACAATAAAGCTCACAGCCAGCTTTGTCGCTCCCCCCTTTTCTGCCTCAGACCAAAACAAACCAGACCCGCTCAATGAGATGAACTGGGTGAAGCAACTGGCGACTGTTTGCCATTCAAAAAAGACACTAAGAGGAGTGATCTGCAGTGGCTACATGGCCCATTGATTCAGACCTCCTCCAAGGTGCATTCCTTAAAGGAAAAAAAAAATTGGCAAACCTTTTCTCATCTGGTGCACAGTGACAGTTGGAAGGGCAGACCACTCCCTCTGTGTTAACTTTCAATAGGAAAACAAGTCAGTGTTTTTGTTATCACTCGCACATATTGCAGTCACCTTATCTGGCTTGGCTGGACAACATCTCGAACTACAAATAGTGTTCGTGTACGCAGAGATGCAGCTGTTCACGACAGACACACAAGTCAGTTTGAATACCCAGTCTGTCGGTGTGTTTATGTTTTGAACTAATCTGTCAGCGGTGCAGCGTTTCACTGCTGTAATGACTAATAATAGTTCAAATCCACTGCAAACCAGGGAAGTCATAATGATCATCGCTGTTTTCACACTGTAATGGTCATAATTGGGCCTAGCACGTGTTGTCCATGGCTAACTATGTACTCTGTGGTTCTCTTCTCTCCAGCTAAGAAGAAGAATAAGAAGGGGAAGACCCTGACTCTGACTGACTTCCTGGCAGAGGACAGTGGAGGCAGCAATGTGGTCCCCAGCTACCCATCCAAGTCGACTAGCTGGGCTGATGAAACTGACGACCTGGACGGAGATGGTGAGCACACAGATACACACACACACACACACACACACACACACACACACTTTATCTTGCTCACATTGCATCTGTCTTGCATTTTTCCACCAAGCAAAGTAACGGCCAATATCTCTCTGCTGCTTGGGGTTGTCTCTTAGCTGAGTGGGAAGAAATGAAAATGTGTTGAAGAATGCAGTCAGACTGGCAGTGCTGTCACCGTTTATGGTCTGGTAGTTGACTGAATGTAGAATGAGCAGCTTCGTTTTTTTGTTGTATGCTTAAACATGTTGTGGCAGAGCAGTAGTGATACTTTTATCCCACATCTGATTTACATATACATCTTGACACCAGTTTCTGTTCAGATATCACAACATTGAGTTTCTGATGCTGATGCTATGTTTTCTTTCCTCGTGCTAAAGATAGCTATCTAAAATCATGAGACATACAGCATATAACCATGTAATGAAACAACAACATAACTTAATTGCTGCTGTAGCTTAGTATTAAAATGTTCAGCCTGCAGCCAGCGCTACTTTTTGCAGTGTAAAACTTGAGACTTTACAGTTTTCTTCAGTAATGATTTTGGACACATTTGATGTCCATGTGTTAACTGTACTGTTTTGAAAGGAATCCACCAACTTGATGGTACAGATTTTTGATGGCCATTTTGAATATTAAATGGATGCTTGTATAGTGTGGATTGAGGCCTTTGAGGTCATTAAAATAACCCTCAAAACTCAGTCAGTCAGTCAAATAAAGTCAGTTATTTTTCTACTATCATCTATGAAGTGGATGTAGTTTCTCATGCACCCTGCCTGTTTTCCTGCTGTGGCTTGTACAACTTTCTCATACTTCTTTGCATGATGCATTAACGCACATTTTTGTCAAATGTATAGTTGTGAACCTCACAGTTTTGATTCATAACAATGTTGCACACTTTCTAGCTTTTTTAGCTTTTTGCTTCTTGCTAGAGCAACACATGAAGTTGCACATGTCATGTTGTCACATGATGTGTATCTAGTTCACCATATGCACATGACATTTGACTCAGGTACACTTAGATGTCTGAACTAAGAGATCATGTGAAATAGAAAGGGTTTCCATTCAGTGGGAACTTATTCACACTTCCTTTTTAATGGAAGTTTGGCTTTTGCTGTAGTGTCTATTGTATGTATTTAGATGCTTATGTTTACTAGTTAGAGGTGTGGACATTTCCACTTTAGTTCCTATAGCATTTTCTACATTACTTAACATTACATTGATTAATAAAAAAGTTGCCATGTGCAGTAATCTACAAAACTGAGGATGCAATACATCAAGATGCATGCAGTATTGTTGACTGCCGAATTATAATTGAATTATGACGCTATTGAAGAGTCACACCTCTATTGCTTATGCATATTTTCCCATTAAGATTCACCTTGTTGTAAAGTCTGTTACAAGGTTTATTTTACATGTGACAGAATAGATAATGTCCAGGAATTGAAGTGTCACAGAGAAAATGCTGCTGTTAAGTGTCTGATTTAGAAGTTTTAGGTTTGCATTTGTTTGAAATGTTCTCTCTCTTCATCTGTCTAGTCTCGACTTCGTGGCACACGGAGGAGGACACGTACCGAGCGCCACCCATCGACCGCTCCATCCTGCCCACAGCGCCTCGCTCAGCACGTGAACCCAATATCAACCGGTCCCAACTGCCCCGCAGCCCGCCCTACACGGCCTTCCTGGGCAACCTGCCCTATGATGTCACTGAGGAATCGATCAAAGACTTCTTCCGCGGCTTGGCAGTAAGTGTAGCAAACACGCTTGCAGCATATAACACGTAGCCCTTGGTCGGCATAGCTACTGCAGAGCTTTGTTTTTGCAAGGCAACACAAACTGTGAAACTCAAGTGACAGTTTCAGTTGCCGTCTGTGTTTCTCTTCACAGGAGCTGTAAAGACTTAACATATCTGAACATCTTGTGATGCTCGTCAGTCTTATCAGCATTCAGTCTCACTTGTAGTTTATATATTTATTCCTGAAGTCTTTTAGCCCACACTGACACACTGCCGTTGGGGCTTGTTTACACACTGCAGGGCCAGTGAATGTGTTTAGTAAGAAAGAACAGGACAGGACCTTGTTTCCTTTTTCCCCGTTGTATGTATAGACAGATGTTTAAGATGGGTTCTTATGTTGCTCAACCTGTTTGTCATATCTTACAGATAACAGAGCTTCCAAAAGTAAAGCTGGTCAGAGTCCCATTTCAGTTTGCTAAGCAGTTTGATGGTTGTAAAACTCAACAAAAACCCTTTAACCTAGTCATTCACATACCTTTTAAGTAAAACATTGCTACAACTAGAAATGGTCACAGCCCTGCAAGTCAACTAATGTTGGTGACACACTTCATTTATCAGCCACAGTGCCTGTCACGGTCTTAGCCTAGAAACTTTTTTTATTCACGGTTTGGCCAGAAATTAATGACAAACAGTCTCATCTTGCATTTTCTCCAGCTAAAAGCCAACTGATTTGTTCCATATTTTTCATTTGCGTGCTACTCTTATTTTCTTCTGATCTTGTTTTGGGTGAGCTGTACAGTGCTCAGCCCAGATGAGTGCATTCTCTTTTTCATATGTTGTCCTGTCTTCATCATCTCCAGATCAGTGCAGTGCGTCTGCCTCGAGAGCCCAGTAACCCAGAGAGGCTGAAGGGCTTTGGCTACGCTGAGTTCGATGATGTGGATTCTCTCCTGAGGGCCCTTAGTCTCAGTGAGGAGGTGAGAGGATGCAACAAGAACATGTTTTTATACTTATGTAATTTTATTTCAACACACAGAATTACTAACTGTTTGCCCCCCTATTGCTTCATGCCAACAGAACCTGGGGAACCGAAGAATCCGTGTGGATATTGCAGATCAGTCTAATGATAAAGGTACATTGCTACAAATTTTTTGCTGTAACCTCGTCTGGACACTAGTGTGCTATTGTAATGAGCCTCTCTGCCTTTATAGTCATTTAGCAAATGGGAGTATGCCCTCAGCCTTCATCTTATATAATTAAACTCAACGTCTCCATTTTCTTCACACCTCAGAGAGAGATGGTGGATCTATGGGAGGCCGAGACAGGGGTGGACGGATGTCAGACATGGGTCCTGACAAGACAGACACTGACTGGAGGGCTCGACCCACTGCAGACCCCGACGATGGACCTCCCAGGAGAGATGATGCCTTTGGAGAGAGTGAGTCAGACAAGGCTTTGTTTGTGCTTCAACATGCATACTTGTTTTAGACTTGATCCAGGGTATTTTTTTGATAGCAGGTTTTGATGGAAGGAACCAATTTCTTAGTGTCAGTGGTGTCAATGATACAAACCTTAAAATGTTCTGGTACAGTATTAGTTGAAAAACTATTTGTTAAAGCAAACCAAACTCCAAAACTCACTTGCTTTGAAAAATGGAGATCTCCCTGATTTTGCTTCAGGGTTGTGATAATGCCCCCTTTCAGTTTTAAATAAAAAAACAAAAACATGCTCAAGTGCTATTTATATATTCCTTTTCCTTCATGTTGACTAGACTACAAGAATTAATGCATTTTTTCCCCTAATATTCAATGAACAATCACAGCTCAGTCAGAGCAACAGTTCATAAGCAGAACAATTGTATGTATGAAACAACAACATTATTCTGTTATAATTGTTGCAGGATCACGCGACCGTTATGAGTCAGATCGTTACAGAGATGGACCACGGCGAGACAATGACCGCTATGATGGAGGTAGAGACCGGTACCGCGACCGGTATGACGACCGGGACCGCAGAGACTACGATAGAGGAGGTATGTCGTTCTGCTTGTTTGGATTCACTTCTACATGACTGTATCAGCAATTGTTTTGGCCTCCTGATCACATGCCCATCCTAATCACATCATTGGCTTACATTACATAGCCATGCTGCTGCCTTGATTGTTCTTAACCTCTTTCCGGTCTCCTCTCCCGCTGCCCTGCCGTCTCTCTAGGTTTTGACTCTCGTGGAGGAGGCGGCCGTCGTGCATTTGGCAGTGGCTTCCGCCGTGACTATGATGACAGTCGGGGTAGTAATGATCGTTATGGGGGCCGTGATCGTTATGGCGAACGCGAGGAACGGTATGAGAGACGGGATGAGAGGCGCGAGGAAAGAGGTGAGTTTAGTATAAAGTACTACGCTTGGTCAACATTTTTTATGAACTGAAAATCTCAAATAAGGTTATTGGACTGTTGGTGTTTGTGTGAGTTAACATTTTTCAGTAGTAACAGTAATATTCATCCATGTTCTTATAGCCGCTCCTCAGCAGAGACCCAAGTTGAACCTTAAGCCCCGTAGCGTGCCTAAGGAGGAAGAGAGTGGCAGCAGTGGCGGTAGCAGTACTTCCACAGGCCCAGCTCCGACCTCCAGCGGCAGGGCCTCATCCATCTTTGGTGCTGCCAAGCCGGTTGACACAGCGGCCAAGGAGAGGGAGGTGGAGGAGAGGCTGAAGAAAGAGGAGGAGAGGCTGCAGAGGCAACTGGAAGAGGACAAAGGCCGGGGACCTGACAGAAAAATGAGAGACAGGTTAGGGTTTGACATTGATGGTCATTATGCAGTTTTTTTATTTAGTTGAAACTCAGTTTGTGTTATTTATGAAGTCAAAGTACAGCTATTAAAAATTCTCAGTTTTGAGAGGTCATGTTAGTGATGTGCCTCTTAATGCAATTTTCAGCCCTATTCACATAACTGTCACCTTTTTGCAGGCATGTAAACTTTTTTTTATTGTTTTCAGGGATCCAAGTTGGCGCAATGAGGAATCTCATAACGAGCGATCTCGCACAGGAAGTGAGTCTTCACAGCAAGGAAGCACTTCTGGAAGAGGTGAGATTCTTCTGCTTTTCATTTTGATAGAGCTCGCCGTCCACAATCTGGTTTTCATCAGAGCTTAAGTCTGTGAGATGAGACAGAAGTCAAAGATTTAACTTTTAATAACATTTTTTTATTAAAGTAAATTATTAATTTTTTTTTCCGAATTGCTGTACTTTTATGAACTTAGCGTAAGTCATAATATCTTCAAGGTTCTGGAAAATATATTTTAAAACAAAACATCCAAATAAACTAAAACAATGCAACAACAATGTGCTCCTCTTCCTCTCCTCCACTAGCGTCCCGGTGTCGAGATAGCGAGCGCTCTGGGGACAACGAGGTTTTCAGCGGGAGGGAAGGTGAGCCCTCCTCCCCTGGGCCCTCCCCACAGACCCCCTCTACCGGCTCCAAGGAGCCACTGAAGGTGATGCCTGCTCCTCCCCCCAAGGAGAACGCCTGGGCTAAGAGAAGTGCTGCCAGCACAGGCTCTAGTGATGGTGATGGACGGCCTCCCGTCTCTCCTGTCTCCCCACATGGTTCAGGTCCTCCCAAGCTCAGGTGAGACTTTCAGGAACGTACTGTTCAGAAACAGCCATTTCTAAAAGAGGTCGTTTCAAGCACAAATGACTGAATATCCAGAATTAGCGATCAAAGGCTTGTAGAAAAGTTAAACTTTCATGTGACTGTTTTTTGTACTTTCCCTGATGGTTCTTACTTTCTCTTTAGCTCCCCAAGTTCTACAGATGAAAGAGGATCTGGAAAAGGTAAGGCCGACTGATGACTGATGGACACACTGGGGATTTTACCCAAAACAAACCGCAGTATAGACTATAAATAAAACTGAACAAGCTATGGCCAAGGACTCGAGCAAAACAAGGATCCGAAGAAGGAAGAGAGACAACAATATCTGTACAGATATGTGATAATGGAGGCTTAAACAAGACTCAGCAGCCACATTAAAGGTCATGTCAGACTGTAAAGGTCATTACACACAGGACTCCCCATCACTAGTGAGGCAAACATACAAAGCTTAGCACCAGTGGTATCTTATCCAAAGAGGTTTGCATACGACAAAAAACATTAGGATTCACCCCCTGGGGTCGTCGCACTGTATATCATGACATTCCATCCAAAAGTTTTTGAGACATTTAACTCTGGACCTTGGAAGTGTTTGACTTACGGACCAACTGGCACTGTCATCTAGAGCTTCGATGCTAATGTGGCTAAGCAGTTCACTCTTCAGCCTGTGTAGATTGCTTATATGAAAGCTTTTAAATATCTCAGAGCTCTCGTGAAAATTCTGACCTCGCAGTCCACAATCTGCCCAGTGCCCTTTGTGACTCCTTGAGGATTGTAGACTTGCTCAACAGCTTCAGATAAATGTGGTTGTACCTGCAGAAAGGGGTTAGGGTTAGGTTAGGGTTGGCTAACGCATGTGTGGTCCAGAAAAGGCGACTGAGGTTTGCATATTAAAAAAAGGTTCTGGGGTTTTGGTTTCATTTAGCCCACTAGTCCATAAAAGGTCGACCCTCACTATACAGATAGGAAGTTGATTCCTTATGGGACATTGGATAATTCTGGACTTGTTAATTTTTTTGGAAATATTTGGCACAACCTTCAAGCTGATATCAACTTTATAGGAATAGAGTTCCACTGTACAGGTTGCTTGCATTCAAGCAGTTGTGCACCTCTCATTTGGCCCTACATCAGTGACTAACACCTTTTGAATCCAACCCAGTGGCTTTTTACGCTGCAGTGTGTTGTGAGTGTAGTCTACTGTTAAAAGTCCACCAACCTCCCTTCACTCAACTGTCTGCCTTCTCCTTTAAGATGAGAACAAGGCTGACGGTATGCGTCGGGACCGGGGGCCCCCACGGGCACGAGGGGGGCCTGCAGGGCCTGGAGCAGGGCGGGGCCGAGGAGAGGGGTCCAACAGAGACCGAAGAAAGGAGGCAGACAGGTCAGCCATCCAAAGCTAGCAACTCCAAAGATCTTAATGAGACATGGAGGACATTTATTGGGCATCTGTGAAGAGTGGCCTATGTTCAGTTACACAACTGATTACGCATTCATTGTTCCCAGTGTTGTGGACACTAAGAACACCAGGATTTTATGGAGTGCCCATTTAATTCTTTCCTGTTGTTCGCCAAATAGTTACAGTCCCCATGATGTTGCACTGGAAATGCTGCATTAATTTTCAGATGATAAGGGAGCATAATTTGTGTTCCCTTTTTTTTTTTTAGCTGTGTGCTTAAGGATTCACAGCAAGGATTAGCTTTCCTGACCTGAGCTCTGCCGACTAAGTTTAACCGCAGTGTTAATTCTGATTGTAGAAAGGATAACAGAAGAGACCGAGACTCCAGACCACCCCCAGAGCCAAAGAAATTCGAAGAAACCCCAACCCCCGTAAGTCCGTCACTGCCAAGGTTTAGTCAGACTTTGATGTCTCTCGAATTATTCTTCATTAAAGGGTTCCCGTAAAGCCTTTAGTTGTTCTACCAGAGCTGCCCCCCCCTCGTACGTTAGTTTTTATAAACACCCGTTGTTTTTTTACAGTGCATTAACAGCCCGTCGTCAGTCTACTGTACTGTGTTTTCTTTTGCCTCTTTCAGAAGTTCAGCTCAGCCAGTAAGTACGCCGCTTTGCTAATGGACGGAGACCAAGGAGACGACGCAGAGGACGTAGAATAGAGAGAAAATGACGAGACAAGACCTGAAAGCGCAAGAAGAGGAGAAAACGACAAACGCAGAAAAAAAATAATCTCACATAGCTTACGAAAAAACTCCTCACGTGGAAGAGGCTCCTGGGAGGACATAACTCCCTCCCTTCTTTCCTCCTGCAAACCTGTCCTTTACTTTCAAAACACCCACCCACCCATCCTCCCTCCCCCGCCCTACCTTCAAGACTATTCAGGTTCTAAAGAATAGTCACATACTGGACTTGTTTTAAATGGAAAAAGGAGTAGCTGACACATGGAAAAGTGATGGATAACATTGAATTAATTGTAATAAATAAACGGAAAAAGTGGGGAAAAAATAATTTGTATATTTGTGGATCACAGGTGTGCTGAGATTAACAGAAGATGTAGTTTAGTAACTAGGACCTGTTTATTGAATTTTATTAACTTTTGACTTATTGACTTGCTTAATTGCTAGATTAAATCCATAATTATTCATTATAAACCATTTTTATTCATTAGTAGATAATTTGGTGATGCTATTTTAAATCAATCTCGGAAAATCAAATTTATTCATGAAAATTAGTCAAAATCCTGTCTTCCAATACTAACAGTCCTGAATGTTGAGACTGGTTACTAATTTAGAAACAATTGTCAATCGTGTGTGCACCATTCAGCAAATCATTGACCCACAGTATTACAACAGAGGACTGTGTAATACATAAGCTACAGTATTACGGGAGAGACTTCTGTGTCGAGACTGAAAGGAAAAACAGCCGCTGCACGACTCACTTGGAGAATCAATCAAGTGCCATTATCATCATCCCCAATCATTGTACAGATGTCTCTATTTCTACACCTTCTGATGAAATAATCAAATCAATTAAAGGCTCATAATGGCCGTTTGCGGTCGTCTCAAATATTCTCCACAGCTGTCTAAATCATTCGCTCCTGAAGGGAATACAAATATTTGGGGAAAGTCTGGTGTTACAGTCAGATTTGAGGAGATTACATGAACCTGTCTTCCAATTTGCAATAAATTGGGGTCATGTACGTTCAGATAGTATGTGGTCATTGTATATGTATGCATTAATGGAGGGATTCAGGCCAAGGGCTTGAAAAAGAAAACTCAGTGTTAGTTCAAGTGTGTTAACTCCACATTCAAACCAGATTTTTCTTTTTGCCTGCTTTCGTAGTTTAACCCACCCAGGTCCTGCACAGTTTTGTGACAGCGTGGCATTTTAGATAAACCATGAAACCTCGTCAGTCGCAGAATGCAGAGTTGCATCATCAACCGCATGACCTTCATGTGCAACAACAAGGTATTTTCCTCCACTTACTGTTCTCCTGGTGTGGTCTTTGAGGCAGACGATTGCAACAGTATTTCTTCAGTCTCGACCCCCTGCTGAGGGCCGGAGTCATGGTGGCAGCTGCCTAGGATCCGCTGAGCTTCACATCCCTCCCACACACACATACACACAGATGGCACCCACTCTGTTGTAAGATGGGACTCCTCCAGACCTCTCAGCAGCAGTCTTCCCAGAGACTGACAGACGGGATGGTGACTGGCACCAAGAAAAATTCCTGCTAGTATAGACTCACAAGTGTTAAACGTATCATGACATAATTAGTCTCGTTATGACAGGATTTTATGTTTGCTGCCACAACAGAGTTGTGAAATCGTCCCTGTGTTTGTTCACGTAGCATGATAAGTGCAAAGTGTATCATTTATCGTACAGTGGCCACTCAGGGAGCATAAAGTGTGGGTGTGAGACAGGAAGATGCTGACACACACTAAGTAATCTCAACCACCTGTGTGGTAATACGCATATTACACTTATTGTATGAGTATGTTTTCTACTTAATGTTACCTTCATCTCTGTGGGTGGTGGCACAAATCAGAGATATAAAGTCATGTACCTGAGTCATCAAAGGAAGAACACGTTTTTTAAAAGGAAATCTGTGTAGGAAATCTTTAGTTACTAGTTACTTACAGATCTGCTCATAAAATATCAAGCGTTTTTACACATTAAGCTGCCCATCTTTTGCATGAAGTACTTAAGAGCCTCGGCTACAGCATGACAAACACATTAATGCATCAGTAATAAACATCAAATGACAACACAGAGGAGACACTGTGCTGCACGAAGAGCACTTTTTTACTATTTCCATGCCGAAGATTTTGAATGCAAGACTCTTATGTGCAGTAAAGTGTTTTTCCATTAATTTTTTTACTTAAAAATAGATATGAAAACGTCTCCCATCGCTGTTTGTGTTGGTGAAAGAAGGGCTGCATCTTGGAGTTTGAACACGTGTGCACCCCACCCACTCCCCCACCGCCAGCCCCCACCCCTGTTGCCATGCGAATAAGCAGCTGGTCCACACAGGAGGGTCCTTCCTTCCTCCACTTCAAACCACTACATGATGAAGGTTTGTGTGATTCAGGCCCCTAGATGATGTATCAAGTAAAATTTCTAAATAGCACATCTGTAATGGTCTGCTGACATCTTCACTCTAATACTGAGGCATTTCTGAAGTTGCTGCAAATATTACTTATAGATTTATTGATGCACGTTGATGGTTCTTTGGCCTAATTGAGCTCATAGCCACAGATTTGTCTCACTTTAGACCAAGGCCCGCTTTGTATGGTCTAACCGGGGGCTAAAAAACATGGTTTGAGAAAGAGCTTATTGTTGGAGATTTTCCCCTCACAACCCTAAAACCTCCAGCTTAAAGCAGTATTTTGTCTGGAGAACCCGGTTCGAGGAAATACAGTTATGTGTGTGTCTGTGTGTTTGTGTGTGTGTGTTACAGAGAGGGAGCTGTAGTCTGAAGGAATTTAACGAGCGGAGAAGCAGATCTAAGATTTAAGCACAGAGCACATCATTGTTTTCATTTCAGTGTAGAGATCAACTGAGGGAGTCAAGAGAGGACGTTAGTGTCGGAGCCATGTGTCCTATCAAACTGGGCGACTGAGTTTATCACATCCAGCATTTTCACTTCCAAGGAAGATGATGAGAAATACAACTCAACCTCGAGCCCATTGTATCCAGTTGTTCACTAAGAACTCAGGCAAGCACACAGTTAAAAAGTGCTCACTTCCTCACAACAAACTGAGAGGAGGGAGAAGTGGGATCAAGCCCACAGTGTGTTCTCATGTGCGAAGTTACAGAGTCTGGAGGGATGACGTGTGTGAAAGACGCTCTATCTAATCACTCCCCCCTGAGGAAGAAGAGAGTGAGAGGGGCTGAAGTGAAGCCAAAGGAAAGGGGAAGGGCCTGACATCAACAAGCCAAAACAGCTGCCCCCTTCTCCCCCATGGAGAAACAGCAAGAGGAGCCTGATGGAGTGGGAGAGACAGAGAGGGGAGGGGGAGACCGGAGGGTCTGTAAGTGTGGAGCGGGAGAGAGCGGCGTACAAGACATTTGAGGGTCTGTAGAGGCTAAGAGAAGGAGGTATTGGCAAGTGGAAAGGGGGAAGGGGAGAGAGAGGTGGTGAGTGTGTGCTTGCATGCTTTCAGAGTGAGGATAGCCAGGGAGCAAGGGACAGGGAAGAGGGGAGAGAGAGGGGGGGGGGGAAGAGTGGAGGGCCAGTGCCTGGTGACACCTCCTGGAGGGGAGAAAGAGGGGTTGTAAGAGGATAGGGGGAAAGGAGGAAGAAAAAAAAAAGTCATCTGGGGTGGATTTCAAGGCAGGACGAGCTGTCAGAGAGAAGGGCAGAAGTGTGAGGAGTCACCGGGGGAGAAGGCACATGCTGGAGAAGAAGACATGAGCTGTCGTAGAAAACATAAGGAGGCCCTTCAAAGCATGAAGCGCTGAGAGGAGGAGGAGAGGAAAGAGGGACCTTCTGGAGTGGAGCACTTGTCTGGAAACAGCGGATAAGAGTTGAGGAAATTAAAGATACAAGGCAGAAGAGGAGTGTGCTGGCAGCATGGGGTGCATTCACAGCACTAGCACAGGCGGGATGAAGAAACCTGGACCTGGTACTGACCCAGGAGGAATCCCCATAAAGGCAGAGCCTGAGGTGCATCCTGAAATCATTCAACTTGCTGAGGTAAGTGCATAAGTGCTCTTTAGGGAACTGTAAACATTCTGGTTGTACACTGCTTGCTTGTGATCATGAGGGGCTGAAGGGAAAGAGCATTTTGAGTGTGAGGACGAGCAAATCCAAAGATCCTGGAGGTGCGTGTTGTTGTTACAGTTGTTTCAAATAGCCCTAGATACCGCTCAGTGTCTGTCATTGAGTCAGCAGAAGACGTTGTACTTCATTTAATTGTCATTCACTATATTCATCACTCAGTAGTCAACCAAAGGAATCCAAAGAATTGCCACTACGTTTCCAAATTAGACGACTACAAAGCAGTTCTCTCTCTTATGAAATTTTCCTCCTCTGTATTTGTGTCCGCGTTAAGCCGAGCAGAAGCATCTCATGCCACACAAGCTTGCATGCCAAAGGATAAACATGTTTTGCAGGTCCAATGTAGACCTGCGTCAGAGGCGTGAATTACAACGCACCAGTAGTTTTTGTAGATTCGTCAATTTTGATGGTCTAATGAATAAAGAAATGTATGGTAACAAGGGAGGACAAAATAACACAGACTGCAGTGGACGATCCACTTGTTAATCATGTCCCTCGGGGGTCAGGGTTCAAGAGGAAGTGGTATAAGTTACTGTCCGGTTCCGACTTGCCGTCTGCCTGTCTGCTGGCTCTATTTAGGAACACGTATGGATTCGGGAGCAAGCCACACTGCTGCACACGTAAAGCCCCCACAGGACTTTTATAGAGGCTAAAATAAAAAGTGTCTGTTGTCTTAGCAGCAAGGCCACACACCAGAATGTGTGTGTTCTCACATGTCACAGTAAATCACACCCTGGCATGCTGTGTGTCATGCTGTACATGAATGATGTGACAAAGAGAAAGATGATTCATTTCAAATAATGCCACTTTGTCAGGTAATCAAAGCACTTTTGCGCAGAAATGCCCCCAAATGTGAGGATATTAGTGTGACGTGCGTGTGGAGTTTCACACAGTGCAGCGAGGTGCGACACGGTGAACTTGTGGATCTCACTGGAACAAAAACATTACTCAGATCACATGTGGCTTCAAATCCCCTAAAGCCCTGATTGTGTGTTGCTGTCTGAATTTGTGTGTGTGTGTGTGTGTGTGTGTGTGTGTGTGAGGGACTGACCGTGCCAAACTATGATAACATAGTCCCCACTGAATGGGTGGACTCTGGAAAGGAATGAAATGTGTCATACGTGCAAACAGTCCAGGAGTTCTTTATGTTGTTTGTAGTGTTGTTTTTTTTTCTCTCTCTCTCTCTCTCTCTCTCTCTCTCTCACGTACACACACACAAACACACGCTCATTCCCGCACCTATTTTCAGCATTTTCATGACTGTTTAGAGGTGACACCCCCTACTTATGCAGGTTATAAATAACCTGCCAGAACTAGAGCGTAGCCCTGACTTGCCACCTGCTCCCGTCCCTTCCTCAGTGGATTGTGTGTACGTGTGTGTGTGTGTGTGTGTGTGTGTGTGTGTTAGAGGTTGTGGCTCCTGCTCTCCAGCGTGTCATCACTAGCGAGGTGTCACTGAAACAAACACTGAAACAGACTGAGGTATTTAGTGTCAAGGGGGTGTGTCACTGTACTCTATTCATTTACAGTGTGTGTGTGTGTGTGTGTGTGTGTGTGTGTGTGTGTGTGTTGCAGTTGTATCTTTACTATTTGAACGCATTAGCACAGTGTGTATAATCCATAAAATGTCTGTTTTTATGCATTCAGACAGAAAGGTTTTCAAATTTATGAAACAGTGATTTAATGGGACAACTTTCCTACATGCTGCTGCTGCTGCTGCTGTTGTCCTCACAGTAATAAAAAGCTCATGCAGCCGCAGTCATAAAGGAATCCATTATGCTTCTGTTGGTGCCTGACCCTCTCCTCATATCCATGTTAGACGTGGAAGTGCTTCGGGCTCTCTGCGGTGGTCAGAGATGCTTGTAGAGTGACATAGAGTTTGGCTGCAAAACTCTGAATGGGGTGGGGTTCTTTAATGCTGCAATGCAATACTGCAACACTTCTGATCATCACTGGAGCCTTTGGAGACTGAATGTCCACTCAAACAAGGTTCCTTTTTACTGCTATTGAAAGTACATTAAGGTTGTGAGCGCCTGTACCTGAGCTGCTCTGCTCAACACTGTATAGAACATTAAACAAATGCTGTCACTGTAGTTTCACAATGGAGGTAGTTTTTTCAACTATTTAATTGGATCGCAATGTGTGGCACATGTGCTTACTGTTGCTTTCTCCTTCTGCTCCTCCGCTCTTTGCTCGTGTGCTGATTGGGGGAAATGGAGGGAAAAGAAGAAGAACTGGAAAAGGGCAGCAGCGTTGTGTAAAAAAAAAAGCTCCACGCTGTGAGATTTATGAGTCATTTCATCTGTGTCTGTTTCAGATTTAATGACTGTCCTCTGATCCCATGTGTCATTATTTGACAAATGATTACGGCAAAAATTGCTTCATCTGACGCGCTAACTCATCAGCCTTCTGCAAACCACTCTGGTAACAAGCTGTGATAGAGCTGAAGTTGTTCTTTCAGAGTTCTGTTTATTTGCAGAACAGAAAAGGTCACTTGCCAACTTTTCACCACTTAGAATCCCTTACCTATGCAGCTGAAAACCTTTTAAAACTTTTACTTAAGAGTAAAATATACATAGAATAAGCATTTTATAATACTAGTGATACCACCAAGTCTGCCTTCATCATGTCATTAAAACAAAGTTATGGCGATGCTTGAAAAAAACACAGCATCAATTGTTCCAAACACCTTGGAGAACTAAACCACAGATCTTCTGTGGATGTCGGCTGCCTCACATCCTTCTGTCTCTTCATGAAATCCCAGAGAGACTCGATGAGTTCCTAATGACATTGGTTGCATGTTTGGGGTCGTTGTGCTGCTGCAGAATAAATTTGGGGCCAATCAGAATCCCTGATGGCGTTGCATGATGGATAAGTATCTGCCGGTGTTTCTCAGCATTGAGGACTCCATTAATCCTGACCAAATCCCCAACTCCTTTCGCAGAAATGCAGCCCCACACTTATAAGGAACCTCCACCATGCCTCTCTGTTGCATGCAGACACTCATTGTACCGCTCTCCAGCCATTCAGCGAACAAACTGCCTTCTGCTACAGCCAAATATTTCAGATTTTAACTCATCAGTCTAGAGCACCTGCTGCAGCCCAGATCCTGTGTTTTCCTGCATAGTTGAGCCCCTTGGCCATGTTTCCACATCGGAGGTTTGGCTTTTTGGCCACAATTCTCCTGTGAAGACCACTTCTGGCCAGACTTCTCCGGACAGTAGATGGGTGTACCTGGGTCTCACTGGTTTCTGCTTGTTCTGAGCTGATGGCACTGCTGGACATCTTCCAATTTGGAAGGGAAGTAAGCGTAATGTGTCTTTCATCTGCTGCACTAAGCTTCTTTGGTCCTTAACATTGCCCATTTATTTGTGCTTCTTCAGAAGAGCTTGAACAGCACATCTTGAAACCCCAGTCCGCTTTGATATCCTTGCCTGGGAGAGACCCTGCTGATGCAGTAAAACTGCCTTGTGTCTGACCTGTGACATGAAACATCACCTTGGCAGCACAGTTAAGCTGTTCCTCCTACACAAAGCCTCCTACAGCTGTTTGTGTTCCAGTTAATGACTGCGTTTCAAACAACATAATGAAATTGATGATCATTAGCACCTGTTTGGTTTAATTGGTTAATCATACACCTGACTATGATCCTGCAAAATCCCTGACTTTGTACAAATGTACCTAGAAGAGTTGATGCTGTTTTGAAGGCAAAGGGTGGTCACAATAAATATTGATTTAATTTAGATTTTTCTTCTGTTTGCTCACTTTGCATTTTGTAAATCGATTAAAAAAAAAAAACAATTGAATTTGATATTTTTGAAAGCATTCTTACTTTACAGCATTTCTTCGCACCTGCCTAAGACTTTTGCACAGTATTGTGCTTCCAGGTCATGTCCTAGATTTTTATCGTCATCTCTAATTGTAGAGATTTCTGTCCTCGTCTGTTTTTAGGTTTAACTGCACTGCTACTATTTGTCCACCAGGCTGTGCTCTTTACTGCTACTGCGTTTTTAGTTTGAGCCTCAAGGCGACACACTGGCATCAAAAGATGAGTCACGGCAGTGAGGTTTGAGCATGGAAGTGATGAAATGGTGTCCATCCAAAATGAAATGTTAAAGCTGTCGTCTGAGAAGTTTGTCGAATTCACAGACCTCTAAGAACCTGGCCAGTGTTGGCTGTGGTGGGCCTGATTGTGAAATACACCGGGACACTTATATCAATTTACTGTTGTGTTTGGGTGCCATTTAGATACGAGAGAACTGCGTCTCTATAAAACCCCATTTTTTGTGATATTTATTTGACTGTATCTCAACTTGGCTCAGATGTGCAGCCACAAAACCCAAAAAGATGCATGAACATGGAGACACATCTGTCATTCCGTTGACCCAACGTACATGGCAAACGAAAATCCATTCACTATCTATTAGTCACTCAACTGTGACTTAATACCTACTGACTCCTATAATAGCACCATGTTACTCATCTAATACTGATAACATACTAAATATTAAGATTTAATGTTGATATTTCATCTTGATACTGATATCTACTGATCTCATCTCATTTTCTATACCGCTTATCCGTCAGGGTCGCGGGGGGGAGCTGGAGCCTATCCCAGCTGACATTGGGCGAGAGGCGGGGTACACCCTGGACTGGTCGCCAGCCAATCGCAGGGCCACATACAGACAGACAGACAGACAACCTTTCACTCTCACACTCACACCTACGGACAATTTTAGAGTTACCAGTTAACCTAATGTGCATGTCTTTGGATTGTGGGAGGAAGCCGGAGTACCCGGAGAGAACCCACGCTAGCATGGGGAGAACATGCAAACTCCACACATGCAAACTCCACTTCTTGCTGTGAGGCAACAGTGCTAACCACAGCACCACCATGCTGCCCCGATATCTACTGATATACAAACATGTTAAACTTTTCTCTAGTAGAAATGGATTAAATTTTGGTGCATGGTGGAATTTCTTGTTGCTCAATTTTACTGTTTGTGGACACAATGTGAGGTTTCCTTTTACATGTCAGTGCCTTTCCTGAAAACTCTACCTTTTATGCTGTAGGTGAGTTCAGGTCAGGTTTATGAGGGGACATGGTTACACGTACAGAACAGCGACTCAGTGGGCCATTACATAAGTCCAATGAATCAAGCTCCAAAATGCACGAGTTATGCAACAACATTTGAAATGTAAATGGCTGGAGGGGATGATCCTCCACTCGCCCTCACATGCCCTCTTTTTGTCAGGTTCAATGGTCACAGTACTGTATATCTTCCTAAATCCCCCACATACACACACATACACGCACACTGATGCTAGTACACACACACACACACACACACACACACACACAGAGAGACCCAGATACAACACATTCAGTGGATGCCACTGTTTATTGCAGCTTCAACTCATCATAACAGCAAAGGACATTTGTCAATAGTCCAATGTTACTCTGCTGCTTTCATTATAAGATCAATACATGCAGCATAATGGTAATGTGTCCCATGCATGCCTGTGAGCATCTGATCAGTCCGGGCCAGTGACCAGAATGAACATTGTCATTCCACCTGAGAGGGGGTTTTGTTTTGTTTTGTGTGACAAAAGAATTACATTGAAAAAAAAAAACCCCAATGCACAATGAATTTATTCTATAACTGATGCCTTTCTTTTGATGGAATACACAATGGAGCATTTAGCAGCTAAAGAGCCAGATATTTATCTGGGGAGCTGGTGGGGACCAAAAACAGAGCAAAAAAAGAGCGTATATTAGACTTAGATTTGTCAGGAGGCCACAAACACGACTCCAGATTAATGATAATGTTGCTTTGTAACTGCTGGATGTGCAAATAAGCAATTGTTTGCAAACAAGGTTGGCATATCAAGTTCACGAACATACCAGTGTTATGTTTGTCCACAAGTGGCAAAAAACAGTTATCACAGATTTAAATGAACAAATGAACATATTGTATCTGATTTCTATATGTTCATATCCATATGTACCAAAAAACAATATTTTCTTTACCTTTAGACAGAGCCAGGTTAGCTGTTTACCTCTGTTCCTAGGCTTTACGCAGTGCTAGTCTCTCTATGCTTGATGCTAACCATGTCCTGGCGTAGCTTCATGTTTAGCACACAGACATAAGACAGACATTCATCCTGTCAATAAATATTTTCCAAAATTTCAAACTCCTCCCTTTAAAGTTCTGACTTGTTGACGGTTTAGTGGTTAATGATGTGGTGGTTAGCCTGTATCACTAAAGAGATGCTTTAATTGTTTATTTAAATGTTGCTGCTTGTTCAACCTTCCAGCCTTCAACTGCAAGTGGATTAAAAACACTTGAATAGAGACTGGATGTTAATGGGGAGGGGGGGGAAAGCATTCGCAGCTTTTAATAAAGCAAGTTCTGTAAATTTGTTCTGCTGAGGTTTGTCAAGTGAAGTCGGAGCAAATCAGCTTCATTTATGTTCAGATTACATAAACACACAAAGCTCAAGGTAGGGCTACATGAAACATCAATTATACATATATAGTCATGAAGGATTTAGACTGCCTACACTCCACTTCAGAGATGGCTGTTTTATAATACATTGAGGCTAATCGAGTGAGCTGGCTTTCACTCTTTATTCAAAATGGTGGGAGAAATGAGGCTCTGGTGTCGGAGAGTCAATAAATGAGTGTTTGTGAGAGTCCATGCACCTGAATTCAATGCTCCTCCTGTTTGGAAAAGCAGAGGCATCGGAAAAAAGTAAAAAAAAAAATTAAAAAAAAAGCCAGAGTAATGTTTTTTTTTTTTTTTTAAACCAGAGAAATGCATCGAGCCATTTAACAAGAAAAGAAACGTCAGTGTGTGCAGGTACGCTGTTTCCTCCCCCATTGCCTCATACACACACAAACACACACATACAGTACAAACACCGTCTCCTTCCTGTTTCCAGGCCCGTCCTCCTTCTCTGCTCAAGGAAAGATTTAATGGTTTAATGTGCTTCACATGCTGTCAGAAGTCATTGCTTTGGGAGGGCATTACCATAACTTTATATAAACATTGTCCTATTTTCACTGGGACAGTTGAGTATTGGTTTATAAAAAGAAAAATCCATGGATTATGACTCAGCGCAGTACATTTATTTTCCTTGAGGACACATACCCTCACTGTGACCGTGGGTGTGAGCAAAAAGATGCATGTTTGGGGGTTTTTTCTCCAGAGTTCAAGTTTTATTTCCACATCTTTCTATATCATTTAGATTTATACAGTTATCGAATATCATTCAGGTCATTTAGAGTATTCTTACTATATTAACCCTTTTAACCAGTAGTATAGTATCAGCAGAGATTTTAGCTCAGCATTTTGAATTAGACAGTTAAAGATTTACCTTCGTCTCTTTCTTTGCTTTACCCTCAGATGCTCATGTCTCGTGTTTGCACAGCTGCCATGGTTGTTCACTGTGGTACCACCTTGCAGTGTTGAAAGGAATTTTACAATAACTCTCTCGCCAAAAAGGAGAGAGCTCAGCTTCTTCAACTAGACTTAAAAAGAGACTAAATGCTAAATACCATCCAATAGTTGCTGAGATATTTTAATCTGGACAGACACACAGAGGAACCTAAAGAAAACCAACAGCCTCACAAAGGGCACCACGACAACGATGAACACCAAGTCTATTTTTTCAGTCACGTTTAGCTTATCTGTGACCTTACAGCACGTTAGAGGGAGCTGGCAGCACAGAAAGCTGCTTATTGTTCATCTTTGCTGAACGCAGGCTGAGACAGAATAAGGACGAGTTAGAAGGTTAGACAGCAGGATGCTGGTAGCAGGTAAGGTATCATTGCTCATGCTACCGTGTCACTGACAGCAGCCACATAGGAGACGGGGGCCGTCCGATGCCTCGTGAGGTTAAACACTGACAAAATGCTTGGAGACACATAGAAAACTGTCACAACATGTCACAACCTCAAAGTGCATGTTATTGTGAGGGCATTCGTATGGCTTCAGTCTTTTCAAAAGCAAAGAGTTGCTGTAGTGATTATTTTCTCGTCTTGAATAATTCCAGTAATCTGTTGTGATCTGTTCTGACTCCCCTGTGTGTCTGCAGCTGGCCAAGGCAGGGAGCCATGCCTTCATAGAGAAGAGCTTCAAGAAGAAACGACTGTGCGACGTGTGCAAGCAGAACATCGACAAGCCGGCATCTTTCTGCAAGGGTGAGTCCACGTCTCAGTCAGGTCAGGCAGCAGACCCTGAGACACAACTGGCCAGCATGGATACACACCCAGACCTGACATGGATGAGCTCACAGTGTCCTCTCTCTGTTTCCCACAAAGCTGACTGTCAGACTAAATCATGTCCCTCACCTCTGTTCTCTCCTTACTGTGTGCAGAGTGCAAGGTTGCAGTTCACAAGACATGTGAAGCCAAGGTAAGCCCTACATTTCCTCTCTGAAATCATCACAGATCACACACTTTACCTACATCACGCTCTTGTGTCAGAGGCTCTGATGCTAATATGAGGTGAGCCTTAAGTGCAGTAAGCCATGTGCACTGACCTAGATCTGTTGGTCTGTTTAAAGAAGACCTCACTGTGAACTGCAACCAGCCAGGTTGCTATGAGTAATTCAGTCATGTGGTAACGCGACATAGCAGGAGCTCCTGAGACTCCTTAATACAGCTTGATATGAAGCATTTGTGATTATTGAGAAATAATATTTTACACCATATGCTGATACTCATTAGGATTGTTTGAGAGAAGTGCTGTCAGGCTGATCAGAAGGGGGCAGCAGTGAGCTGTGAGCTGTCTCGTGGGGGTCAGAAGAGGAGAGGGTCTGTCTGTCAGCTTGTAATACATCAGTAGTACTTTGAGTAAATAGAACGTCAAGCACAGGTAAAGGGCCTCAGAACTGGCTCGGGACAAAGAGAAGCTACTTCTTCACAAGAAATGACTTCTGATGCACGTATAAAAAACACTCACATAGCAGCAGCATTTTTGCTCACTGAATTCTCTCCCAGTGTCCCTGACAACCCTTAGAAACATATGTGTGTAAGGCTTTAACATAAATCAATAAGGAGCAGCCTCGGTGATGGTTAATGCTGTACTGAATATGAGAAGTGGCTCGCTTTTGGTTCAACTCGTTTGAATTATTTAAGTGGAATTATTGGCAATTGCTCTTTAGAAAATTCTTTAAACCTGCCAAATTGCAAAAGAAGGAGTGAAATTATCTCAGCTCCTGCATGAACAGATGATTTTCACTTCCCTCTTCTGCTAAATGGTCATTCTGTATTTACAACAATATTGTCAGAGCTGTTTGGCTGTAACCCTTGACAAAGCATTCAATTCATATCTAATATATGAGGTGCGGGAAATAAATAATTTCCATATTGCAGTCTTTGCACATCGCAATATACTGTATAACCAATAATGGACGCATTAGCTACTTGCCTAAACTAGTAAAATAAGGTAACATGAAAGATATCAAAGGGAAAAAATGACCTTATAACACCTTGCTGCCATAATGGAGCTCAACTGCAGAACATTTTCATGCTTTGCATCAGTGGTAAATGTGAGGTGTTGCTTCCAGTCCCACAGAATCAAAGAGAATTAGCTTGTTGTTGTCACCATTTTGCACCACCATCCAACAATCATTCAGGGTCAAATCCATCACACAGGAGGGAAGAGAGAGAGAGAAGCACTCGCTCTGTCCACAGCTTATGTCAAACCATTGGCAGGAGTTGCCTCTGCTCTCCTGCGGCCCCCCTCACAGCAGCACACCACCGAGCGGGCTCGTGACCTGCTGTAACTGTGCTGCTGAGCATCACTGTCTGACAGCACAAACACACAGACACTGTCACATAGAGGGAGCCACCCCCTTTTATTTCTCTGCTCCTCAGGCCAGCTCAAATCCTGTGGGATATATGACAGGGGGTGGTGTGGGGTAGCCTCCCTGCCTCCTCCTCCTCCTCCTCTACACACACACCGTAATGGTGTACGACTGGGCGCCACCAGCTGCTGTGCCTTAGCAGCTTGTATTAAAAGAGGATTATTATTTTTGTCACACTCGTCCCCCTGGTCACCACGGAGATAGCCAAAAACAACTCTTGGTTGTCTCAAGAGAGGCGGGCGGCGTGGACGAGAGTGGACATCGTCACACAGGACGATGATCAATCTGGATAGGAACAGTCTGAGTGTGTAAATATAGAAAATAACAAGAGTGCCGTAGATGCCTGCCAGTGAGTGATCTGTTGGGGGGGACACAAATAAGTGAGAGGCAGCTGGGGAGGTAGACTCTGAGTGTGTGTGTGTGTGTGTGTGTGTGTGTGATCAGTCCCATTTGGGGGTACTCATAAATAAAGGGGAACATTGGGTCAAGGCTGCAAAGTGCCGTCTGCTTCATGTCACGCTATGCTCTTCCTGCATGTTTCTTCTATGAGTTTCAACGTGCTTCTCATATGTCAACATGCTGCTTTCTGTCTTCTTTATATCTTTCATCTCTTGCATCTCACTGTCATCATCTTTCTTACCTTTAATCTCTACTACATTTCTCCTTTTCCTGATGGTTTATAGTTGCACTTAAAGCTTCTCCCACTTTCTTTTGTGGCATTTTTTTCCCTTCATTTCAAGTCAAAAATGCTTTTATTCATGTGTTATGCTGTCTTCACAACAGCTGCCACTAGAGTTTCTTTTTTTTTTTTTTTGCACCCCTTTTACATTTCTATTTGTCTGTCTCATCTCATATGCTTCCATCTATACTTCCTCATTGTCTGCTGCAACTTTATTCTGCCTCTTGTCATCTCTCTCTCAGCCTCAGGCCACCAGAGAGGTCGGTGGACATCAGCACCCTGTGACTTTGCAGGGCTGCCCAGTGTTTGTCTGCATGTGTGTGTGTGTGTGTGTGTGTGTGTGTGTGTGTGTGTGTGTGTGAGCGCACATGGACGGGGATAGTACTTGCCACAGTCCACATGCTTTAATGTCTCTGTGCATACGACACAGGCTGAGCGAGAGGGAAAGGCTATGCTGCATGTGCTGCTGGCACATTGGGAGTGTTTGTGTGTGTGTGTGTGTGTGTGTTATTGTGAGAGAGGGAGGGAGGGAGGGAGGTAAAGTGAGAGAGTGAGCAGAGAGCTTGTATGAGAGAGAGAGGGAGGTAGTGTACTCCACTCTACAGACAGGACTGCTCGGAGGCAGAGGGGAAGACTGAGGCTGCTTGTTAAGAGGTAAAAACACGCTCTGTATTTACTGAGAAAAGCTTTTGGTTTATTTCACTCATATATATTCAGCACATCAGTTTTGACCGTTCACATTTCTCTTCTGTATTGAGTAGCAATCTAACAACCTAAAAGCTTCTTCACTGTGTTTGCTCTGATAATGCGGCTTGTGATTGTGCATATTATTCCATTAAAGCTGTAGCCAGAAAGCTCTTGCTTTGCCCAGAAAGAGGATTTCATTTACTGTGATTAAGGCAAGTGCAGAAAATGAAGTGGAGACTCCTGCTGTGACCCACAAAAAATACAGAGATTTTAATTTTTAATACTAGAGAGGGAATTCATAAGATTTACTTTTTCATGAGATAATTGTCACTATACGTGCGGTTGGCAGATTATAGAAACCGTGCTTAAACACTATTGTATAGGCTCCTATATGTGCCTGTAAATGTAAGATTTTGTGAAAGTTGCAGCCATGCTGTGCCAGACTGTTTTGGGAATAGATTAGATCTGTATGTGGTTGTGGGCAAGTGCCTGTCGGCTTGTCTCTCTGTGTATGTGTGTGCATTTGCAACCGTTTCCACACACCAGCGTGCCTCTATCTGTATTTGTATGCACAACTTTTCTTATTTTAACTTAATCAAGATTTATGCTCTAACATGTGGATGCTGCTGTAACAGAGCATGTTCTACCTACTGCATCCACTTCAACACTGTGCATACATGCCTGTGTTGTATATTGTGTATAGACAATTATGTGTGACCACAGGGTACCTGACAGAGACAAATGGCTGTATCCCGGACACAGTCAGCTGTCCTAACATCATCTGATGGATCCTAATGTTGCGTAGTGAAATACAGATGGTTACGGTGTCTGCTCGTACTGACCAGCTGTTCTGCTAATGCTTCATGCTGATTTATGAATTGATACAGCAATTAGGATGCTAGATGGGCTGTGTGCTTCAATAATAAGCAAGTGTTTTACATAACAGTGTTGTGCATTAGTAATAACTAGTACCAGTGGAGCAGCTCAGCAATGTTGCCTGCAAAGTTGTATTTTCTTTTTTACATAAACGCACAAACAATCTTGGTGCAGATCTGGAATATTTAAAGGTTTTAAAATACCTTAAACTTTGGCACTGTTTCTTATCAGTCAACATATCAATACCGATATATCTGCAATATGCTAATATGGGCTTTATAGCTGCAGTCTCTGTGGCTTCTCTCCTATCAGGTGTCTTGAGTAACATGGCAACAAGTTGTCGTGTTTCTCAACCTTTCCTGTTGTTCGTGTCTCGCCATAGGAGACCGGGTGCACACGGTGTCCTGTGGTAGCCCTACGTGTCACTGCACATCAACGGGAAGGTAGAAACAAGTCGATGGAGACAGAGATCTCAGCAGGATGGCGACTGATGAGTTAGAATAAACTGTCTGATGAACATCTGCGTAACCTGATTAAGGTGGTGGCTTATTGCTGTCACATTGTCGTTGCTATTTATAACCATCACTGGCACGACGCACTGTGTACAAGTAGTTATGATGGTTAATCTAATTTTACTGCTTTACTCGTCCTATCAATAATTAAGTATTACAGGCTTAATGCACACACAAACACACACAGATGGGTACACAGTGTTTTTATTTACCCGTTGTTTTTCATTTCCTGAGAGCTTAAGCCAAGCAAGAGGTACACACCAAGCCTTGTTTAATATTCAGGCAATTATACAGTTCCTAGTTTTTGGCAGGATAATGACAAATCCCTAAAAAATGTGAGCTTAGAGGGGTCATTTATAATGTATTTCTTTTGATGGTCATGTGTCATCTGACGTAGTTAGGTTGGATTAATCATTGGATGTTAAATGTTGTTGGGCAAAGCATTGAGGGCCAAATATAAATGTGTGTCTCCATGATGCTGTCACGAGACATAGAGTTGTGGTACAGGTCCATCTATTAGCAGATCTCTTCAAAATGTCACTGCTGTTGCTGCCAGGAAGGCAAGTGGATTTGTGAGATGACTGATGAACAAATAGACTAAATGATCCTTTAAGTGTTGGGTATGATCTAAAAAAAAAAAAGAAAAAGGAGCTCTATCAAAATAGCTCTGTGAAATCTCTCTGCTCCGTGTCAGTGGTCAGCATGGTCAGCTGTTGACATCTCTCTCCCATCCCGCGCTCACTCGCTCGCTCACTCGCACTTTGCGTCTGCCGTTTGTTTGCCTCTCCTCTTTCCTCCTTCCTGTCTTCCTGATGCCTTTATTAGTGCCCTAAGCTCTGTCTATATCTCCGCTCCCTGGGCAGCTCTGCTTTGAGCCCTCATTCATGCTTCCTCTTGTTCCCTTCTTCTCCGTGCCAGTTATGCTGGGTGATGCTTATCGAGGTGTCCTTTGCCATCTGATGTTGTTTATTCAGGGGGAGCACATGCTTGTATCTCACAGCAGGGCTGATTGTGGTTATCCTGTCCCCAGGCACTGAAGGTAGAGAGCGACAGAGTGCAGCAGGAGAGGGGGGAGCAGGGGAGGGGAGTGGCAGACTGTATGGAGTAGGAAATGAAGAAACGATGGCTTTAAGATGAGAGAAAACGGAAGAAAGGCAGAGTGATAATGAGTGAAGTAAGAGAGGGGAAGCCATACTTTGATGTGAAGCCTCCTAAATCACAGCCACTCCTAAATCTGCCCTCTGGTACCTTGGGTGAAATGTTAACAGTAAATAAAAAGCCTCAGAGTTTTATTTAGCTCTCAGTGGACTTTGGCCGTAAGTGTCTCTTTGTGAGACTGTGGAACTTGGAACAAGATGTGGTTATTTTTGTTTTTCCAGTTTCAAATGGGAAAGCTTACTCACTTCTCCCTCTCCAGAGTGTGATGTCAGCTCTGAGCTGACTGTCAGAGTGAAACCCTCTCCTGCTGGATGGCATACCAACGCCTGTGTCTCAAACACTCACATCTTCCGCTCCCTAGTAACTGAGTCAGCCGCTCCGGCAGATCTCTGTGTTTCCTCTTCCCCGGAGCAGGAATCGAGAGTGATGAATCAAGATGTGGCAGCGAAAACTTTTAAGATTCGTGCCACAGTCGCTCTGTTGTGGAAGGGATTAGCAGCCGGGGAACTCTTAAGGAAGATCCACTGTTGAACTCTAGAGGTTTCATGTGGATTGATATACATTCATTTGTCAACCAAAGTCTTAACAAAATAGTGAGAGATTTAGAGAAATACATGTATTTGCTCATGTGCCAAGAGAAAGCAAATCCATCAACAAATGAGAAAATTAGTACGACTCATATCTCTTGGTTCATTATGAAAATGGATTTAGCACCAAGTTAGCTGGAAACAGTACGCCTGGCTCTGTCTAAAGTCTACAAAATCCACCTGTCAGCATTTTTAAAAGCTATAATGTGTTAATAAGTGAATTTTAGAGGTGCTGGAAGGAATATTGTTTAAACTTAGAACAAAGTCAAGCTAGTTCATCACCTGCAAACGACCTCTTTCACAGTGTCATTTGAATCTGGAATGTATTTTTAAGCTAACTATCTACTGGCAGTACCTTCATATTTAACCAACAGATATGAGAGTGGTATCTTCTCATCTACCTCTAAGCAAAGAAAACAAACTAATGAGGATATTCCCTAAAATATTCCCTAAAAGCCAAAGTTAGCAGAGAAAAGCACATTCTGACACTTGAGAAGCTCTAGTGAGGGAATGTGTGCCACTTTTGCTTGATGAATGAATGAAAGGCGTTACTTGATGAACAAGACAAACTGAACCATTAAACCAGACCAGGCATCCAGTCCGCTAACAGTCAGTCAGTCAGTCCCTGAGTGCTGTCATTGGCACCTCAGTAAATGCTGGCTGATGAACAGGACAAACTGAACCAGATGGCTGCGTTCCCAGTGGCTCCAGAGTACAGTCCACATGCATTAATGAAGAGCCCGAGGCTGGCAGAGCCACCAAAGACACGTGTATACACTCTGCATATGTGTGTGTGTGTGTATGTGCATGTGTGAACCCAGGCTGACCAGCGCTGACATCCTGTTGCAAATTGTTTCCTGTTGACTCTGGTGTCTTCCTCCTCTGCTTTTATGCTGCATGCCAGTGCTCTCTCTCCCTCTACGTTCATCCCCCGTCTCCTTTTGTGTGCGTGTGTGTGTGTGTGTGCATGTCTGTGTATACGCATGGGCACACATGTGTATGTTGCGTCTGTCTCCTACTGTTCCTTCCTGGAGCCGACCACTTTATCCACTTAACCACCGTTATTAAACCTATTAAGAGAGGAGTTCTGCCCCATGGCTGCATCTTTCATTTCCGACAGTAGGTTTTATAACATGTTTGCGATCTGTCTTTGCGCATTTACACACTGGAACGTACAGATTATGTTTGTGCTGTGGTGGAATGTGACAAGAACTGGTCAAGACAAGCAAAGAAGAGGTAGAAATGTGGATGTTACAGTCCACAATCCACTCTAGATACAAGATATCATGGATTTGAACAAATAATAACTACATGACAAATATGGACTGTCAAAGAAACCTGCACTGCAATAAGCACGCCATGACATCATCTCGTAAATTCAGCAGTAGCATATTTTGTTTTCTGCCATGCGGTAACCAATTAGCGCACGCCCTTTTCCCCTTCATTCCTCCTTCTACTGATTCCTCCCTGAATCACATGTCTGATGTTTCCCCATTTTCCCCACATTTGTCAGTCGTTCTCTATTTCCCCTCTGCAGCGTCAGTCTCCAACTCCATTTCGCCTGTCACAGAGTTTCTGTGCCATGAAATAAGAAATCTGACATGTAGTAGAAGATCATTCTTCAACACTCATGACAAACATCTTTGGACTATTTTTAAAAGTAACCTAGCAAATCCAATGCAGTGGTCCCCGTGCCATTGCTGTTATCTTTGAAATGTTCAAAAATAGCGAGGTGAAAAAGTGAAAAGAACTTTAGATACATGATAAGTTTCGTCATACTTCAGACACTCACAACAGTAAGTAACTGAACCTAATGGTTGTTGCAAAATTTAGCCAATTAGCAACAAATCAAATATGTATTAGTGTTAATTTTGACCATTGTAGACAGACACTGGTCAGTTTCTTCTGGGTGGGACCACCCAAATCAAATCAGGATCACAATACAGCAGCCACTCACAATGGAAGAATTAATTTTTCAATGGTTGCCTCAGTTTCAATGTCATTTGGGTAATGTCATGTTGCTAACGTGATATGCCTACAAGATAAGTAGTTATTCTGCAGCCAGTGAACACAGATAAAATCTACTTCAACTGTCAGGGACAGCTGGAGGAAATCAAATACTGTTATGATTTAATTTCTCTGTATGTGGGATCGAAATTCACTTGACAATCACTTTTTGATTTGCACTAAATGTGTTTTTTTATCAAAGTTAGAACAGGATTTGTTCACAAATTCGTCCTCGGAACCAATATCTACCTGAGAGCTATGACATCGATCCAAAAAATGGAAATGACAAATGTCCTACGGCATTGATCATACCTTGTGAGTGTAGCTGTGACGTTGTTTCAGTTGTAGATCATTGTGCTTGTCAGGCGTTTGACTTATTAACCCGTTGCCTGACACCTGTCAGCGCGGGCCAGCACTCAGCCGGAGGGCGGCTCAACTGTCAGTCAAGCTCATGGGATAGTTCAAAGGTCAAAAGCTGACAAGGTGTCACCTGTGTAGGTCTACAGTTGGAGCCCACAATTGTGCTGTAATACTGAACGTTTGATTCCATTTCTTGGTCTCCCTTTCTTCATTTTGCCTTTGTTAGGCTGAATGCATTTCTTATTTATTTTTTTTATTTTGTTGTTTTTAACCATCTGATGTGATTTGCATCATAAATCACAACCATCAATTGAGACGGAAAGGTAACACAAGCCCTGACGTACCCGTGTGTACTCGCTTGTCACTTCATGGTCAACTGCCATCCTCATAATAAACAATCCAGAACAGAAGAATATACAGAGACGTGTTCAAGTCTATTTGTATAGCAGTGGCTGTAGCCTGTTCGCATGACCTAAGCTTCTCTCTCTCTCTCTCTCTCTCTCTCTCTCTCTCTCTCTCTCTCTCGTTCTCTCTGTGTACATGTATTTGTTGTTTTGGCAAGTTACCGTTGGCTCACCAGCAGAGTACAAGGACTGCACGCCACATGTAGAGTCTTCCTCCAGTAAACTTTATTATTCTCCCCTCTCCTCCTTTTTTACGAGGCAAAAAACCCACAATTAATCATTTTTATTCGGTATGTCTCCTTATACTGCGCACTTCTGGTAAATCAACTGCCCGGTCAGCACAATAAACACCAGTCGGTTATACAGAGTGTGAAAGAAGAATTAAAAGAAATCAATGCAGTATTCTCAATTTCTGTAGACATGTGTGTGGGTGCTTGTCAAAGTTTGTCTTTAAGTGTGTGTCTGTTTGAGTCTGTGTGTGTGTGTGCGTGTGTGTGTGACATCATGCTCCACTAACCGATCGTGTGGAAGAGCCAAATATGTGCTGACAGCCTCTTCTTCAAACCAGCTGCTGCAGATGACAGGCGGAAAGTGAGAACGAGTCTTACTATCCTCTGCATCAGCTCTTCATCTTCCCTCCTCATCCCCTCATGCTTCCATCCCTTCATCTGCACTGCTGGAACCGGACCAAGAGCATTAAACCGAACACATGACTTGGCATGTGTTTGGATCATTCCCTGTGTGTGTGTGTGTGTGTGCGTGTGTGTTTGGTTATGCGACTTTTGCAAAAACCAACCATGTGCTTGTTTTCTTTCAGGTGACTCCCATCTGTACCTCAACACCAGACCTGGTAAGTGAATTTACATGTACTTGCATAAAAGTAGTTTTATTATTTATTTATGTAACGCAATAAATCATTGCTGTAGAGTTATTCTTTCCTGATTATCTCTTAGCACGGCTCGACTAAATCTACAACACAGAAGAAGAGAGGCTCCATACCAAGGTACCAAGAACCCTGAATCACACATCAATTAACAGAAAATGATAATAGATATTTAAAATGGATACACAGAAATGCGCTAAAACAATGAATTTTCACACCTTGCAGGAGTAAGAGTGTGGAACAAGTGATGGAGCACGTGATGGACCGTCACTATGACTTTGACCTCACCTACATCACGGAGAGGATCATCTCCGTCTTCTTCCTGCCAGACCTGGAGGAGCAGCGGTACTGCAGAAACCTACAGGAAGTGGCCTCCATGCTTAAATCCAAGCACCAAGACAAGTTCTTGGTTAGTCCTAAAACTGAAAATATAATGCTTATCAGTGATACAGACAATTAGCTACCATATCCTGTTCCCTTTGTTCCCTGTTCCCCTTGCTCAGTTTGTAGTTGATATGTAAAAATAGATTTGTGAAATCCTCTAATGTGTCTCTGCCTTTTGCAGCTACTAAATTTATCCGAGAAGAGACATGACATCACCAGACTTAACCCAAAGGTACCAGTATTTACAAATTAAAAGATGACACAGCATCGGTTTGACACAGCTGAGATTTGTATTTTCAAGGTTAATGGTCAAGTTTGACAGTACTTCTATCTTTCCACCTCTGCGGTTCAGGTGCAGGACTACGGCTGGCCTGATCTTCACGCCCCACCTCTGGACAGGATTTGTGCTGTTTGTAAAGCCATGGAGACCTGGCTGACCTCTGACCCTCACAATGTCGTGGTCCTCCACTGCAAGGTCAGTGCAACCTGAATCCACATCTGCTGGCTCCGCTGTGGCAAATGTAAAACAGCGCTGAAAAGCTATTTCATAGTCGCTTTGATCCGTTTTCCGACAGGGACACAGAGGGAAGACGGGGGTCATCGTGGCCGCCTACATGCACTACAGCAAGATATCAGCTGGGTAATGTGAAGCATTATAGATCCAACAAGACTCTGGAGATACCACATGTGTAAAGAGTATGGCTGTCAATCAGTTGAAGAAAACTGACTACTTATTCACACAATTTGATCTGATTAATTGCAATCATTTAATTAATTACAAAATCAACATGATAATTATGACAGTACAGTATAAAATCAATTACATGATGAATTTACACCTGCTGTCAAAGCTGCATTTTAACTGAGATCTTGAAATCTGCTTAACTAATATAACTACTTCTAACACTTTTGTGTCTCAATCGTTATTATTATTATTTTTTCTTTAAATTTTTTGGTCTATATAATATCAAATAAAAAGTGAAAATTACCTACATTTCCCAGAACCAAAGTGAACATATTTAAATTGCTTCTTTTGTCCAAACAACAGTCCAAAACCCAAAGATATTCAGTTTACCGTCACAAAAACCAAGAAAATATAATATTCAATCTGAGAAGCTGAAACCAATGAATTTTTAGCATTAGTCCTTAAAAAAAAGACTTGAACGTTTAATTAATTAATTGACTTTATATCAGGACTTTCCTTGGCAAACTCTAAACAGACAAAATGGAAATGTCCAACATGCCAATAAAGCAGTATTTGTACAATAGATTAAATGGGTAGGCGAGGTCATGATTTAACATGAGCAAACATTTCATTACCTCCAAAAAAAACACTATAACTTCCTGATTTTTTCTTGCACAAATCTGCACTGTAGCATTTATTAAAACACTTCCTGCTGTGTCCACAGAGCGGACCAGGCTCTCACCACCCTCGCCATGAGAAAGTTCTGTGAAGACAAAGTGTCCACCTCCCTACAGCCCTCTCAGAACAGGTGGGACACCGTACACCACTTCTTGTGCGAGTGTCATCACGTCAGTCTCTCTTCCCTGCTCTCCTCACATCGTTTCCTCACCTCTCGCCTTCAGGTACATCTACTACTTTGGCGGTTTGCTGTCCGGCACCATCAAAATGAACAGCAGTCCTCTGTTCCTCCACCAGGTCCTCATTCCATCACTACCAAACTTCCAGACGGGCGGAGGTCAGTTTAACACAAATAGCTTGCATAGCTTTGTCACAGTAATTCTTAGCTTTGATCAGTGAACAGAAAGTGTTTAACAATGTAAAAGCAATGAAGCATTTGTTTGTCTATAAAATACCCCTTTCCCTTTTTTTGTTTGTCTCCTTAACTCCTTTCTGTATCTGCAGGTTTCTACCCTTTCCTGAAAATCTACCAGTCCTTGCAGCTGGTCTACACCTCGGGCGTGTAGTAAGTACATGTCCAGTTGTGCAGCTGTACCACTGTGTTTCCAGCTCACCTCCTGCGGGTAGAAGCCCTTCCTTCTCCTGTCCAACTGACAGATGTTGTCTATATGGGCTGCTGTCTGTGTTTAGGTGTAGGCTGGTCTGTGCTTATGTTAAAGTTAAAGTTATTTATCTCTGTTTTACCCAAGTGAGGCATGCTTTGACTGGTTTTATGTATGTTTCAAACTGGTGTGGCCATCTTTTTTTTTTTTAAATTCTGTGTATGTGTGTGTGTGTGTGTGTGTGTGTGTGTGTGTCCAGTGATCCCCAGAGCTCCAGGGCAAGAAAGCTGTGTGTGACTATGGAGCCAGCGTTATTATTAAAGGGGGACATTATGGTAAGAATCATCCACTGTATGTAACACAGCACATCACTGCAATAACTGCAATACCTCTGTCGTTTTTATACTTCTGTAGTCAAAGGCTTCCATTCCCACTTACTCAACCTCTGTAAAAAGAACAGTTTCTTCTCTCCTGACTTTGCCTTTAAAACATGCTTGATTATTTTTAAACCACTTAAGCTACAAATCCTCTGTAGACTATGAACTTGCATGCTTCATTATTTTCTTAAGCTGTCTTGCATGTCCCTTCTAGAGCTAAAAGTCCTAAGCGACCTAGAAAGACTTGTAGGTGCTTTATTTACCAAGTGTAATAGGTTGCCACAGCAGTACACAAACAGTATAACAAAGAAAATCGAATGGTTATAATCTTTTCATGCTTGTCTACTGACTTATCAAACTTGAGACATTCCACGCAGACTGAGTCGTGGTATTTGTACGTCGCTCGCTCTCACCTGCGTCCCTCTCTGCAGGTGAAGTGTTACCACAGGCGGAGTCGAGCAGCAGAGAGGGAGGTGGTGTTCAGAGTCCAGTTCCACACATGCACCGTTCACGGAGCCCAGCTGTGGTTTGGCAAGACCGAGCTAGACCTGGCCTGCACAGGTAGAAAAAACAGAGGCTTCACAGTTTGTTAGGAAATGCATGGAATAACAAGTAGGGGCATTAGGGCATTATGCAAGAGAGTAGAATGAGAGATGTTTATGCTACTTGTACATAAGGAAAACTGCAGTAGTGCATCACTGCTGGGGGTCGTATAGAGTATACCGGTGCTTTACTACACTACAATCTGAGTATATTGTGAACATATGAATGAACGAATGGAAACCTGCAGTATATTTCTGTTTCTTCCTTAAAATGGTTTATATGGCTGTATAATTCAAGACCCACTTATTTTTCAGACCATTGTGGTGTTTGTGTGTATTTTGACACAAATAACAAATGACGGCGTCAGTTTAGATGAAACAGGAACGCTTGTACATCGCTCAGTATGCAGCAGTCTCATGACAGTTGCTCTAAGTGCTACACGCTGACGCATGCATACGATGTATGAATAATATTGCCCACACTCATGCATGACTGTAAGAAGAAAGCTCATTTCTTTGAAGTCATTATGAAGAGTGAAAGCAAGTATGTTTATTTATTAACTTTGGTATTTCCACTTCACAGATCATACTTTCTTGTGAATGCTTTTATCTGTCTCTGAGTTACGGAGACAGCCTGGATATTTTTAGTCATTGCCTTCATGTTCGTCTTTCCGTAGATGACAGGTTCCCTCCAGATGCTACAGTCGAGTTTATCTTCTCCAACGGACCAGAAAAAATGAAAGGTAAATATTATCATGTCTGTCTGTCACCGCGTCCTTTTGGTGCATTTCACGCACCTAATCTCTTTCTTGTCTACACCCTCACATGCTTCATATCCATATGTCTGCTTTCTAAGGTCGAGAATACCGCAAGAATGATGCCTCCATCAAAGTGGACTACAACACCTCAGACCCTGTGGTCAGGTGGGATTCCTATGAGAACTTCAACCTGCACCACCAAGACAGCATGGAAAGTAAGAAGTGTGCGCAAACACACTGGTGTAAAAGATCAGATTTATGTTAAGAGAGTAAAATCAAGCATCCAATCACTCTCTTTTCTTGTTTCTACCAGATATCTCTCACACGAGGGGCCCTCTGGATGGCAGCCTGTACGCCCAGGTGAAGAAGCGCCGCGGCCCGGGCTCCACAGCCTCAGCAGCATCACCCAACAGAAGCCTCACCAGCAGCCCAACAGTCAAGCCGCAGACTCCCAGCCAGGCCCAGCCTCTCAGCCACACCTCTGACTCTAGCCGCTCCTCTGTCCCCTCTGATCACCTGGGAGACGGCTCCCTATCCAAAAACCGCCCAGACAAAGAAAACGCTGAGAGTCCGTTGAAGAGAGGAGACGGGGAAGATGGAGCAAAAGAGACAACAAGAGGGAAAGAAAGGGATAGAGAAACAGCAATTTTAGATGACGCGGACCCGTCAAGTCCTGGCGGATTGAGGAGAGAGCACTCGTGTTGCGGTCGAGCAGGCACAAAGCGTGGCGATGTTGGATGGGAGAAGGAACGAGATCCCTGCCTCAATAATGGACATTGTCTCGGCCGCTGCAACAGCATTAAAAAACATCCAAAAAGCCAAACTCTGCCGGCCTTACCATCTAAGTCTGTGTCCCCACCTCCTCATTCGACTCATATGGAACTCTGCCATCGACATAGTGCCCATCCTTTACCAGAGTTACCATGGGAACGTCCACCCCCACCGCCACCCCCGCCTCTGCCCTGTCTCCACAGGCCTTGCTACCCTTATTCCACCGCAGCACACCCCCACCCACACAGCCACACGCTCCCAGCCTCAAACAGACTCTGCACTGAGGAAGAGTGTCACCTCTTCCATTATTCCAGCCACGGTCCAGCCGCTCATCTCTCCCATCAGTCATTGCCCTCCAGCCCTTACAGGGAGATGTTCTTCAGCTCTCCAACACCATCCTCCGGTTGCCCCTGTCGGGACTGCTCCAGCAGGCGAGAGCACCAGCCGGGCGCAGCGAGAACATTCCACCCATTGCACCCCGACCAATCAGAAAACCCACACTGGTCCCAAGGAGCAGGGGGGCAACGAACGAGAGAGGCGCCACCGCTATGGGAAAGTGAAAATCCATGGGAGGTAGCAAGAGAGGCGGAGTTCTGGCAATGCAAATCGGCCATGCCGTCATTTCGCATCTGCCGCTCCACTTTGGATCAGGGTCCAAACCCAGAGCAACCTAGATATGCCATCGGCCCTCATCAGGGCTACCCCAGCCCCCAGTCACTGATGGATGTGCGGGATGGAGCCAGCAGTGGGTACCACACCCCTCCACAGCCCCGCCACTCCTGTCCCTGCTCTCCTTATCAGTCATCCCCAGCTGAGAGCCACGAGAGCCGGAGTTACGCCTCAGGGTACCACTCTGGATCAGCCTCGCCTCTGCCCACTTGTAGCCCCTCTCCTGGAAGAGGCAGGCTGCCTGAGACCCCCTCCGGAGCTAGAGACCAGCAGCACACAGATCATCACAAAGGTGAATGATGGATACAGTGGGGATTGTTTTTTACATTTAAGTGACACATTTGTTACTTCTTTTATCACTTATGTTTCTTATTTCTTTGTTATACTTACATCTCATCTTTTTTTTTTTTATCTCATTTCTCAAAGTGGAAAAGGTCAAAGCTGATGTGGAGGATGACATATCCCAGGGTTCAGAGTGTAAATCAGACTCTAATGGCCAGTCAAGCACCCCTGGATTGGACTCCGACCATGACTACACAATCATTGGTAGCAGCAGTCCCACGCACACAGAAGACAGGTGGGTGAAACTTTCCCTTTTTGACATCTACAAATGCTGAAAATAAAATGACATTTATCTTTGTGTATTATTTGTGGATAATTATCTTATTCTTTCCATACTTTTCCTTAGTGTACCTGCTGATAGCCCTCCTCAAAGCCAAGAAACCTCCACACATCTGGAGAGCAACACAAATACCAGCAAAGATACCACAGAAGTACCAAGAGAAACACTAACACAGGGTTCCAGCATATCCATAAACTCCACACGACCATCAAGTGAGCAGAATCTGACCTCTGATGGTAAGTTCGTAGCAGCCAGGATCACAGGAGGTGCAGAGGGATCTAACCCACTACAGACTTCACACTACGCCACAGTCATCATCACCCCCGTCCAAGTGCAACTGAATGGCTCTGCCCTTCCTACTGATACCCCACCTGACAGCAGTGGAGGTGTATCCATGAACCCTTCAGCCAGTCTCAGCTCCAGCCCTTCCACCACTTCCCCAAATTCTCCCATTGGCTCCCCAGACCTCCAGTCTTCTCCCCAGCGCTCCGCATCAGCTGCAGACTCAGCAGGACAAAGACTGACCCCGGACAGAGACGGCTCAGCCGACACCAAACCACCATCACCTGTGCCCGACGGATATCACACACCAACCTTCCCCTTAGCGTCCTATTACTACCCATTGCTAAACGTCCCTCGTGTCCCGTACACTGGGTACACCGCAGTCACCATTCCCGCCATCCAGCCGCCGCTTCCCGAGAAGAAACGGCTCTCAACCACACCGGGATCCCTGAACGGACACAACTCCTTACTCCGGGTCTCCTCAGCTCCTTCCCCTACACACCACGTTACTTTCTCCGCCGCTGTGGGAGAGCAGAGATGGGGGTCTGCACAACACAGCTGCAGGGAGGACGCAGACATCAGGGTCAACGCCAAGTTTGTCCAGGACAGCTCCAAGTATTGGTACAGACCAGGCATCTCCAGAGATCAAGGTGAGGGTTATCATGAAGGAGTGTCTTTACCAAACAATCCAATCTTCTTTGACCCTTAATGGTTAAGTGATACAGTAGAGTGAAACTACATGATGTCACTGTTGCATCTCTTATTTCGCACCACGACACCCCTCCTCTAAAGTGTCCCCTCTACTGCAGCCATAGCTGTGTTGAAGGACAAGGAGCCAGGAACATTCCTCATCAGAGACAGTAACTCCTTCCAGGGTGCCTACGGCCTGGCCCTCAAGGTGGCCACCCCACCTCCCAACGCCAACATCATTGGCAGCAAAGGTATCCCTTAAAAATATGTCGTTAACATCAATGAGCTGGCTTCCAATGCACCTTTCACAATAGTGGTGTTATGTGCATCAATGAGTGATTGATTACATGATTTTCATTCATTTAGTTAAGCCTGTTTTAATATCCAAAAAGGCAGCTGATTGGTTTGCCAGGAAGATTCTTCCAGCAAATAAATGTACAAAATAACAAATAAATAAAAAACAACCAATTAAGCTTTTAATTGGTTTAAGTTTACTTTTGATTCAACTGATTTGTGATTTTCTTTGCCTTGTTAATTTGCATTGGTGCTGTTATGAAGACAAAGAAAAATACATAGATAAATATTTCATACTTGAACTCGAGTGATGCACAGCGGCGTCCAAAGGCCCGAGGCCACATTGAAAATCTCTAAAATTTTCACATGAAACATCAAACATTTAAAAACACATTATGACATGTTATTGAAATGAAATATTTAGGATTTCACACTATTTCTAGCAATCAAGTTTGAGCAAATATGTCGTACTGACCAACTTATCTCCTTTGTAGAAAAGCGGAAGTGGATCAAATTGCAACTCGTCTTCAGTGGAAGGGAGACAACTCAAGGAAATCTGACCTTTTGTACAAAAGAGTTGTTCAAAGCCACATATTTGCTTAATCTTTAATATTTCTTCATTTTATGTTGTCAATCCTCAAACTTAATTATTTCCAGGTTTACATTAAATTAGAGGTTTTCACAGTGGTCTCTTTTTGACCCCACTGTAGATGTTTTGCATCATTATTTCTTTACTTAAAGTGCTATTAATTAAGCACTGTTTTAACCCCAATTATTATTCATATGCATTCCTATTCATGGGAATGCATATGTTTATGAAAGACCATCACTTTTTATAGATTTCAGATGAATTATGTTCATGCATGAAATGAAAAACGCAAATGCAGCACGGCCGTGATCAAAAAAGGAAGTGGCATTATGGTTATGATAAGTTTATAGTAATAAGAATCTTAGATTTGTTGTATTTTTCCTCATGCATCCTTGTAGAGTTTGCTCTGCAGGAAGACAGGCTGCCTTATTTTTCATTCTCACTGCCTCCCTTCTCGCCCTCCTCTCCTCTCTCCCAGGGGATCCTCTGGAACAGCTGGTGAGACACTTCCTCATCGAGACGGGACCGCGAGGAGTGAAGATCAAGGGCTGTCAGAACGAGTCCTACTTTGGTCAGTGTGTGGAGGACACAACTGCTGCAATACGTTTCACCTATTTTGCTACATGCAGGATACAGAGACAGATTGTCTTCATCTGTAAACCAAGAAGTGTTTTTGTTTTATTATTATTCATTATTGCCTTTTAATCTGTCATTATCACAGTCGTTTTTTTCTGTGTTCTCTTTCTGTCTTTGTCTCAGGGAGTTTGTCTGCTCTGGTGTACCAGCATTCAATTACTCCCATCTCTCTGCCATGCGCCCTTCGCATCCCAGAAAAAGGTAAAATCAGTATCATTACATTTGGATGTCGTGATTTACAAATTAAACATTTACCTTTTCATATAAGATTATCACCAGAGAACAATCAAGCACTTTACAGAATAGCATCTTATTACAGCAGTGTACAGGCTGAATCTTCAATCATTTAAACAGTATCACTGTGTAACTGAACACTGTGATGTTTCAGATATGGTGGGGGAGCTTCAGGAGGCGCAGAGTGCGACAAACACCAGCACAGCAGCTGACCTCCTCAAACAAGGAGCAGGTAGTGCATGAGCCTGCTTTCTACATGAGCCTGTTTTCTTTTGGCCGATTCACATGCAGTGCCATTGCTGCAGTTCTTACTTTTGACCAGCAGGGGCTGCTCAAACCTCATATCTTCATAGCAGTGAGCCATAAGAACATATTTTAAAATATATATAATTAACCTTTATTTTACTAAAAATGTTCCCATTGAGATTCATAATCTCATTTACAAGGGAGTCCTCACCAAGACAACAGCGTAAAAAGTTTCACATATGAGAAGAAATAAAGAGAAATTACATCAAAGGATTAACAAGGTCCAGTAACAGGACGTGTGCTTTCAAATATTCCTTAATGCTGTTTTTATATCTTCCATTCTTATAAAATAATTTAGTTTAAGATTACTTTGTAGCTCAAACCAAGATGAGGGTGCAGAGGAATGGCGTAGATCATTTATCCATGCGGACCTATAGGTGCAGCTACTTTAAAGTTTTAGATTAACTTAAATAAGAAGGCAGTTTGTGTACTATGAACTTATAAAGGACAAATGTATTCTTTTATCCATTAATCCATATTCTGTCTCTCTCATGAACAAGCTTGCAACGTGCTATACCTGAACTCTGTGGAAACTGAGTCTCTGACTGGTCCCGAGGCAGTTTCCAAGGCAACCAAGTGCACTTTGGCTCTGAGTCCACGTCCAGTGGCAACAGTGGTCCACTTCAAAGTGTCTTCTCAGGGCATCACTCTGACCGACAGCAAAAGAAGGTGCAGAACAGTCTTACTTCCCGGCAAAATTCACAAAAGTCACACTTTCAATTCAGTGAATGTAACTGGAAATTTTTATTAAAAATGGTTTTGGTTTTTGAGTAAATCTTTCTATGTTTGACACAGTATGTATGATAGAGAAACTACTAAAGAAACAAATATTGAGTCATAACGTTGTTTGTGTTTTCACAGGCTATTTTTCAGGAGACACTACCCCATCAACACTGTGACTTTCAGCAGTCTTGATCCTCAGGACCAGAGGTGGGTCACTGAGACACTGATAGCATTTTAATAAAAACTATATGTGCTTGTACTTGTTACTGCTGATTATCCTCAGTAAAGGCAGTAACACGTCTGTGTGCTCGCTGCTGCTGCATAAATACTTTCTGTATTGACTTATATTTCATAAATATAAGTTCTGTGTGATTTGCTGGTCAGTGCTCAGTCTTTGTAAAACTCTCTCCATGTCTTTGTTATTCATGTTTTCCTACGTTTTGTCTCCGTGTCTCTTATCTGTGTGCCCGTGCTTCAGGTGGACTAATTCTGATTGCACATCATGCAAGTAAGTGCTTGTGTCACTGCGTGTTTTTCTTCGTGAGTGGCACAATGTGCTACTTTGCATGGCAATTAATCCCCAATCAGATTTGTTACTCTGGTTTGACTCGGCGTCAGAGATCGTTTGTTCTCCGGCCCTCTGACTTCTCATGTCTCCTTTTTCTTTGGCGCAGGATGTTTGGCTTCGTGGCGAGGCGGACGGGCAGCGCCACAGAGAACGTGTGTCACCTGTTTGCAGAGATGGACCCTGAGCAGCCGGCTGTGGCCATCGTCAACTTCATCAACAAAGTCATGCTGGGACCACAGCTGCACAGATGAGGGAGATGGGGAATATAAAAAGTCTGGACTACTGGGGATCTTGGGGAGACAGTAATATGATTTTGACATAATTCTTATGTGTGTAACTACATTTTCGCTTGCATCTGCACAGGTGGCACCACTGTGCTTGGCTGTATGACTGTTTTTATTACAGGACCCAGCTCTGACTGATCGATGCTCTGTTGGGCAAAGTATTGTTAATATATCAGTTTACAGATCCAACAGTTTAGAGAGGAATAGCTCAATAAGCCAAAGAATGACCTAACTTTGGTAACCTTTGCCAAATGAGATTGAAATAAGAGTTTTAAAGTTTTTTTGCTGGTTCACATGATGTACAACAACGCTGCATGAGTGACAATCCATTTACCACACTGTTTTTGCATCAAAGTTTGTCTATATCAACATTTAAGGCGAAAGGAACGATGTTAAGAAGGTCTTCGAACAATGTAGTAGAAGGTTTTAAGGTGTAAAGTGGCATAACTGCAATTGTTGGCCTTATGAATGTGAAAAAGAAATAAGGTTGCGATTACATGAAAGAGGTTATTTATTGTGATTCAGTGGTTTGGTAAGTATTTATAACAATCAGCATTTTTTTTCCCATTGCAACTATAAATCTATTTAAAGTGTATTTTTGTCGTAGTGATAACCACGGATGTAGAAGCGAATCAAGCTAAACCTGCCTACAATTTTAAAGCACAGACAGATGGATGATTTCACAAACTGTTGTGTAGCTACATAATACACGTGAAAGTAAAAGAGAGGTCAGCCTGAGACAGAAATAAAACATGTAATTTAAAAGATCACAGGCAGAACATGTCCATTTATATCATTTCCACAGCTACAAAGCATTTCTTGGGGATGTTTAAAAAAAGGTACAATGTCTGCAACGTTGCTAACGTCATTCTAAAAAAAGAAGCCAGTGAAGAAAACTGTCCATATCACAGATGAGTCTTGGTCCTGTTTATGTCCCTATTTAACTAAGTAACCAATATCCATGACAACACATAATAACAAGTGTTGTGTTCACTTTAAGCCAAAGACGTCATTATTGTGTAATGATATTTCTTTTTTTGTTTTGCTTTGTTTTTTATCATTACATTTTTATTGTTTGGTATTTGTGTGTTTTCTATACACTGATATTACAGTATTTAGATGACTCCGGCACAATGATTATTTTTCATAATGGATTTTTATGTAAAAGAAGTAATATATTTTAGTCTTCTGGGGTGGTGAGCTGAATGGTATTTGTCATATTCGACAGAAAATTTAAATAATAAAATCAAATGAAATGCGAGTGAATGTTTCATCATTTAAAGGCTTTTTGAGATATTTTATTATTATTTACTTTTATTATTACTTATTTTCAGACCTAATCATATACGTGTTGTTACCTTTTTTACTTGCTAAGAGCAGGTAAAGGTGGTAAATCTGATTAAAGTGAGTGCAACTCTTGGCTTCTTGTATGATTTCCCACAGACTCTCAGTTCTAGCTCGTACCGATCGCTTTGAAACAGCAGGATTCATGACGCATGTATTCATACCTCCTCCTCCTCCTCCTCCTTCTTCTTCTTCTTCTTCTTCGAGGTTTTACAGGAGCTGCCATCCTTGACGTTGCTTCACGGCCTGGTGGAGGAAGTCTTACACAATGTCTATTCTTAAAGTCATGTAATGAGTCCAGTTGCTGACATAAAAGGAAATAGCCACTTTCTGCCGTCCACACACTAATCTACTTTTTACACTGGCCTTTATTTAGTATTTTCTGTATCTTTCAGTAATATATGATATATTGCTGCTTACTATTATGCTTTTTCACCATCAGAAAACACTGCAGCCCCTGTCTATTTATTAACTCTCCAACATGGACTTTGGGATTTAACCACCATCCCTCTTTTCATTTACACACATGAATTTGCCATCTCATTAATCAATTATTCCTTTAGTTTACACACATGTGATCTCATGTCAATAGAAACATAGTTTGCCGGCTTACTATCATCTCTCCCAGATTTTTAGGTTATTATTACAATCATATAATAATTATTGCTTCCCTCCAGCCCACTGGGACTCTTCCTTCTTCTCGTACTTACTTAAAAAACGGCAACAACCTCCCTGGTGTAGTGTTCCCAGTTTTAGCCTCTTTGTACTCTCCCATGCTAAATGGAAAACATGGTTCATCCTCAGTACTATTATTTCTCCTCAGTGACTCCTCAGTTTTTTGCCTCTTCTTCGCTGCTCACACAAATCTCTGAAATTATTTATGGCACTTATAATTTTTTCTCCTGTGCAATACTTGCAATATACACCTCCTGTGCAATACACACATGTATATATTTTATATTTTACTGTTTTTATATTCATTATAACCCTTTTTCTGGCACTACTTCTGTTACTCCCACTTTGTTTCTGCACCTTTTCTGTCTCTTGACTCTCTGCTGCTGTAACAAGTGAATTTCCCCGGTGTGGGATAATAAAATCTCCGTTATCTTATTTCTATATCTCAGCAGACGTGATTTTTCAATTGTTATAAATCAAAAGGACGAGGTCCCACCGAGATTTGAACTCGGATCGCTGGATTCAAAGTCCAGAGTGCTAACCATTACACCATGGGACCACCTTCATGATCGTCAGCCACAGAACTGGATTTGTTGCTAACCTTGTAATATGGCGACTTTTTTTTTATTTGTGACTTTTATCATTAAAGCGCATTACCTCTCCGGTTGTATATCTTACCATACGATGCGCCATTAGCCAGAAGAAGGTCTTACTCGGAGTGACAAACCCCGTGTTTCCACATTTCTAGTGAAGCTAGCTAAGTAAAGCTAACCTAGCTAAGTCTGGTTAGCTAACGATGCTCGCTGCGTGATGACAGACAGCAGCGTCTGAGTGTGAAATCAGAGGTGGCTTGTTATCAACATAAAGTCGACCACGTTTTCTGACCGGGCCTGACGATGTGTTATCAAATCAACGAGGGTTTCAGAGTCAAGTCAATTATTTTCATTACGGTGGTCTCCTAGCTAGCTAGCTAGTCGTTAGCCGACTTCGGTTTCTCAAAATAAAAGCTCTGTTTTCAAAATAAAAGCTCAGATTAGATATTTAGTGGATGGTGTCAAACTATTTTTTTTTATTTAAGAGATGTGAGATACACAAACTAAATTTTAACATCAGCTCTGCAACAGGTTCTTTTTGGGGGAAGCAGCATCCAACTGCAAATTTATGATGAAGGTTGGACTTTAACCCTTAAACTTGTTTCAACATTAGAAATGTAGATGTCTTTACTTTTTACTTGCGTGCGTTTCTTTTTTTCATACTTGTTTGATCATTACTGGGGTGAACGTGTAATTTAGAATTTCATAGCCAGTGACTGCTTCACTGCACTTGTTATGCATAAATAAAGAACCTGTAAACTTGCTCAGTGTATAGATAAAAGATAGTTTATTCTAATGTGATTGAGGATGGTTGATTTGTTTGTGTGTAAACCTTTTTCACAGCAGACACTCGTCAGACTTCATTGCAGGAAAAGTAAAGGTGAAACAAATGTAATTAACGGTGGCTCAGTTTCATCACGTGTCAGAGTGGGCCATAGCAGTGAACCAGTATGCATATGACCAGCACCCTGGAATAAGACCATCTTAATGGAGTGCAGAAGTTTTTAGTGTTGTAACTTATCCCTGTGCTTTTTCCTGCTATGAGAAGTCAAAAAGTCTTCTGTGTAAAAGATCTGACACTGAGACTATTATTAGGTTTTCCAAAGCACTTAATAATAAACTAGATATTGATGTGTGTTTTGTTCGTAATCCAACTCTACTCAACACTTAATCTATTTGACTGGGCTGAGAGATATAATGAGTTAGGAGTTATTTACATTACCATAATATCATTAGATCTTCATGCTCATTTATTTTTCTTTGTTTCTGAGGAACAATAAAGGTTCCACTTTGGTGGAATTGCTTGGAAGGAGCTCAGCTGGTTGCACAGCAGTACATTTCATTGGCATGGACTCATGGCTGATTTCCTTTGTACCATTTTGAAAAACACTGCAAGATTTAACACTGTGGTGTTGTTATAGGCCAGGCACCCATCTGTGATAGTACGGCATAGTAATATTTTCCCTCGTCCTCCCAGAAGAGGGAACTAGAGGCTTTCTTCTTGTGTAGTCACATTTCCATATTGCAGCTCCCGGCGAGCCTCTGGACGAAAACAGTAGGACGGCGGCATGAGGTTTCAGATTTTTCTGTTGTGAATGACAGCTCACAGTCAGCCTCAATGCATCACTAAATTTGATAACTGGCTCATGTAGCAACTGTATAAGCTGTTTTCAATAAGTCCTGTTATTTTTGTGCTTTATGACGTCTAAGAACTATAGGAGTCCAGGAACAGCTTCCACCCCCTCTTGGCCATCTTCTGAGGAATTATAAAAAGAAAAATAACCTTTGGTCTCTTAAGTAAATATTTGAAGAAGACAAAGGAATTCCATCAATGCCCAAGATTTGCTGCAATATAAAACTTTGAAGACAAGAAAGAGAAATGTTTGTTTTAGTGAAAGCTCGTGAGCTAAACCATAAGTGACACGTAAAACCACTTCTGTATGTCCTTTACTTCTACAACTGTTAGAACATTAAGACCTCTCAAACACCCGCATGCTTTCTGTAGAATTAAAAAAATATATATCTGTATAGTATAATTACTGGATGTTTTATTATTTGTATATTATTAAGACCCACAGCAAATATGAAAATTAAGTACATTTACTCAAGTACTTCACTTTTGTAGCTTTGTGGTACTTGTAAAGCTTAACTTTGTGTCAGACAGTAATAACTCCACTACTTTTAACAGCTGTAGATAAAACTTATTCAAACACGTTGCATACATGGACCAGTTACAGCATGAGAATAAAATAAAATAGTACCTTACACCATAGGTCAGTGCAGGACAGGGGAAGACAGTATGACATTGTATTACAAATTACAGTCTAAAACAGTACATAGAGGGGGAAAAAGAGAGAGCGGGATGGTACAAAACAGTGAAATGGAGGCATAAAGGCAGGATGTGAGCCAGAGATTTTTGGTTATAAATTTAACGGTCTGATGGCATTGAGCACGACACTACCCCGAACCTGTTGGCTCTGGAAATAATACTCTGGTAATGTTTTCCACAAAGAGACTGCATATTTTGTGGCTTGTGGATAAGTGTGGTCTTGGATGATTCTGCAGGCCTCCTTCAAGTGTCTCCTGCGGTAAATGCCCCGGCGGGTCGGCCGTTTATTGCCTGTGAGAAACTATGCTGTTTACATCACCTGCTGTAGAGCTTTACAAGGGTGGTGCAGCCTGGACACCACACAGTGATGCAGCTGCCACAGATCCTCTCAGCGAAGCATGTGTAGAAGGTTGCGAGGATCTACGGAGACATGCTGAATTTACATGTCAACATTACTCAGTATTGCTGATCCAAAGGAATCTGAAACTGCTGACTCTCCCCACTTAAGGCATATTGATGAGATGACGATCTTTCCTCCTCCTCCACAATTACCAAGATGTCCTGGCACCACACTCAAGGGTCTCACCTCTACCTTTTATGTACCCTCATCACTGTCAAACACGTTTAAAAGCACGCACGCGATACCGAGAGACATCGAAAGAAATAAAATAATGACCTTAAATGTGCTCCATTCATCTGAATATTTTTAAACATCTGTTTACAAGAAGCTGGCAAGGAATTTTGAGGCATCCCTACCATATTTTTTGAACCAAGACTGACATATTTTAAGTATATTCAGAATTTAATGTTTTATGAGAAACCTGTTAATACTCACTTTGAACATGTATCTGAATTTTAGAAATATCCTTGTGTTCAGCAGATGTTTCAGAAATCAGGTTATTACAGAAAGCCAGAGATGATCAGATGATCCTCTTTCATGAAACTCTTACATAAGTGACTGTGCTGATGGCTGCGGTGTCATTCTCAAACAGATACAAGTGGGACTGTGCGGTGCCACACAGTTAAGTGCGATCAGGGAGTACTGGCACGGGCCTGAGTGCTGAGAGTGAGCGGAGGAAGTGCCAGTTTTCACCACCAGTGGCCTGCCTGTCAGCAAGTCTAAGATTCAGTTGCACATGGTGCTGCTCAAGCCTGGTCCCTGAGGATGAGGAATGGTACTGATCGCTGTGCTATGATCAACAGGAATCTCTTATGCATGTTCCTCTTTATGCCTAGATGTGACAGGGCGGTGTGGGGTTGAGTTGATGTCATCCTCAGCTGATCTGTTCACTGGAGACTCTCTAGATTGCTCGGAGGAAGTGAGTCTATGTGGGTTTTGACCAGCAGCCCGAGGCATCCTATGATGACAGGCCTAAGTGGAACAGGGTGGTAGTCCCTCAGGCAGGATATTATGGGTTTCAAAGACAACAACAGCATGAATTCATGCTGTATTTCACTTTAGCATCACACACTGGAGCAAGCAAACACTGAGAGTATCTACTAAGACGTCTGCCAGCTGATCAGCACATGCTTTCAGAATCTGGCCGGAGATGCTCTCAGGTGCTTCAAGTGGGTTGGTGCACCTGAGCGCTCTAAAACATACTGGGTTGTTCTCAAAACATTCGTAGCATGCGTTCAGCTCGTTTTGAAGGGGGACAGGCACATGTGACGCACAGCTGGGGTTCCCTTTATGGCTCTGCGATTGTCCTCAGACCACCAAAGCTGCTTCTAAGTAATTGATAAAGCCAAGAAAGATTTTAGACACATCATGTTTCATCACATATTTATTTATTTATTGGAGATTAAATAGCTTACTGTTATATTTCTTGTCTTATGTGATGTGCGTAGACCTGATGGAGATGAGTGTGTGTGCATGTGTTTTAGTTTCACTGCATTGTGGTCAGAATAACAACATCATTTTGCACCATAATGGACAAACATTCCACCCTACAATAAATGCGCCTCTTCTAAATCTGCAGCCAGACTACTGCACAGATGTGTACGCCCACATGTTGTTTACACCTCCTCTACTGCCCATTTGCACCACAGAAGAGCCTAAAGCCACATCTGTCAGTCCATAGGGCACGTATGCCAGTATGCGCTCTGTTACTATGCCAGTTATTTATGTCTCTGCATCAGTGCCATGCAGACTAATTCCCGTAGTTTTAGTGGGTCAAGTGTTTCTGATTTATGATTTCCACTCTCCTAGTTTCCGACCAGCAAGCCAGCTCGCTGTGAAGGGCCGGAGCATCTGAGGACACAAAATGGCTGGCCGGGATACATGTCTGACATGGGTGTTGTGGAGCCAAATAAATCCCTGTTAGCAAAACGGCTTGATCCTGTGCTGGTGCCAGACTTGGAGACCGCCCAAGCCACAGGACAAGGATCAACTCTCCATGCGCATGAACCTAACACCCACACACTTTACTACTAGTTACTGCACATGAATCAACAGTTAATAAGGTTGTGACACATGTATATGGTGCTCGAGGGCTCGGGACAAGACAGAATACAAAAATGGATGTAAATACATCAGTAGACGGCACTGGCCTCTGCACATACGTGCTTGTGTTTTATGATGTGGCCCTAATTGTTGAGTGGTCTGTACTCTTTAAGCCACACAGCGGGTACATAATGTCTGACTGTCTAATGTGGGGCGGACTGGAATATTTAGGGAATGTTTGTTGTGAAAATTCTTGTCGTTTTGGAGGCGAGGCAGCGCTGGCAGGAGATTTAGAAAGCAGTGTACAACATGCTGTAGCTCCGGCACTGTGCTGACTGTCAGATCAATGCAGGGGATAAATGGAGGACTAGTGGGAGTGCAAAAATACCTGAAACACATTTGATTAACAAAGCGGAGGCGACTACATTGCTTATAAATACATTTTGCAGATTATGAGAGGTGTAGGTGCCATTAACTACATCTGTTTAAGCACTTGGATCATTTCTTTTCAATCAATCAATGCTTTTAAATTATTGATTAAATATATTATTATTGATTAAATTAAAGACCAAAATAAAGAGTATTTACAGAGGGTATAGAAATAGTAGAGTGGTAACACTCTGTATTCTAAAGTTTAAAATAAATCTGTTACAGCTATTATTTGATACAAAAAACACCTGACTTGGCCTTGTAAAAAAATCCGAAATTAATATCTACTGTTTGAAAGGCAGCTTCTGTTATATCATCAAGAAATTCTCAATAAATTGTATTAAATGCGTGTTCTCTTTATGGTCTCCCTCCAGTTTTCAGGCTGCCGCAGGAGTAAAGAACGATTAAGTTGGAAGAGGATATACGGACCGGATGGGGCCCTCCTCTCTCTTTCCCTCTCCCCTTCGTATCTGTCGCCTTTAGTGTGTTTACATTACAGACACACCCCTGACCTTCACCCAGGCCCCCTCCGCTGGCCCCACCACACACACACACACACACACACACACACACACACACACACACACACACACCACAATCACCATTTACACCACTCTTAAATGTGCACACAGCAGTGAATGAACAGCCATCATCTGCATAAATAGGTGAAAAGGTTTTACCTTGGTGAAGAGCACAGCATATCGGTACCTTTTGCCCAGTGTGTTCGTGTAGTGGAGTTGTTTAATTGTCTATTTTTAGCATACTCGGCCATCTCTCATGCATTGCAAATGTATGGCAAGATTCGCCATGCAGCGGAATTGCTTTCCAGCCTACCACCGTACTGCAGAGTAGACACACCCCTCCAACACACACGCCTCACTGCACACATTTGCAAAGTGTCAAAGAAACAACGAAGCAAAATGCATCAAATTGCAGATTTAAGAGCCGGCAGGGCTCGTGTTATCATATCAGGTGCGTGATATCGACGGTGGTGGTGTTGTGGTTTATTTAAAATTCAAATATGGGGATGAAAGCCTGCAGCTGCAACACAAAGACACTCCGGTGCGCGAGAAAAACACGACCTCGACGGGACGGTTTCCGCCTATTGAGGCACTGCACCGCGTCTGAAGTGAGCGCGGTGATCCCCCACACCGCGTGTCCGTGGATCAGACGCGAAACGTTGTTGCTTTAAACCTCACGCGGTCAAAGTTGTTTACCTCTTCGTTACCTCTGACGTCACGACACACCCCTGTTTGAGGGGGCGGGTCCTCGCCTTACGGGCACCGGAACTGACCAACCAGAGCAGGGCTTGGTCGGAGTCTCACCAATCACAAGACGGGAGACTGCCGAGCCCTCCTGTGATTGGCTAGTGGAGGGGCTGGGGGGGAAATCCCTCTTTCCCGTAGAGGTCCTGAAGAGGGGGCGGTGCATAACAAAAAGTAATGGCCATCTATTAGGGTCCTGAAGAAGGAGGGGTGTTTCTTGTCGGACTACCGTAGGTGAGATTGAGTTTTCTTCATGTTAGTGCGTACGTTTGCCCGTGAGTGATACCCAGCAGCGCCTCGACCGTTTCCCCCCGTTGGATGTCCGTTGGCCGCGGCCGGAGAACGGTTAATACGCGGGCTGAACTTGGTGCTGCGTTTTAGGGTTAAAGCAGCAGGCTAGCCACGCTAACGTTAGCTAACGTTACTACCAGCGCCGCGGTGTGTGTGTGAGTGTGTGTGTGTGAGAGTGTGTGAGTGTGTGAGTGAGTGAGAGAGAGCCAGCGTCTGGAAAGGGCGTACGAGTTTGACGTTTTCTCTCCCCTCAAGTCCCCCTCACATTTCTGAGTTTAGCACAACGCGGTCCCCTCGTCCCAGAGCTACGTTAACCCTCCCGGTGAACATGGAGGAGACGCACTTTGCAAGAGCATGAAGGCGGCGAGAAACGGCGAGTGAAAGAGGATTAAAAAGCAACTCGGTCTTGATGGGGGAAAAGTTGAGCTGAGGTATGAAACTCGCATGCACAGGAGGAATGTTAAAGTCGAGACTTGAGTTTATTGTAATTTATGTTGCTCAAGCCCGTATTAAAACAGGTTTGGCTTGTCAGTTTGTGTCTGTTTAATCACCGTGTTTGCCAACCTACTTGCCTCATTGCTAAGGTTAGTTATATGATGACCATTGAGTGTGTATGTTGCTGTTGAAAATAATTCAGTGTTACATAAACAGAGCAACTCCAGGTCAGGTACCAGAGTATAGGCCCACTCAGTGACTTGCGACATGCCTTTTTGCTTTTGTATTGAACAGGATTAACAACTTGGGATAAACTGAAGAAAGGTTTCAAGTCTTACCTATTGTACAAGGGCATGTTAAGACCTCAGGTGAGACATCTTTCTTTTTAGACATACCCCGTGCACTCCTCTATATTGATAATTAGTCTTGTAAAAAAAAAAAAAAAAAAAATGCACCATGTAATTGTCTAGTCACATGTTATTACATCCTACTTTATGTTGCCTGTAAGTTACACATTTTTGCACAGACTTCCTGGGATTGTCGCTGTCTTGTGATTGCACAACTACGATACTGTTGTTCTTAGACATACATTCACTTTCTTCATAAATCCCTGAAGAACAAGCTAGTGAGTAATATGTGTACTGTTTTCATTATTATAAGACGTAACACCAGCACACTGAAGCGAAGGCATTTGCATTTTTCTGAATTGGAAACGTCAGTACTTTTTAGACTTTGGTTAACTTAATTTGACCTGTCAATATTTGACCTAAATCAGCCTGAAACTTAAAGGACGTAGGCCTGACTTTACAGGCTGTGTAATGAACTCTGCAGGACTGCAAAGGAATTCATCAATACACTCGAGTTAGATACCCTGTTTTTCTGTCCAAATGACACCAGTATATCATACAAATGCAGAGTGAAAATTCCCCCTTAAGTTTCAAATGTTAAATTACAAAAATTACCCCTATTCGCCCACATTTTTATTGTTTTTAAACTCGTGATAAAACAGTGATAAGCTGCAGTAATCTCAGCTACTCAATGCAGAATGCAGCTCTCTTGTCATTATAACGCACCGTGACAATTCGCCTGCGTGACACCATGCACTGCAATTTATCCGAGCATGGAATGAGTTCTCTGTGGTTTTCACAAACACAGTTGCCAGGTAGAATCATTTACATTTCTAAAAGTGTATTTTAACACCATAAACACGCGCTTCATAGTCATGGAGAACTGTGCCACTGGCTGATAATGACATCATTAATTACTACGGGCGTCTTGTCTGTCCCGCGTCTGAAATTTTAACAGCCGCCAGCTCTTCACTCTCTGCTGCTCATCACCTGAAGGGACCAAATACAGCCAGAATATTTATATTTCTACCTATGTTCCCAGTGAGCCTTCTACAATAATTCTCACACATATCCATTTCTGTTTATGAAACAGTGTGACTCTTGAAGAATAGCTGGTGTGATGTTGTTTTAATATCAGCATGTTTAAAAAAAAAAAAAAAAAAATGAATGGGGTTTCCCTTCTCAACAGCTCAGTGATCAAGATCACATATGTTGTGAATTTATATGTCTTGGACATTTACGAGAGAACCTGTATTATTTGGGACAGAACAGCAGACTCAACCCAAATGAGGACCAGGCATGCTTCAGGATTTCAATCAGTTTTCAATTAATTTGTCAGTAGAACGGAGTGCAGACCGGCCATGTGAAGCCACGAAATGTGGCTCTGTTTGTGTCTTTCTTGATTGTAACTGTGGCAGGTCGTCCATGGAGCTGTGTGCTGTGGTGATGGTACAGTCCATTAGGTCTCCCATATAGTGAAATACCCCGCCCCCTCTCCCCTTTCGTGACTACAGTAATTGGTTGCTTCCTCTCACATTTCACCCTATAGAAAGAAAGAGGCTGCTGTACTTAACTGTGAAGACCTACTTGTATGTGCTCTGTGCATGCGTGCTGTTTGCCACATACTGTATGTTCAGTTGCCTTTGAGACTAATGAAGTGTTAACTTCCCCCTAATGTCTTCGGGTCCTCAATTAGCTCCTGTGATTGATGGTTTCTAGGCCAAACACATCACGCAGGTAATATTTGTTGTATATGGAGCGCAAGTCATGCAGAAAAGAGTCTTCTTGGAAACCAAAATATATGTCACTGATAGATATCTAGGGCAGTGGGTGTATTTTTGATGTATATCCAGAGGTTTTCTTGTTTTTCTTTGATTAATTTCAGTTTATAACTAGATAGTAGATTCTATTTTAGTACAGATGTTTATTTTTTTCCTTTCAAAAGTAGATTTTTTTTTTTTTTAAATGTCACATCATAAAATGTTTTTTAAGAGAAGTATTTCCTGAAAGAGAGACAGCATTTTATGGCCGTTATATAACTTTGACTTAGACTAAGAACATTTGCACCCACCTCACCCACATGTCTGTTGTCTGTCCGGCTCTGTCCCGTCGACTCTCTGCGTGCACGGCTATATGTGCTTCAGAATGTGCATTCTCTGTCAAATTCAGCATAGACATAAACAGGACTTTTGGTGTGTGTTTGAGTGGGCCTCTCCCTGCCTCGTCTCTTTCCCCTCTCCAGAGTCCAGCAAGGGGCCCAGCATAAGGGGGCAGGCTGCCGTCACTGCCTCTCTCTCCCCTTGCAGGCCAGCACTGGGGCCTGGACAGGGGGGCGGGGGGTGGTGGTGGTGCAGAGACCATAGGGTTGGACACGGGACATGGGACCCCCCACCCCTTCCACCCCAGTTTAGCCCATCCTGTGTGGGGCACAGGTCACCTTGTCATGTGCTATTACGGCTGCTGTAACATGCTCCCTGTGATCGTAGGAAAAGAGCATGAGATAGACCCGTGGAGGCTGCGAGAGGGAGAGTGAGTGAGAGAGGGAGGGAGGGAAGGGAGAGGAGAGGACAGGACTGGACTAGTCTGCTCAGCCAGTTGTTTAGCTGCATTACAGACTCAGTTTGTCTACTTTGTTGTTGTAAGGTCCACATTGTCTCTTTCTGTCCATTGTTCTCCTTCCTCTATCTGTCCTCCCAATGTTTTTTTTTTTTCCTCAAGGAAATTTCTAAACTCTAACCAGATTTGAATTAAACTTCTGTCACAAATCCCAGATCATGTTTTCTTTCAATGGCCCTTGTTTTCCCCACTTTCCTCATCCTCTAAATGTCCACTTTTCATTCCCTTTTCTGCCATTATTATGAGCCTAGATGTACTTCGCATGAATTTCCAGTGTAGCCCGGCTCTCTCTGCAGCCCGGGTCATTCCAGATCTGATTTGTTTTATGTCTCTTCTGTACTCGTAGTGACCCAGCCCGAGTTATGCAGTAAAACACGTCGCTTTATGTTTTCTCCCTTCTCTACCCCCCCCCCCCCCCCCCCCCCCCCAACCCTCTCCACAACTTCTCCCTGTCTTTTCTCTCTGTCTCGTCACTCTCTCTCTCCATCTCGCTCTCTTTCCTCCTTTAAATCTTTCTCCCACTCTCGCTCTCTTTTTTTTTTTTCCCCTTTAAGAGAAACTTTTGGCAGCATGGAACAATTTCAGAACCATTTGTGGGATTGCGTCATGTGATGTGGACGGAGGATGCTCATTGGACTGTCAGAGGGCCTCCTTCTCCCACTCAGGCGTTCCACAGCAATCCCTCTCTTTCTTCCAGTGCTGTTATAGGTCTGGATGTGATTCTGACTCTGACTCTTATGTGTTGGGATGTGGTCTGTAAGCTCATTGCTGACATTCTTGGGACGTGATGCCAGAGGTTTTTTATTTCCCGCTTTCCCCTCTCTCCTCTGCATGTCCGTGTGCAGTTAAAATGATCCTTCCTTGAAAATGCTGTCTGGATCCTCCTCTTTACCCACTTTGTTATTTCTTGACCTGTCCTCAATCACATTTCATTTCATCGGCCAGGCACTAATGGTACCACTTAATTAGGTTTGTTAGTCTGTGGGTGTTGGCTGAGGGTGGGCTTTATAACCACTTAATATTGACTTTGATGAAAGTTAATCTAACATCTGGGCTTCGGTCCAAATCTTTTTCACAGCTGAGGTCTCGCTTATGTCTTTTCTGTAAGTCAAAGAGCACCTGACAAGGAAAACCAATGGCCACCTTCCTGTTTAGTAATCTTATACTTAGACAATGGCGCAACTGGAAATTAAATGGTGAGTAGAACAGAAGGAAATAAGCTACCTTTTTGGACTCCTGCCATGGTCCACCTTGGCACACATCCCTGTATGAATAGCCCACCATAGCTCAGACTTGGTGTAGTAGTAACTGCAGCAGCAACTCAAGGATTCTTGAATGACTATATTCTAAGGACTGCACTCAATGTGTAACATCAGACATGAAGTGTTACTATTTCTCATATTAGCACCTACGGGTCTCTGCGCTCTGTTCCTCAGGTTCACACCATCTGTAGTCGAGACTTAATTTTGCATTGATTGACATCTAGTGTCAACTAATTAGAAGGTGCAAGTCGGAGGTATCCATTTGGGACACTGAGATGCAGATGGTGCAAATGATTTACACTGATAAATCTGATGTGCGTTGTGTCATTATGCAAACTTTGGTGGGTTATTCCTTCAATTCCACCAGAATTCAAATTTTGCCAGGTGTTCATTAATAAATATTTCATCAGTAGACATTTTTGTGTAATGTATGTTAGGCTCAGATTATTAAAGATATTCTGTCATATAGCAAGATGAGTGCTTCTTCAGACATGTTGAGCTTAATTAAGTCTAATTAGTACAAGCGCTGGACCATTTTTCTTAAGAATTGACGACTGATCAACTGTTGCACATGAAGGTTTCTGCAGGCAGTATCATGTCTTTAAATCCAACCAGGGTCCAGCTCCCATGTCTGTCCCTGGATTATGAGACACGTGTGTCATTTTAGCCATGATGTGAATAAATCAAAGGAGGAAAAGATGAGTCATCGCACCACTGCATGCTAAGTAGCACTTGTTCTCTCTCCTAGTTTGTTTGGTAAAAAGAAGGGGAAACTCCCTAGCCTCTTCTCCAGATACACCACCAAAATTGGGCTAATGTCTCTATTTTGCAGCTTTCACCACCGAGTTAAAATGACAAGCTTGAGTCAGTTTGCGGTACTGTGCATAATTACAGCAGGCCTCATCTCTTGCTCATCGGCCACTGCTGCTGTGTCAGTCAGACTCCCAAACTCCAGGCTGCCAGCACACATTGCCTTTCCTTCTTTTTATCACTCGATTTCTCAGGTCAGTCCATCAATAATTTCATATTTAAGGTTGATTCAGTTGCAGGGCGAAAGGTGCGTATTATACACTGCATGATCAATTTGTCTCTCAGCCTTTATCTGTAATATGCTTATTGTCAATACTTTTACTAGAGCTGAAAATACTAGTTGATTCATCGATTAGTTAATAGACAAATAGAAGAATCTGCAACTATTCAGTATTGAATCTGTTAAATCAAACATGATCGTAATAGTAGTTCCAGCTTCTGTCTTGTAGGGACTTGCTGTGTTTTTCTGTTTTTTTCGTAATTGGATATCTTTTGGGATTTGGAATCTTGGTTGGACAAAACAAGACATTTGGCCTCAGGAAATGGGAAACAAATGTTCCCGATTTTCTGCCATTTTGTGGTTCAACTAATGAATTACTCATCAGATAAACTGATTTTAAAAATCATTATTCGCAGCCTTGGTTATGACATTGTGTCCTGGTCTTTAGTGTTATTACCCAGTGGATGAGCAGGTGGGTGTGGTGGGTGTCGTGTGGTGTTATCTGATCCATTCTGTGTCTTGCACCTAAAAGTCTTTAAGGCTAAAAGAGACTTGCTTTAACATTAGATATATCAATACCTACCTTTCTCGTTTATTTGGCCGGCTAACAGATATTCCCATTGCCGCAGGGACAACTAAACCACACACAGACGACACATAAAACAACAATCAGCCCCTTGATTTTAGAAAGGGGAGTGAAGCAACACCAACCGAAATAAATCGCACTATAAATGTGAATCCAAGATGAAGAGTAAATTGCTTTTTCCCCTGATACTTCTCAAGATGAGAAGCTGTCAGACATTTGTTTATATTTAGCTAGTAATTGAAGTGGCTTACGAGTGTGTATTTTTAGCCATCTTTTTAAAACACAAAAAAAAGCCTCTTCATCGCAAGCTGCTTGTGTTGATCACTTCTCTCTGGGCCACTGCTGTGTGTCCACTCCTCATACTATTACTCTCTCACATCCGCAACAGCCAGCAGTGTGTGCTCTGTGACAAAGAGGTCACCCCTCCCCTACGCGCTGTAACCATGAATATTTCCCTGTCTGTTTTTACTCCATCTCTCCAGCGTCCCCTCCACCCCACTCCTCCCTGGCCTGGTTGCCTCGTGCGTCCCTCTCTCCTCCTGCACTGCTGTCTTTAATCTCTCTCTCTCTCTCTCTCTCGCTCTCTCGCTCTCTCTCTCTGACTGCAAACGGCCATTCAGGGGGCAGTAAATGAGAATTAATCCCAACTGTGTGTGTAGTGACGTGTGATGCACACACAAGCAGAGTAAAGACACGCACACCATGTGACACACTCAATAACAGTGCATTAAATCTGCATTTTTTTAAGTCACTGCTAAGTATGTAATGGTTCAACTAAGAACAAAGCTATGAAATCACTCAAGTACACTGATACAGCTTTGAGAGAGATGAGAAGACTTTTAATAAAAACCCCTGGAAATGTAAGATATTCAAAGTATTTCACAAAAACAAACGTAACAGCCATAACACCCAGGTAGAAATTGTTCACGTCGAAGAGATTTGTGTCCTTCAGCTGGTGTAAGCTTAATCATACTCATACTAGTCATGTGGCTTGGATGAGCTACCTTAATTAGCTCAGTAGCTCTCCCCTTCACATGGCATATGTGCAACTTTCATGTCCGTTCACTGATAATGTTTTATCTCCTTCCTCATCCTTTTATATGCCTCATTTATGGCATAATCAGTGGCAATACTAATGTCAGTCTATTAAAGTTAAAACAAAGGCACTCATGATACACATCATAACATGGAACCACCCATTGCCTTGGACTTGAGTCTTAATAAAAAAAATAATGATAGTGGTAAAATCTATTTTATTTTCCTGTATGAATTCCTGCTGGATCTAAAGAAGTGTGAACTCGTGGCAGATGAAAGATTAAGAAAGGGCTGTTTTGTTCAAGGCGCAATTTTTGCACTTATAAGATACCAGAATAACTTTGTTCTTCACAATAACCATTGTGCAGCCATGTCCTGTTTGATTAGATGTTGAAAAGGAAATGTTCATTGGTAGAAAAATTGGCTTGGTGTCAATCTCCAACGTAGCAACAATCAACTTTTTGTTTTCATGCATGATCCACAACAAGAAGTCACAAAATAAAAGTCAAAAACCATTTATTATATAGTAGTATAGTAATATGATTTAATACACGATCCATTTTTAGTCCCCCTGATTAATTTAGGCCATGATCTTGCGTATTAAAAATAAGAGACTAATGCATGACTTTAAGGTCACATGATACCAAAACTTACTACTGTACTTTTTTAGTTTTAGTTGATTTCCTATTCCTATTCCTAGGTTAATTCTTTACCATTTTAAAGTCACAGCCCAACACTAAGTCAACACTTAAGTCAAACTGCTGAACATGAAGCCACACAACTATCTTATTTCCAGCATTTAGGTTCTCTCGTGCTTTCATCAAGTTGTAAAATACTTTTATTTAGATTTTAGAATAGGTGTTTGAATTATAAAACATTTTTACTTGGTTGTTATAATTGATAATATTACAGATTACTATCTTTTTTTTAAGTTAACTCTCCAAAGCTGGTGGAAGTTTTTTTTGCTTTTGTTTACAAGTTGGTTTGACTGGAATCAAATAGACAGAAGCCACACACGATAATAAACGCTTAACATGTTTGCAGTTGGTTGGAAAGTGTAGTTTGGTTAAGAAGATGTGGAATCAATAAATCACATGACTATAAATAAAACATACATAGACACGTCTCAAACCCCTTCTTCAGCACAGTCCGTTTCCCCACCGTCTCTCCGTGTGCTCAGCGTGTTCTTAACATCATACGTCTGCCAAAAATATGCCGCTCCTGTTTGTAGGGAGCAACAAATCTGTTTACCATCTGAGAAGTTTTTAGTTCCAACAGGTTGGAGTTTATCAGTTGTTCCAAGGCTCCAAGATGTTTAACTGATACAGTCCCTCTTGTCCCTCCTGCTGCAACATGCTATTCAAAACACATGGAAGTGATTCTCTAATTGGTAAAATAGTTACAATCCATAAGCACACCAGTTTTAGATGCTTCTTATCAAATGTTGTAATTATGCATAACGGCTTCTATTAGCCCATCATGGAGCAGGACTCTGCAAACTTAACAGAAGTCACCGTGTTGGCATTTTATCCTTTGGCTTCATGCCACCGCAACACAAGAGACACAAGTAGTATTTCACATTATTACCGCTAAGGCAGCTTTGATTAATGCTGCAGAACGCTATTCACACAATACATACATCACTCAAGAGTGAGACATTCGGTAGAGGCCTAAGCCTGTTCCCTGGCTTTGCGTGCCGGAGACTGGAATGAGTACAGATCTGGTCTAAATAACCTGATGCATTATTTAGCGTGCTCTCAATACTACTGTGCATTTAGTGTAATGGCCTGTCAGGGCTGAATGCAATCACAGAGGACCAGTTTCACTGATGAGTTGATGATAAAGTAAGGTTTTTCCTATTGGTTCACAGAGAGTGATGAGTGTGAGTGTTGGCTGGGATTAGTTTGCCTATATGCAGTAAAACAGACTTAATGTTTTACAAAAGGCTGCGCCATTCATACTGGTCAGTGCCGTATTACATTACATGACAACAAGTAAGGTTATGCAGCTGTTATATTGGACCTGCCAAAACAGAGTAATTGTACATCTAAACAAGCTGCGTTTATGGGCCAGCTCATCCAGCCACTCACAATACAAAGCTACCAAAGTTATCATTCCAGATGTGGTTGGGAGCGCAGGTTTGCAACAGCACAATGGTGTTTTGACACCCTCGCTGCAGGAGGCTTCAAGACTCCGTAATGTCCTGGCTCAATTTGAAAACTCATCTTGGACAGACTAATTGGCAATCATCTCATCCACTGACTGACCTCGCACAGAAGTGGTAGTTTCCTATTAAATCAATTTTATTAAAGAACCAGTGCTACCCAGGAAGTTTTGTTAACTCCAGTAACTATTCATTTTCATTAATTTTTGGTGCTATCAGACAAACTCCAAATAGCCTTGGAGTCTTGGGCAGTGGAGTTACTCCCATTATTTAGTTTTCGTGGACTGTGAGTGCTTGAAATGTAAAACCTGTGCCCATTCATATTACATCATCTGGATAGCAAGTGTCATTGTGTAGTAAATAGCCTCAAAGCCTTATCTTGATGGGTCCATGTATTAACCCTATTGTCACACTGCCAGGAAGACCTGAAATGTGCTTAACTTGATTGATGATTAGTGAAGCTTTCGTTGCCTGGTATGTCGCTCTCAAGGACCATTGACAGAACATGTGTGCTTTACCTCAGCACAAGGGATGTGTAAGAGGGTGGGTGTCTTCTTCTGTATAACGTTAAAAATCTCTGCTCTGCTTTTTAGTTTTCTTTACGTCATCCTATTCAGGAGCTCAGTGTTGGAAGCCAACCAGTCTGAAGTGTTTTCCCATCAACCTTTTGAGTTTCCCTGCAGTCTGTTGTTTGTCAGAGTTAAGTTTGACCTGCCTGCTGAATTCCCCCCCACAAACATTTGCTGTTGGTTGATGCTTCTTCCAGTTGTGTACGTATTCACTGTTTACCTCTACAGCAACAGCCGCTGTATCAGATGGTTCTGTTTGAAGCATGTGGTGCAGCAACACAAGATGTCAATATGCAGTCTTGACATACGGCTTGAGATACTGCTGTCCGTGATGCCTGCAGCAGTACGGCAATGACTAGATCCTCTGTTTCCTTGTTTTAAAAGGACTTCATGTCCTGTTATCAGAATTGTCCGGGAACAGAGTTTGGTTCAAAGAAAACAACAGAAATAAGAATATAGTTGTTGCTATTACAGGAGTGAGACTTTTATCAGGACCGGTGTTTTTTTTAATTAGTCATGAGTGATGGAGAGATCTGTCAAAACATTTTAAATTATTCAGCTGAGTCTGTACCGCATTGGCTGTTGATTTGTGAGTTTGTTGAGGTTTGTATCGGTTCGGTTACCCCTTCCCTCTTTCGGCCCTCACTCTCCTTCCGTCATTCGCTTTGCTTCCACTCTGCAGTGGAAGCAAAGAAACAAATAAGAAAGGGGCTTTGTGAAAAGGACAGTGATTGTTTGTTTATGAGGATGCTAGCCTTGCGGTGACATGCCTTTTTTTTCTCCCTCTCACAAGGCTGTTAAGTGAAATAGATACTTGGAGCACTATGTAATCAAAATGTAACTCAGATGCAGCGTTTTGGAGTGGAACAAGGGTTTTTCCACTTGATTCATGTGGCTCCCGTTCCTCGCCCTAGGATAAAAACACTAGTTGAATTCACTTGCAATGGGTTGACTGAGCCCTTGAATTTGTAGGGAACAGGACAGGAAGGAAGGGACGCTCTTTGGTTGGCATGTGTCTCACTCAGTGTTTTTAAATAACTAATGGTTTTGTTCTTGCATATCTTGTGAAGTGCAACACTGAACAGATTAGATTAGAAAATAGTCTTAAATTCACTTCAGATGTTAGAAGTTGGCAGACTGATTCATGTTTTTTTTTTTGTTTCATGCTGATTGGTGGCAGAGTTATTGAGCATGTGAGCAGTTTGTATAACCAGGAGCTGATTTTATCTGTCTTTTTTTCTCTCTCTGATTTTTCTTCCTCCATTTTCCCTCCTTTTGTTTAGTGATGGAGTCCACGGTTGTGAGCACGTCCACTCTGGCCCCTGATGAGTTCGACAGGAACGTGCCGCGGATCTGCGGCGTGTGCGGTGACAAAGCCACCGGCTTCCACTTCAACGCCATGACCTGTGAAGGCTGCAAGGGTTTTTTCAGGTACACAAATGTAAATGTAAGATACGAACTGACATATCTAATGCTATCACGCGCTATCAAATAGGCTTCGTGTAGCAGAACAGTGGCTCATATCACCCAAGTGAAAACAAAAAGATACATTTTGACCAAGTTACTTACATGCATACACATTAGCATACAAACTCAGGTCTGAACATGCATCTGTAATGGCCACCCACATGCTCGCATGCACATCATATGTAATTACCTCCCACAGTTGCATAAGAACGCACACAAAACCGCTGACAACATTGGAGTTCACACTGATGCAGCAGGTAAAGAATACAAATGAGCTCGGCCCTATAGTTAATGCCCTGGCTGCTGCCTGCTCATTGATACAAATGAGTTCCTAATTTAACCAAAGACAAAACTGCAGCAAATGATGATTTTGTGAGCTTTTGTGTGTGTGTTTGATGCATCCGTCCGCTTGCGTCTGTTCCCCTCGACAGTGTTGATATTTAAAGAGAGGATGAAAAAGACGGATGTTTGATAATCTCCTTCCTCATCTCTCAGCTGGCCCTTGTTTGAACTCTCACCAAGCTTGCTTATCTGTGTGTGTTTTCCCTCACATCTGTGTATAATTGTTCATACATGCATGTCCCTCATTGACTAAATCATTACGCTGTGCGTCACCGTTTGGCAAGACCCACCTTTTACCCCTGGATTCCTTGGCACTCATCCATATTTATGCTGTTTCACTCAGTCCCAGGCTTGAAGGGCAAAAATATTTATCCAGTTCTACCGTGATTATTATTTGTGTGAGACACTTTCAAAGGCACCACATTGCTATATTTATGAAATTGCGCAGAGCTCTTTTATCAACAGAGTCGCAAAAATTTTTGGACATACATAAAAACTCAGTTTATAATGACGTCAGTGACTCCTTTTAATTTGACTTTTGCATGTTTCTGAGCTGATATCTGTGTATTTTAACATACTGTGAAATGCATATAATTTATCCAGGCGCAGTATGAAGCGCAAGGCCGCCTTCACGTGTCCCTTTAATGGCAGTTGCACCATCACCAAGGACAACAGGCGCCACTGCCAGGCATGCCGGCTCAAACGCTGTGTGGACATTGGCATGATGAAAGAGTGTAAGTATGACAGGTGACCCACATGTCTTCAGGGCAACGCTCTGACCTTACACCATGTGATTTACAGCATGTATTTAAATAGCAGAGTCATTCAGGTTTTGCAGGTCAATCCAAGTTCATGATAAATTATTATATTTTATTAGTATAAACTGTTGGGATAATTTTCTTCATGACGACAATTTGTGTGGTTATTCAACACTACTGAATATGATTTAAAACTATGTCCTGGACTCTTCCAGACCACCTTTAACATTTTGTCAAATTAGACATTACAAGTTACTTTTCTTTTTGTTTTGTTTTTTTCTGGGTTTTTTTTGGGATGGATAGTAAAATTTACACAACTGTTGTTTGCAGTTTTGGGGGCCTAGTGTCCTTCTTGTATATATTATGTAATATTTGGACTGGGGTCAAGTATCTCTGGGTCTTTGCCCCGATTAGAGTGTTTACATGTTCTATTTGAACTAACGGAGCCTCCCCACATTGTATACAGTATGTATACTCCATCTGAAGTTTAAACACCTGCTGTTATGTACAATCTAGCGAGGCCTCTTCTTTCCACACAGTCTTGTTTATTTTCATGGTCTGTAAATAGCAGGTACATTTTCCCCTTGTTTTCTCCTGATATCCGGATATTGTCCACAGGCCTCTTTTAAGCAAAAGCCTCTCACTTTCAGCTGAATGTTCTTTCCCCCAAAGTGTTTCTGGGAACACCACAAGAGTGGTGGCACCAACATGGCGATTTACTGTACATGAACAGGAGCCAGTGGCAATATGCCTGCAACAACAGCAGCAATTTGTTGAGACGCAGCTCTCTCTCTTTCTTTCTTTCTCTCTCTCGCTCTAGCTCTCTCTCTCTCTCCCTCTGGCTCTCTGTCTCCCTCTCTTTCTCTTGGTGTCTGTGAGCTAATTCAGTGGCTAGAACAACAAGGAGCGAACAGAACAAAGACAATGCTTTCAGTTGTTCAGTGCAGCAGGGGTCTCCATATGGACCCGTCCCCTCCCATTCTCTTCCTCTAGAGAATAACAACTCCCCTCCTCTGTCATCACATTTTACAACACAAATACAAACTGAAAAGCTCTAAAAGCAGTATGTTTTCATGGTCATCTTGTTCCCCCATTTGTTGTCCAGCTTTTACCCCACCTGTGTGAAAACTATTCTGCATTAGGGTTGCAACTAATGATTATTTCAGTTATCAATTAATCTGTTGATCATTTTCTCAATTAATTGATTAGTTCGTTGGTCCATGGAATGTGAGAAAATGGTGAAATATGTTGATGGGTGTTTCCCAAAGCCCAAGACGATGTTCTCAAATGTCTTGTTTTGTCCACACCTCAAAGATGATCAGTTTCCTGCCATAGAAGACTAAAGAAGCCAGAAATTTGAGAAACTAAAATCACAGAATTTGGATATTTATTCTCATAAAATGACTCAAAATTACAAATTGATTCTTGAAATAGTTGGTGATTATTTTAATAGTTGACAATTCATCGATTAATTGGCTATTTGTTGCAGCTCTGTTCTGCATGCATGTTTTCCTTTTTTCCTTTGTGTCTGACTGTGTATATGTAATTTTCACTTTCCCTCTTTGTCCCTTTATACTCGCACCCTCAGTCATCCTGACAGATGAGGAAGTGCAGAGGAAGAAGGACTTGATTCAAAGGAGGAAGGACGAAGAGGCACAGCGCGAAGCGGAGAGGGAGGCCCGCCGGCCCCGGCTCACAGACGAACAGAGTCAGGTCATCGCCACGCTAGTGGAGGCACACCACAAAACATATGACGACTCCTACTCTGACTTCTGCCGCTTCAGGGTTTGTGTCTTGATAAAGCTATAAGTTTATCATCATATCAACATTTGGGTGTCAGATTTATTTTCATTTAAGATTGAAGGAACAACTCCAGCTCTTTTAGAATTATGCTGCCTTCGACTTGCAGTTTGTCACTTCCACACTCCCACAAAATAACATCAACATGACTTTCAACATCTCAGTATTGTGATTCCACACAGCCATTACCTGTTAACAACAGTCATGTTTTTTATTGTTTGCACACAAGTCTCCCAGTGGTTTCTCCTCAGAAACTTAAATTAGCCTCAAACACCTCTGTTCTCTCAGAGATATAACCCGTAGTGCTAGTGTCTATTCTGTAAGAGATTTCCATACCCACAAAACACTCACAAAGCTGAATCTGAAGTACATTACCACAGTGCAGTAATTGGTCAACTGTATGTTAGAGATTGTGAGGAATGACACGTTTTTTTACTGCAAAAATGTAAAATATTCTAAGGATACCCACCATCCTCAGATTGCTTATCGTTTTGTTTATTTTTGTTGACAACACTTTTGACCGTCGTCTTTCTGTGTGCCTTTTTCTCTCCTGTCTAGCCTCCTGTGCGTGATGGCCCAGTGACGCGCAGCGCCAGCAGAGCTGCCTCTCTGCACTCTCTGTCTGATGCCTCTTCTGACTCCTTCAGTCACTCTCCAGGTAAGACCGCATGAACACTTAAACTCATGTGAAAACAGCGGCTCTCTAGTGTTACAGTGAAATGAGTTTGTCCTGCACATTTACCCTCTTGTAGGAATCCTCTAGAAACTTATTAACAAGGCTCCTTAGAATTATAATTTAATTATTAAAGCAAAACAACTTAAGTTTTAAAAGGAAATCTCACACAACTGGCAGACATGTTTTGAAATGTAAAAAGAGTTAATGCTTAAAAACGTAGAGTCAAGACTTAAGACGGCTACTTTTTCCAGTTCAGCTGTTTGCATGTTGGTTAATATAATCTGCTATGCTGCTTTACTGAGATTCTATTTGAAATTCTGTGAATAACTTGTTCTCCCTGACACCTGACTCCCACTAGTAAACATCAGTTCATTAATGCATCCACCACTAATGGAGTGAACCCAGCGAGAGACACGGTCACGTGGCCTGCCGCCAACACTCAGTGGAGAGCAATGACTCAAAACAACCCCAGCTAGCTCCACATGCCTCACATGTTGTCGTAGCTGTCATCTAAGCTTTCGTCTCACTCCTACTGACCTGACATTCGTGTATTTTCAGATGATCCTTCCCATCAACAGGCCCACCTCTATTCCATGATTTATCGCAGTTCTCTTGGGACAGAGTTTGTCTGTTCTCACAGGAATAGCATGGCATTGTGGTGCTTTGTATATGACCACTTTTCACTCCCTTCTTTGTCTCTTTTCTCTTCTTCCCTCCTCTCTGCTTTGCTGTCTTCATCTTGCTCACTGCAGAGTCCGTAGACACCAAAATGAACTTCAACAACCTGCTGATGATGTACCACGAGCAAGGCAGCAGCCCCGAATCCAGCGAGGAGGAGGGCTCCAGCCTCTCCATGCTGCCCCATCTGGCTGACTTGGTCTCCTATAGCATCCAGAAGGTCATTGGCTTTGCCAAGATGATCCCTGGGTTCAGGTGTGTGTTGGGTTTTTTTTCTGTCCTTACTGGGAACGTTCCGGCATAAACACTGACTTTGTCGATACCAGTAGTCCTCATGGGGACCAAAGCCTGGTTCTAATGAGGCAAAACATCTCTTGAGTTTCTGGTTAAGATTAGGGAAAAGGTGTGAATCAAGGAAAGGTTAAGGGAAGACATGAACTGTTAGGTTAGGTTTAGGCTGTCCACAATGAACAGATGTCAGTTCAATGTCCAAATAAGGATAGCTGCACAAACTTGTATGTGTAGCTTGTATGTGTGTCTGGAGAGCCTCTTTCTATCTGTCTATCAAAGTTTTGACTCTGTCACTCTGCATTAGTAGATAACCACTGATGTTAGCCAGTAAAAAACATACCTTGTGTGGAGCTTGTGTGTGACCTCTAGGTCTATAGGGAGGCTAAACAGATTCTGTACCAAATCCACAATGAAAGCAAGAAAACATGTTCGTTAGCAGAAAAATGACTTTATAATTATGACATTGCCAATGTGGTTTTGTGTACCACTGTGGCATAGAGAGGAGAGGAAAGAGGACATTACACATTTTCTGAGCTTCTCTGTATTTTAGTCTTTGCGGAGGACTTTCCCTTTATCTCATTTTCTTTGTTGATGTTCTGTTTGAATATAGAAATTACCTGCTTATTTTAATTCAATGTAATTTTCATATAGTGAAAATAAAAGCTTTGCAGAAACAGAAGCGCACAAACAAAATTTTCAGAACTCCTCCTCATGTATTTTTTATTTACATGTCACTGAGTGACTCTTTACCTAAATTGTGTGTTGAAGACTTTGTACACCTACTTGTTTTTCCTGCCAGATTAGTCGATATTGTGCCACAGTGATGGCTGTGGTCTAAAGGCCATAGATTACTGATAGACTGTATATTAGCTGACACGTTGTGGAAAATCTTTTTATGTTGTGTTGTTCTTTTGGTGGACAAAGTTATACATTTGCCACAGTTGTTAGTGTGAAGTTCAGCTCTTTAAGTGTGTTAGTATATGAGCACCTAACCTTAGAGGAAGACACTTCGCAGTCACATGTCTGTCTTGCATATACACCCTCAGCTTACTGTCTGATGGTCATACGCTTTTTAAGAGCATGTGATATATTAAGGAAAGACATAAAAAAACATCATCATAACCTTGGAAATAAAGTAATAGATGAATAGCCCAGTATTCATGATTGTAATGGTAGAAATTACAAGGCCTTTTCATTGTTTCTTCTCCACATACTTTCAGCTTGTTTGTCTCTCAGTGTGTTGACAGGGACAAATGCTCAGTATCTCAGGGGTCACCTCAAAGTCAAGGCTAAAACAAGTTGGGGCCTGAATTTCCTGAAAGTTGTCGTTCCCACTGGCAGCGAGTGATGGACGTGGTCGGATTACCTTTGGAATGTTTGTCCACTTATGATCTGCTGGCTAAGCCCTGAAAAACACCCCAGACCTCCCCTAAAGATCTGCAGGTTTCAGCCCATGTCTTGGCCTCCTGCTAGTTCAGTAGTTAAGATTATTTTACAGTGACAGTGATGACGCTTAAAACGGCACCAGCTTGGCTTACGTTTATCAAATGAGTTTTCCATGCACAGGGACCCATCACAGCAGGAGGAAGCAAACAAACAGCAACAAATGGATGTTTGTTTCTTTCACTGCACAGATTTAATCTGATAAACGTTGACCTCGAACCCCTAGTCAATAAACCACTGATAAGAGAAAAGCATTTGAAATGAATTACACAACTGATGAACTGACACATTCCAGACATAAACACATGCAAAATGGGCAGGTTCGAATCTTTACTCGTTTACCCGTTATTGGTTTCCCCTGAAATTTAAACATGATCAACACTGCACGATTAAGGGTATTTAACGACTATTTGTTTAATAGTTTACTAATTGTGGTTGATTGACTTAGTAGGTGATAATGTTTCCTTGCAGGGAGCTGACTGCAGAGGACCAGATTGCCCTGCTCAAGTCCAGCGCCATCGAGGTGATCATGCTGCGTTCAAATCAGAGCTTCAACCTGGAAGACATGTCCTGGAGCTGCGGTGGGCCTGACTTTAAATACCAGATCAGTGATGTCACCAAAGGTCAGTGTGAGCGCTGCCACGTGTACAATTTGACTGCTGCGATGACAAGCCAGCGTTTAGGACTAAGAAAAGACGTGCATGTTACACATTAACACCAATACTGAGAGCGTGAGGGAAGCAACACAGCATTAAGGAGGTGACCGGATCATTAGCTTGGGAGTTCAGATAAGGGTACTGGCAGTGGCTTTTGTACACACCTGTAGGAAAAGGATGCTAGGGCACGTTTTTCTGCAGAACCACTCTTATGTATCAGCAGAAGCCCCTGTGGGCATGGCTTTCATTTGCCTTTCAAACAAGACCCTTCTCTCTGGGATCAACCAAAGAATGTCACTCCTGACCTGCTCACCACACAAAACATCCACTGTCTGGATCAGGAGAAGCAGCTCTGTTGTGCTCTTCTTAAAATATCACTGACTCGTTGACATGAACATGACTGGAATACTGATGTGTTTTCTCATACAGTAATCAATAGTGTGTGAGCTTTAGTCCTAAGAACTACAAAAAAAGTTTAAGCTCCACATCTGATGTCAAATCCATTCTGCCCCTTGTTTAACAGTGGTAGTTTATTGGTAAGATTTTTGTGTAACATGCTGGGTGTAAAACTGTCCAGTATTTGCCTGTGTATACCGATCAAAGTGATCATTTTTTAATTCTTCTAATTTTCTTTAGTAAACATGTTTTTCCAGATTTTTTTTTTCTAAATTTAAACTTTAAACCAAATCTTTAAAATGCATCAGTGTTTAATGTTTTCTTAACACAACCAGTTGAATTAAATACATTACATTCAATTAGAATTAAATTATTAATTACAAAGATGGATGAATCTGAAAAAACATTTTGCGCTAACATACTCCATGCCACAGGCACAATCTCTTCAGTGCTTCAAATGCAGAAGTGGAGTTACAGTCAGGATAATCAATGAAAACCTTTGATCAACACTTGGCCACATGTACATAAAAACAACCCCCGCTCCACCTGAGGAATGGCGTTTACACTTATACGAATTCATAATTGCTGATTAAAAGAAATTCTCTGCCAGTAATTCTTGGTGAAAACAAACCTGACGGCACATAGCATGCAAGCATGCAAGAAAAAAAAAATCCTCTCCAGAGATGATTCTAACAGGCAAAATGAAATATTAATGAGTGAGAAGGATGGTTCATTCCCTGGAGGACCTTTTCTTCTGTGATATAGTATGGAGCTCGCTCTATGCGCTGCACAGACATTAATGATGCGTTGTGTCCTGTGTAGCGGGCCACACTCTGGAGCTGTTGGAACCGCTGGTGAAGTTCCAGGTGGGACTGAAGAAGCTCAACCTGAGGGAGGAGGAACATGTGCTGCTGATGGCCATCTGCCTGCTTTCTCCAGGTACGATAGGCCTGACTGTGTAGGAGGGAACCTATAGAGCATGAATTGTTTATGAGTGATCTCATTTGCCTGCTTTTGTCCAGGAGAGAACATGCTCCTTATAGCTTTTACTGTGGCCAAAGATCATGGTAGACCTTTTGAGGTTATTTTAAGCTGCCATCTGTCACTCAACGTAAATCACATTGAGGTGGTGGTCTAAACTACTTGAGTGGTTTTGTGTCTCCGGTGAGCATTTGCCTTTTTCTAAACACATATTTGCGTATGCATGTGCAGTAGATACAGTGCATACATTATACATGCAAGCAAGCATGTGTAACTAAGTGGATATTTGCATTCCTTTGTGTATGAGGCACCTCATTAAGAATGCATAGATGTGCTCTCCCTGATCTAAAATTAGCACGCCACCTGACCAGAACGGTAGGAACACAAACATATAAAGATCATGCAATTGTATCTTCTTTTACAGTTGGACTTCTAGATTGGTTTTTGGGACAAATATTTCACAATGACCACAAACATTGGAATACTAAGTTTTCCAATAACATTTGAATTTTAACAGTGAATTTCTGTTGCTTTTAAGCTTGTGTAACAAGCATAAATATCTTAACACTCCTCCTCTTCTCCACTCTCCTGCAGACCGCCCAGGGGTGCAGGATCACGCACGGATCGAAGCCCTCCAAGACCGACTGTCAGAGACCCTGCAGGCCTACATCCAGCTTCATCACCCAGGAGGACGGCTGCTTTACGCCAAGATGATCCAGAAGTTGGCCGACCTGCGCAGCCTCAACGAGGAGCACTCCAAACAGTACCGTTCACTCTCCTTCCAGCCGGAGCACAGCATGCAGCTCACCCCGCTGGTCCTGGAGGTGTTCGGCAGCGAAGTCTCCTAGAGGCAGCGGTGCAGAGGAAGCTGGAGAAAAGAGCCGTGGGGGTAAAAATGGAGGGAGAACGCTGAGGATGTGCTGGATAGACTAAATAGAGGTGTGGAGGAGTGAAAGTGGTGTGTGTGTGTGTGTGTGTGTGTGTGTGTGTGTGTGCGTGCGTGCGTGCGTGTCGTCTAATTAAATCTATCTCGGCATAAAGGCCAAGGTCGTGTGGAGAGCAAGCAGAAGCTAAGAGACAGTAAACAAGGAAACTTCATATAATACAAACTAAACTAAACATACAATTTCTGCCTATATACAGTGTTTTTGTCTGTATTTAAATCAACCAACAGCTGCTTCAAATGACTGGACATTTTGTGTGTGTGTGTGTGTGTGTGAGACATGCACACACACCAACTCAACAAACATACTCAGTTATTCATTTAGCCATTCAGTTGAGCTACCTCTTGTTTTACCGGGGTTGTTTTATATTTACATCACCTACGTGAAACAGTAACTTTTACACAGAACAATTTAGATAACAGTACGGATGACAGTTCAGTTTATCGGTGCAAAAGCAGTGCCTGCACATTATTTTGAATTTTTTCATGTTTCGAAAAAAAACCTTTTTAGTACTTTTTTTTTTTTTTGTTTAATCTGCTTCTCTCCAAGGCAGCATATGTATATGACTGTGTATACAAATCAAACACATGCCTTTCACCTGTCACCAAAGGTATGGTCAACTACTTTCTCAAAAAAAAAGCTTCCAGTACCTACAAAAAAAAAAAAAAAAAAAGATAACCTTGCTGCTCCACGGCTCGTCTCATGCATGCAGCCACTCGATATGCTAGCAGGTTGTCTGACTCGCCTCACATCCTATGAAGGAAAATGTCATTATTTAGGTTTACTGCAGCGTAGAGAACGTAGTCTGTAATTTCGTGAGGTTATGATAGGACTTTGGGGTGCCTGGTTTTGAGGTGAGAATTAGCCACTAAATGTGTTAGCTGCTTTTACACTGCTAACTGTCAATCAAACCAAGCCTGCATTATGGCTTGCTACTCTCTTTTTGAAATAGTTTGTCATTATTCTTCTCCTTTTGTTTAATTGTTTATTTCCCTGTAAATAGTTAATTACCACCACATGTATCCTAAGCACTGTTATACCACCTTTTACTCAAGCCTATGTATTGATATACAGTATCTATGTTATCACAGATTTTAAAGGGCTAAAATGCCAAATCTAACTGGAATAGTAAATCGAGGCCAAAGCAATGGGCCCGCGTTGTTAATATATAGCTGCATACCATACTTGGAATTGGCATAGATGTGGATGTAATTTCAATGGATGCTTTTTGTTTTTATACGTCGGTTCACCTTTAAAAACAATTCCATGAATTGTTCCTCCTCAGTATACCGTGAGCTCGGTGGACGGAGAGCTCGGGATGCTGCTTCAGACCTCCACAGATGTCACACCCCTTTCATTTCTGACAGGGAAGTGGATTTTCTAGAATGTCTGAGGGCCGGGTTTTGGTGGTGGCGCACACCTTGACACTCAGGCCCTCCTGTTTGATGATGTATGCTGCGCAGCCCTCTAGTGGCTGCATTGTGTAAATACCAATATAAATAGTATGTCCGCCGCTGTACATAGGGCTGCATAGATATTTCTTAAGGCAGAATTTTTCAGAAATATATATGCAAATACAATATTGACCCTTTTTTTTGTTTGTTTTTGATTCCTTATGACTACGTTGTGAGACATTATGCTCTTTGTATTGACTCTAATCATGTTTCTTTTTTTTTTTTTTTGGTAAGAATGAGTTAGGATTGTCTTAACAGGGATTGCTTGAGTATTTGACTCAGTCAGATTATTATTTGTTCAGTGGTGGGTTGATGTATTTGCCTAATTTCCAAGGTTCATTTTCAGAAAGATGACAAGCTAAACATACCGTGCTGCTCTCTAATATAAGCCATATAGATCACAGAGCTAGTTATACACCTGATACATTACACTACATCAATATGATGACTCCAGTGCCATGGATATTCTCATTGTATAATCTCCTAAACTCATATGCTATTTGTCCATGGCTTTAGGAAGATAAGCTTGTATATGATATGAACTCATATGCCTTTTCTCTGCTGTCATCTTTGGCTTATGCTTCATCATACAGCATCTAATGGTTTATAAACCAGACTGCCAAGAGAATTTAAATGCTTAGGTTTAGAGGCCAGTAATGTATGTCTTGCTTTTGCATGTGGGATTATGGTAAAAAAAAATACAAGATGACATGTCTTTTATATAAAGACAATTCCCCAAAGAAGTTTTAAGTCAAATTCCTGCCAGGTCCAGGTGGCGACTTGACTTACAAGAAACAATTATGCGAAAGCCTCAAACGTCGTTTCTGTCTTCTATTTGCTGTACGACAGCAGATGCCTATTAAAACGGTTCCTGTGATTGGCCGAACAGGCCGCCCGTGTCGGACCGGGAGCCTCCTTTTCTCAGCAGGCCGGGTTACTCTGTGACCTCAAAGGAAGGTGGTGAGAGAGAATATGTTTGTTGATGAGCTGAACGTGTTCTCACAGCCGCTTTGTGAGAAGTTGTGACAGTCGTTGCTTTGATTTGTTCAGCCCACGGGTTTTTTTTTTTGGTTTTTTTTCCCTTTAAACCTACCATAGGATCTCAAGTCGATTGTCCGTCACTGTGACTTTATTCCAACTCTTCTTCAGTCACTGTGACACTCTGCAAGCTGACGGTCGGGGATGGACACATAGATGATCTGCATAGCACAGATAGTTCAGTAGTTTTTGGTTGTCTCCATATTCACGTAATTATAATAAGTTTGGTTTTCTTAGTGAAGATGGTTGGAATATTAGTATGTGTGTGTATATACATATACATATATCTATATAGATATATATATATACACACACACACACATAATTCCATGTGTCCCACAAATCTCCCTGCTGTGATTGAACTTCAAGGAGCTGAGGCTCGAGCGTCTTTAGGCAGTACCACTCATGTAGTATGTCAGTTTGATGAGGGGTATGATGTGCTTGGTTACTGAACACTGACTTTTGAGGTTTTGAAAAGTCTCCATGTTGATTTTCTCTGAATACATACTTCTGTGTGTAGATAATGGGTTTGATTTTGTTCTACTTTGGTTTTTTTTTTGAGATAGAGATGCAGTGTTGATTTGTGTATGTTAAACACAGTGGGAGGTTTGGTGAACATGTAAGTGCCACGGGGAGAGAGTTCCCTCCACACAAGAACAGGGTAAAAGAGGAGTTGGTCTTGGGGATTCGAAAACTGAACAGGAAGAGCCTTGAGGATGTATCATTTAGCCGCCAACCGAACAAGCAGATTATTTTGGTCAGTACTGTGTAGCAGTCTAACTTTAGGATTTATCATAAGAAGGGAACCCCCTGCTTCCCTTATACGACTGAATATGGGATTCAATGTTGTTTTTTGGGACCTTTTCCCCACCATTTAATTCCCCATCCAACATACTGTACAGAACATGCAAATACAGTTAAATCTAAATATGGTGCATCCCCACAGTTTCCTGTTTGGTTTCACCATGGTAGGCTGCTCAGATTCCGTAAGTCTTTAACTCTGCATTGTGGCTGTTAAAATACTGGAACTTGAAAACCATTTATCAATGGAAATCTACCACAAATTAGATGGACCCATCTTTGTTGAGATTTCCTCAATGTTGGCAACATAACACAGTAACAATGCCTGCAATACACAACTTATGGTACACTATCACCAGCAAGCTTTACAGGACATCATGTTAGTAGACATTTTTGAAGTTTTTTGTATAACTGTTGCCATTACAAATCCTGTCTGTAAACACATGTATGATACCATTCATAGAAAACAGTAGGCCATCTCCCATGCAAAGACTTTTAAGTCTTTTAAGGTTTTTTTTTGTTTTTTTTTTTTTTGTTCCTCCCATTAGGACAGGGATTGTAATGGAATCAACTTAATGTAGTTCTTACAAAAAGGAGTGTCCGCAATGGATGTACACCATAATCTACCTAAAAAAACCTACCTCTTTTAGCTCAGATTTTGCTTTAGCATTAAGCATTTGCCTCTGTTTTTACTTTTGTAATATTTGTATTCATGTTGGTATTTATTGCTGTCTAATGAGTCATACTTCAATGATTACCTCGGAGATATCTCACAGATTTGGGAGAGTCCAGCTAATGAAGTCATTCATAGTTTGTTTTTGGGTTTTTTTTTTGTACAGTTTTTTTTCTTCTCAGATTTAGCATTGCCTTTTTATTTTAACGCACAAAATACCAGGAGTGTTTTTAATATAGTGCCTGCACTCTGACCAACGGGGCTCAGACTGGCTAGGGTAAGGCTGCGTTACCCCAAAAAAGACATCCTTCTCTCGACTTTGTCCTTTTGCTCTATCCTTGTTATATCTTGGTAATTTTTTTTTAGCAACAGACCCAGTTGATCTTGTTGCTGATATCTCCCTTATCTTTGTAGTTCTGAAGGGCAAACTGCAGAGGAGGGCTTTGCCGAGCTAACGCAGTTGTAAAGAAGGAACGACCTGAACGACTTTGTGGTTGTAGTAGAAGCAAGAGGCGTGCTTGCGCTCCGCTTGGTACTTTGAGCGCGGTCTTTTCTCGGTAGTACGCCTTCCTTACCTTGTCCCTCTTATTCGCCCCGTCATTTCCTCCATACCCTCTCCACGTCTTCACCTCTCCTTCTGTCCTAAAGTCTGCTCCCGCACCTTTGTCATTCCCCGCCAATGTTTGCTCTAACAAGGGGAATTAGGAGAAGTGAAATCCTCAGTATCCATGCAATGCTGCTTTTATCTCGAGCATCACCAAGTCGTGTGTTATTGACACTACATAATGCGGGCATCGTCCAGAATGTCGTCCCTCAGTGGCTCGACAAGCCTCATTGGAAGATTTTGTGTGCTTTTTTTTTTTTTTTTTTTTTTTTGAAACGCGCGCAACTTGGTGATGCTTATTGGAGAAAAATAAATTCCTTTCAGATCCTAGTATCCTATTAACAGAGCAACTACTCACTTTGGTGAATTTAAACCAAGTTTTTTTGTATTCATGTCAAACTGCTTTGGGTAAACACTGAACATTGTCGCCATGGTCACACCTACCCTGAGCTGTGTGCCATAATATGACCCTTTGAATGCAGGGTGTTAATGAAGCTGGCTGCAGATGTTAGCCGGCTTAATTTGAATGGGGAGGTTGAGTATGAGATCTGGCCTCTTACTTCATACTCTGTCAGCCTTGAGTAGTGACCTTTTTTTTTTTTTTTTATTATGAGGAGTAAATTTGAATTTGGCATTGAATTCTCACCCTGCATTGTGAACCCAAATCATGCCACATTCATTTAAAATGCCTGAACCAACAAAAGCACTTAATGTAATGTTTGTAACACATGCATACTGATGAATCTACTAGCCATAAACTGCCTGTGTAGGTCAGCATGATATGGCTCCAATTATCAAGAAAAGTTAAGTCACTTAAATTCTAATGTAATTGCAATTTATCTTTTGTCTTGTTTTTTTTTTTTTTTTTCAAAGATCTTCTTTTTTCTATTATAAATTGGTGTTTATGTAATGTTATTTTTGTCAGATGTTTTGCAAATCAAAAATAAACAGTTGTACATAGAAGAGGACGCCTGTGTGATTTGTTAATCATATATTTGCTCTTCATTTTAATATATATAATATACATAGTGTAATCTATAATCTATACAGCGATGTGTTGAGTTTAATGCGCTTTGTGAACATTGCTGATCAAACCCTGCCTTTTGTTTCTGAATAGCTTTTTAAAAGTCACATATTATGAGAAATTAATGTGCACAGCTCACACGACTATTCCAAGCACACCAACAGTCGTGGAGGATTCATGACAAAGTACACGGATCTAAGTCAGACTGAGTAGAACCATGGTAACAATAAATGTTTCATCTTAAAAAATTATCCATCTATTATTATCTAATTAACATGTCATCAGTTTCAACTCAGTTGGCTCTATTGGCATTACATTTTTAGCAACAATGCTGTAAGAAAAAAAAAAAGCAAAACAATTTGGGATTAATTTGGGAAGTATTCAATAATATGAGCATCAGTGCAACATTAAAATTGATTAGTCAGTTACATATGTATTATATCCTATATCCTTTATTTATACCCTGTAATTACATTTCAACAGATCACATCACACTCTGTCCACAATCACAATCTGCCCTGTCCTCCTCCTAAGAGTATGAAAAGAGTATGAAAAGTTTACCTCCAACTTTTTTCATTCCAAAGTAAATGTTAAGTTCAAGGTGCTTCCTGTATGTGGTATAAATGTATTCTATATGCATAGTTTAAAAAGTTATACATACATAGTGAAACAAAATAGAGTAAACGTGATAAAAAATACAAATGAGTCAGTAACACATGGATGAAAGTGCAGTGAACTGTTCACAATGTTCTGAATTTACAAGAATTGAATGAACTATTAAAAAAAAAGTAAAAATTTGTTGAATGAGAATTCTCACTTTTAGGTGTGAACATTTGTATAATTATTTGTTCTGTGGCCTGTTAATTAGTTAGATTTTCTGTTTTCACATGAAAGTGCACATCAAAGATATACTGACATTCTTCTATTTATGTTCTTGTCTTCTTTATATTTGTTGCATATTCTCTTTTTGGACATAGAAATCCTATTTCTTTTTCACTCACAAATACAATTATCTGTTTATTCTTTTTCTGTCGGTCTTGTGTAATAAACTTTAGATATTTTCATGCTATGATTTGGCCACCAGAGGGCACTGTCTCTCATTTCATGCTGTAGCACACCCTCATTGACCTAATGACCTCTCTGGTACAGACTCAGAGGTCCACCAAAAACAGTTAGGATCATTTGGTCGCACTGGACAGCTTCACCACAAAGATGTGGTGTGTGTGTGGAACGGCAGCAGCGCTGGTGAACCCACACAGCAGGCTTGTATGTAGATAAATCTGACACATGTACAATATGACGGAAGAGATTTGAGCTCACCTCAGCTCACATCTCTGCGGCTGGTCATGTATGGGAGCGAGATTGCGTGAGTGGTCATGTGCAGGAGGAACAAATAAAAGGTTATCAGAGAAATCCAGTCATTGCGCGACAGTTAATTGTCAGCCCTGGTACGAAGCAGAGGCACTTATTTTGCCTGCTGATAAGGTTGCGCTCGTGCGGTCTACTGAGCCGTTGCGTCTGTGCACGAGGTTAGATGAAGGAAAAGAGAGGCTCTGGTTGCAGCAACATCCCCTAGGTGAGGGCTCTCTGGCTGCACTATCTCACAGCAGAGCAACGATAAATTGTACACCCTGTACTTTTCCACAGCAGATGTATTTCTGGCTGCACCTTCCCTTTCTATAGACAACAGGCATTACTGAGAAACAGCAGCTTCATGCATCATTCAGGTGTGTAAAGGTGAGCCAGCGACAACACAATTTTAGCATCTCCACATGTGAAATGGTTCAGCTGAGGAACCGGGAAATTGCATTCATGTTGTTCTAATTTTTCACTCAAATGGCACCGTTTTGCACTTTTTATGAGCCCAGTCACATTAGTACATTTAGCACCCTCACACAGGATCACTTGTGCAGTCAGCTGCTGAAAGAGCAGTCTCTCAGTTTTCTTACCACCGACAGGAACGAGTTTCCTCTGATGCTAGTTTATTACTGAGGAAACCAAATCTTCCCTGTTTCCTTTGAACCTGAACTAATCGGTATTTTAATAAAGGCAACAGGTCACATGATCAATGTGTAATGTGAAAGGAGTTCATAGGGACAAACTGTCAAAGAGTTATGGCCCAGGTCTGCAGCTCCCCTCAGCCCCGCAGGCCGTTTCAGCACCTTTCAGCTCATTGTTTTGGCTTTACGGCCCTCAGCTTTACTGTTGGTTCGGTCTCAGTCAGGCCCACAGAGTAGAGTGCTCAACCTAAACTGAAGGGAGATAGAATAGTGGGAATAAGTACATCATCAGTTGGACTTTTGGGGCTTTTTGTTGGACATGAATGACTAATCTGTTTGACTGTGCAACAAAAAATGCAATGTTAATTTCATTGACTTCATGCAGAGGCTCTGGCTCACAGGCCCCCTGAGCCCTTGGGCCCCTGAGCCTGGACCCGGGAGGGTCAGTAATCCACCCATGCTGTCCCTGCTCTCATCAGCAGTGTTTCCAGCCTCATCAGGCAGCCAAAAAAACAGCCCACTACCTGCCCAGCACCAAACAACAGACACACAACCAGACAGACCAGCTGGTGAAATTACTGAAAAACATTCAGCAGCTAAAGAGTCAGATGTTTCCCTCAGGACTTGGTGGAATATTGGACTCAATTGTTCAAGTCGCAGTTTGCCTCAGGAGTCAAGTCAAATAAAGTCAAATTTTATTCATGAAGCCCAAAATCAAAATTAGCCTCAGGGGGCTTTACAATCTGTACAGTGTGCAGCATCCTCTGTCCTTTGACCCTTAAATCAGATAAGAAAAACTCCCCAAAACATTTCCTTTAACAGGGAAAAACAATCTCACAGCTGCACAGACACACATCTCTAAACAAGTGCTAATGTTGCTCCGTGTCTGCCAGATATGTAAATAGGCAACTGTTTGCCACAGCTGCTCTATAAGGTGACAATATGTCTCTGTTGGGTTTATAGCAGGGTTTGCCTCCCCCTAACGAACAAACAATCAATACAACGTTAAAGTTCTTATTGGATAAATACTACTTAAATTGAAGCATGTCATGGGTGCTGATTTTCTCTCTGAAGTATGATTACATTCTACATAAATGTGACAAAAATGGAATTCGAGAAATAATATGCAAAGACGATATAATTCCACCTCTGGCTGTTTGTGCACCAGACTGTGCGCTCGCTGAGCGGGGTTGCACCAGGACAGTTTCTTGGAACGGTGCTACGTGACTTCGTTAGGTTTTTGGGTGAGGCAAAGACTAGTCATGGGTACCAGATAAAGACGTCTACACGCACACACACACACACACACACACACACACACACAGCACTGCGGAGTGGCCCCAGTGAATAAGCACAATAGGGTGGTCCTCAGAGGCATTTATTTCTGGCTATGGGGGTATAAATACTAACGGGTGGTGCCCTCATATTATCAGAGACTGATACAGCAGCTCTTAGCAGCACATGTGCGCACTGATAGACCACGGCCTCTGTATGAAATGTAACTGTGTGTTTTGCTCTGAATGCCCATGGCATAATAAGGAGTGTTTTATTTTTGCGCCCCAGCTTGGGGTATGACTGTTCAGTTGGCACATAGCCGCCTGCAGGGGGATGTCAGTTGTGACTTTCCAGTAATAACAAGGGCGTGTTGTTCTCTGTGTGCATATCTCTTGCACGAATGGTTGTGAGACAGACAGAGAGAGAGAGAGTTTTATTTCAAACTAAACAGCCAGTCCCGATGAGAAGACAGAGCAAAAAAAAAAAAAAACGATGCAGTAATGTGAAACTCATGCTATGCGCTGAACGTGTGCGTGTGAGCCTACGGGGCAAAGGAGAGAAGACCCCTTTTCCCCTCTTTTCGTCTGATTCTGTGCCCACTTATCTAGATTGGATGTTGGGTGCCCTTTATGCGAGTCATCCAAATATCATTAGCCCACCATGTGGTTTTGGTTCAGAATGTGAGGAACGCATGCACGGTCCGTGGATGTTTCTCTGCTCTCAGGCCCACCACGGGGCAAAAAAACATTCTCTGCTCTCACTGAGCTGAAGGTGGAGACAGACAGAAAATACATACATACAGAACATCAATAAACCTGTGTTTTATGAGAGATTTTGAGATGTAGCCCTCGGGAGGCAGAAGTCACTCCTTCGCCGTTAACAGGAGCATCGCATGCAAGGATTGAGTCAGTGCAGGGACCGCAGTGTGAATAATCTTATCGTTTATTATTACAAAGCCGGACGTTTTATGTGGAACAGGAGGAACATCACATTTTACATATTTTTAAAGACAAAAATGTTAATTACACCGGGGAAAAAAAAGCTTCCCCCCTGAGCTGGACATTATTCCAAAGAGGAAAGAAAAACATCTTTGCTTTTAAAAAATTCTGTTATTCTTGTGCCCTTTTTACTTTCCAGGCAAAAGGAAGAGGGCAGGCTGGAAGACGCTGTGTGTGTGTGTGTGTGTGTGTGTGTGTGTGTGTGTGTGTGTGTAAGGAAGTGTTCTCCTTGGGAAATAATGGCTGCAAAGTCACATTAACAGCCAAACATTTCCTCCGTGTTTTCCCGTGCCCTATATTTATACTCTCTGCAGCGCTCACACACACACACACACAGCATGCCACTGTGTTTATTCACTTTTCAGCCACTTCAGTCATGTGGTTTCTATAATGGCCCTGATTTCATTATACATGGAGTTTAGGTGGAAAGTTGGAAGAAATGCTGATTTATTTCTATGGTGTGCTCCATAAACACGGATTTAACTTAAATTGCGGTTTCCGTTCATTGAGGTATTTATAAGTTAAATATATATTAGTGTGTAAGTCAAAATTACTGATGAACTGTGCCCAGAACATGCATAACCTCAATCATCCAAAGCACACACTCCTTCTTTTCTCATGTTTTTGCCTGGACGTTATCATTGACTTATGAGTTTTAACAATTTACTTGCCTTCTTCTTGCATGTCATACAATAGTATATTTCCCTCTATCATTGTGACTTCCAGGAGCTCAGCAAATGACACATCTTGCTGCACAAAAGGCACAAATTTATAGGATTTAGTTCCATTCGGTTGCAAATATCACATGCTATTTCTGGGGCTGGGCTTCAGAGTGCTTTTCAGCTAAAGTCCTAAAACTGCATAGTTGCATACAAATGAAAGGTCACTGGTTTCATTCTGCAGAAGAACTGACAGTGAAAATGAGCAAACTGCTGCCACTGTGCCCTCGAGCGAGGCGTTTAAAGGCCTGAGATGCTCCACTGGAACAGATTAGACTGGCTGCACCGAACGAAACAGAAGAGGGACATTGCTATAGAGGAAAATCCTGCATGCACAGCACAACATTTCTGGATGAATAATTGTTGGAAAAAGGATCTACTCTAATCAGGACAAAATCAGCAACCTGATTAACGTTTCTGAGTTCAGGTAAAATGAGAGAAAAACAGATTCTGAGCTCGTGGCTTGTAGCACACTGAGAAGTTTCAGTTATTTCTGGAAAAGGATGGACAGAATCAGCTTCTCAGCATTGTTTTCTGCAGTTTGTTGTTTACTTTCAGTCCATGTAGTCCGAGGTTGAAAATAGTCCCTGCTGTATCAGGATGAGTCGTCACTTGAGGAAACCAGAGAAAGTCTCACACCTATATCATATTTAGAAAAGGAGTGAAAGCTTTTAGTGTTGAATTATGAAACTGAGAACGAGCTTTTTAGGTCAGTGAGAGCCTTTAAAGATTGGAGCAAAGTTAAAAAAACGTCATGATTCACACAGTTTCCACGACTGATTTACCACATATTTAACATGCATGCCACTGTACAGTAAGTGTCTCAGTGAGGCTCGTAAATTGACTTACGATAAATACCTGTAAACATCTCATCTGGCCTCTCAACTTTCATCCTGTAAATGCCACATTTATTGTTCTGTTTCTGTTTTTCCCCGAATGAACCACAAGTCTGAGGGCAGACGGTGTTGTGTGCTGTACGGATTTTATTTACTTTATTTATTCATTTATTTAACAGGGACGGTACACATTAATGAACATTTCTGTAAATGTGCCAGTATTAGCGTAAAGAAGCTATTTTTCAACTGTTGTTCCTGGGCAAGGTGTAAAATGCCAGCAGTTCACATTCATATACATAGTAGACACAATTAACCTTTAAAATATTAACAAAACATCTAGACAGACAATGGTGCATGGGCAGGTGATCATGCAGCACAAAACATGACAGAAGACAAAATGAGGAGACATGAAAACAGACATGAGAGACGACCTGCAGGGCTCTAGTGTGGACAGTGGTGATGCGATTTCAGCCAGTTTTTAAGTTCAGTACATTTTAAAGCCCTTTGAGGAACATTTGTAACTTTAGGCAACAGTATGTGAATAAACATGCTTAGAACAATTCCACTTTTCCATCTGTTTATTGACTTTTTACAGACGTTCATGTTCAAGAACTCCTGACCATCATCATCACACTTTTGTCCGAAATTTGCTAAATACCTGTAAAACTAATGACACCCTATTCGGTTCTTGACCTGATGAACCAGGAAAACATAGAACTAAGTAGGAATCGATATATTAATGATTGATCATCATGTGTTGCAGTGGAAATCTAATATACATTACTTAATGAGTTTTTGAAACAGTACGTTGGTAATGATCAATAAATCCAAAGACTGTGGTGGGGGGGGGGCAAGACTCACCTTTTGTTGATATGTTATGTTTGCAACATGTTTTGTGCTAAACATCAGCATTATCATTGTGAGCATGTTGATGTTTAGCAGTTAGCTCAAAGCATCCCAGTGAAGTCTCATAGCACACATGAGAACAGTCTTAGTGTTGTTTGCGCTACAACAAATAGTCACACAACAGTAACGACGAATCAATCCGGTAACGTCAAAAAACAAACGCTGAAAAAGGATCATCGCAGTGAAAGATAGCCACCTGACTAGGATGTGCTCATTGTGTGTGTGTGTGTGTGTGTGTGTTCTTGAATAAGTTATTGGGGCCTAAAAACTGGGATCCCAGGAACAGTTTTGGGCCCAAAGTGTCCTGTGGGAGACATTTTGCTGGGTCCCACTAGGTTTTTCTGAAGTATGATGTTGTTTGTTTGATGATGGTTTATGCTAATGATGGCTGTGCTCCATGTGTGTGTGTGTGTGTGTGTGTGTGTGTAAATATGATTTTAAATGTCATTGTGTAGTGCTCAAGCAGAGTGTCTGTGGTTTCCTGAACATTTATCATCTCAGGCTTGACTAAGATCACACACAAAACACACACACACACACACACACACGCATACACGCACACACACGTGCGCACACACACACACGCACACACATATAGAGCACAGCAAACATTGTCATAAGATCGTAAGATGTCTCATGACAGATGAACAGCTTTGTGGATAAAGTAGAGTTTCATAGTGTGCTACCAGGTGTGTGAGGACATTTGTGCTCATGGGTTTCTCCGATGTGGGCAAACCTCGCAAACTGGGTCACATTAGGTTAAAGTGGTAACGTTGCCCTTTGGCCATGTGTGCTGTGATGGTTGCACGCATGTGTGGGGATGGATGTGTATCATGTGAGTGAGTGTATAAAGTGATGCTGATGCACGTATGTACAGCACAACATAACACTGTGTAACCGGACAGGCATTATTTGAATGTGCGTGCGACTCTCGTGTGTTCACTCCTCTGCTGCAAAACATTTTCTCAGTAAAAACCACCGAGAGCGTTTCTGATCACAGCTGGAGGCAGGGGGACACCTGTCGACCTCCTCATCAGCCCTGTGGTCTAAAGTGTTTATGGTTTTATAAGAGAGAAGAAAAATAACAGAAGGAAATACATTTATTCTGCTGCTGTCCTCCAAAGATGTTGAGTCTCATTTAAAGGGAGTAGGTGATTCAGATGAACATCTTATCTGCAAATTATCTGATAACCGATCCTTTATCTTTGTTTGTGCTATTTTTTGCCATTTGTGGACAGTGGAAACAAGCAATAAACACACCACACCACTAATATAGGGAACTTGTTACCAAGCAGTTACCAGTTTACACATCCAATATCATGGAAGAATATTATATAAAAAGAAGACATAAAATAGATTTATGTTAATCAAACTATTGCTGAAATCATTTCAATAATGTGGTCTGTCTGTACTCTGTTGTAATGTCCTGTCTTTACTCAGGTTTCACCAAGACAAACTGATTTTCTCCACAAAAAAATTATTTCAAGAGGACACAGAGCACATTCTTGAATAAAATCTCACTAAGGGTGTCTATTCGAATTTTTTATTTTAAATGTTTACAGTCTAATATTTCAATTTACTTGACTTTCACTTTTGAAAAAAAAAAAAAGAAAGAAAACCAGCATGCGGTGGTGACACAATTGCTGTGAGAATGTGTTCAGTAACTCGAGCATTAAGGTTACAGCAGACAGACAGGAGACAGTACAGGTGGCCACTGTGTGTGTGTATTGTGGTGATGGGGGGTGGGGGGGTGGGGGGGGCAGGCTGCATTTCCGGCAGCACACAGGTGCACCTCGACATGTAGCCCCTAAAGAACTGTCATCTCATATACACACCAACAAGCACACGTCAGATGCTGCGATAAGTGATCTCCAACCACGGCGACGGTGGTATTTTCAGTAGAGACACGGGGAGGAGGGGATTTCACAAGAAGTGGAGCCTCAGAGATAAAAGGTCTCTAAACAAAGTGTGATCCAGGTGTGTGTTAAAGGCATATATCACAATTGCTGGAGCGACACAAAGGGAGAAAACAAAAATTCATGTTGAATGAATGAATCTGACTGAAATAACGTACGCACATCTGTGTTATGTGATTGCATGATGGTGCATGTTTGTATCCTCATTACATGTGCAGTGCTGCGGTCTTCTGGCTGTATCTCATGATTGTGGTTTTGCCGTACTGTTTTTTTTTTTTCGTGCTATTTTCTCTCCCCTCGCTGTGTGTACGCGGAACAAAAATGTAGCTCGTCTTCTGAAAAATGGGAGTGGCACAAATAAACCACATGCAGATGCTTTCTAGCACAGAACTACAGACAGTGACAGAGACACAGAAACATAACATGCAGATGTATATCTCAGCCAGCTCTCACCTAGATAAGGTTGTTAACAGCTCATAAACGCTGATATGGTGAACATTTTTGTGGGTATGTGTGCTGCAAATGAACACACCAGCATCAGGACATTTTTCCATAGTCCAGCTTTAACACATAAAGATGTAGTACAGAGCCAAAACCAAATAGCCAGTACCCTCTTAGTCAGGGTGACTTCATGCTATTTCCACTACCTCCCACCTCCTCCCACACACACACACACACACACCCACACCCACACACACCCACACCCACACACACACACAAGGGATCTGCAGTTTGTCGTCCTTGCATTGGTCTTGTTCATTCAGCCTCTCTCAGCCGTTCAAGTTCCCAAGGCTGTTTCATTACAGAGAGCCCACTTAATCGGAGGCACATCCACCCAACAGCGGATCGGTTCTGCAACAGCTGAGCAAAACATCTGCTGGGCTCCCAGTCCCGGCCAGGACGTTCTGGGGTTGATTTAAACCAACGTTTGACATAAACCGATAAATTTGTTGATTCCTCTTCCAGAAACATCCACCCTCTCCACATACTGTTACTCTTAGCAAGTCCCCCCCCACCCACCCCCCATTTTTCATCATCATCTCTTCTTTGGCTGTACCTCGCCCCTCTTCTGTGAATCAACCACCACCACCACCCCCCCTCCACCCTCCTGTTTCCCCTCTCTATACAGCTGTTCCCTTGCCTCATGTTGCACATTCTTTCATTCTTTAGGGCTCTGGCTGTCAGGGACATATTACTCTCCTTCCTGCTGTGCGTGCGTATGTGTGTGTGAGAGAGAAAGAGGCAATGTAACAATTTGAGAGGGATCTTGAGCCTGAAAGACAGAGTACAGCTGCATTGAGTGGAGCCCCCCCCCCCCCCCCCCATCCATACACACACACACACACACACACACACACACACACACTCCCCCAGCTGTTTGCCAATTACTGCGGTCCGTGCTCGCCCTGTCCCCTCCAGTCTTCCCCCCGGTCCCATAAGCACCTTCCTACTCCTGCTATTTTTAGCCTGAGAGATGAAGAGAGACGGGGGGCCCTTTCACGGCCTAATCACGGCATCCACTGAGCGACCGCTGCCTTCATATTTTCAGCGCTCAACCCCCCTCCTCCTTTGTCTGCCACTCTTCAAACTTCCCTCCCCATCCTCCCCATCTTTTGGCCACAGGCTCAGGTAATATACTTGGGAATGCTAAACAAAGGAAAAGTGCAACACGAAAACAGGCACCGACCCGACAAACAACAAAGCAATTAGCCAGTGTTTGGTCTGCTGGAACAACCGTGACCTTTCAGGAAACTCCCCCTTCCCGTAAGAGACGCGTCGGCTCGCCGCTCAGGCTGATTAAAGGCTGAGAAGCACAACAGCCAGAATTCTTGGATGTGTGTGAGCGAATTTGATACAGTTTGTGAGTGTATTTCTTCAAGAGGTCACAACAACTTACATGTGATGTGTCAGTCTCTGAGGACTAGACAGCAGCGGTGTGGTTTAGCTGTTTGCTTGTTGCTTTAATATTGAGTATTTGATTCCAACCAAGTATCAAAAGGCATCATGCATTGACCGAGCCTATAACTAAATGTTGTAATCTTGTTTTTTCTTAAAGGAAAATTATACTTGTTGTCAACACCCCATGAAAGACCAAACCAACAAAGATCACCCACAAAAGCCCCCAGATCAACAGCAAATCAGTCTCTCAGCGCTCGATTGCTATGTGTGAACTGTTTAAAGATCAGAGAGCTCACCAAGAGCTTGCCGATGCCTCCCAAATGTACGAAAGATATCATGTAGGCTTAATATCTGGTCATGTCAGGGACGGGTCAGGGAGCCATGCGGCGAGCTGCAGCCAGTGAGAGCAGACTGGTGCTGGGGACGAGGAGGGGTTGAGAAAGAGAAACAGAAGAGCACCGAAGCAGCAGCCAGAAACTATATGCAACGACAACTTAACTTCCACAGACGTGATGAAGGACAATTTAGTTTTTCGTGCGTGTTTCGCCAAGAAAACATAGTCGGGGAAGTTCGACAAGACCGGACATACTCAGGGAAGATTCTTCCTGGCGAAAGATCTCGTAATGTGTGACCCCGTCGCTGATCAGTCGTGTAGTGTGCAAACCACGATTACTTCAAGATTTCCAATTGCAAGACAGAAAGTTCTGCGTGTGAACAGCACAGCTATATGATGATTTTGAAAGTTATGTAGTGTGACCAAGCTTCACAACTATTCTTTGCGTAGTTAACTTCTGACATAGCCTCCTCTTAGCCACAGGCCTCCACTGTTGCTGTAATGTAATTCGTTGAGGCAACTGCATCAGTCAAAGTGCTTGTTTTTGCCACTGAGAGGCTCACAAGTGTCTGACAACATTATGGAACTGATCCCTTGCAGAATTTGGGAGTTGCAGCTCTACCAAACCGTTACTTTGTGTTATTGTGCGGCTTTCATGTTTTAAAGAGTTCATTCAGATCCAAACTAATGTGTTAAACAGCACAGAAGTAGACAAGCAACTCTCGTTCTCTGCAAGCTAAAACTACTGTTTTTGTCAATGGAGTCTGGCGGCTTTGAACCGAGCGATATAGCGTCTGTTTCTGCTTAAACAAAAAGGTTCTTACAGGTCTATCTCTGTGGAGATCCTTTCCATAATGTTATCAGACACTTCATATAACAGTCTGAGCCTCAGTCAGTGGACGCACATTAACAGCTCAGTTGCCTCAAAGAATTACGTTACAGCAATTGGAGCTGTGTTTCGCGGCTGCAGGCTGAGGCGAACTACTGGACCTAATCCAAAGGTTTTTGTACCTACGAGTCATTCTGAACCTGAAATAAGTAAAACTAGGGCCCAGGTTTAAAAATACTGGAGTTATCCTCTAATGCATGACAGAGAGTTTCAGAGATAAACCTTTTTTTTTGTTGGCACCGTTCTTTCACACCTGCTTTCATTTAGACAACAACAATGTAAAACTTCAGATTTCAGTTGAATGAAAAAAAAAGCATGTTTGTATTTAAGTAAGACATCAAAAGTTGTTTTGGAAAATCAGGTATTGCATCCGCACTATCTAAAACATTTTAAATGATACCCAGAACTGAGGCGGACATGAGAAGACGATTCTTTGGGAGATTTTATACCTTGTTCTCATGGCAGACATGTTCTTGCAAATGCCATCAGGGGCAGTCATAAAGGAGATACACTGAAATGTATTTTAGGAAAAAAAAATTCACATGCTGATAAGCCATTTCCAGTATTTTCTTCTTCTTGTGATCTGTCTCGACTGCTCTGGCAGATAAAGGCGCTCCCTTTTCCTACTGCCCCTCCTCACGCTGATCTTTTGGGACTTTTAACGGGCTGCGTGCACCTCATGCTTCCAGATGATGCAAATCCCATTGTATTCCTCAAGGACTCCTAACCTGCTTCTTATCAGCGTCTCCTTTCCTTTATGTGCTCCAAAAGGAACAGGCTAGCTATTTGTATCAACTCAACCACAGTTCCATGTGAGCCCCAACTCCCATTGATTACACCAGATTGTGAGGAATTTGTGTTTAGAGGGCCTGAAACATGGATTCATCTAATGCAGATTGTTTCTTTTATGCATATTAAGACCCACATGCTATTATAGTGGCTGAGCGGAAATTCTGGGAAGTCGTATTTGTGGAAATTAAATTAAACATATTGAAACACAGACAATAGGATTTCTTTAAATTGAGGCAGAACATCCGACATAGTTTCTCTTACAAAAAACAGCAACCATCAATTTGTTGCTTCTTTGCTTTTGCATGCAGCTTCGAAATTTGCACATTGCAGTCCTCCCCTCTTCAGACAGTTTGTTTGAGGAGAAACTGAGACCGGGGCAAGCCAACCTCAGAATCCCTCTCACTTGCCATGAGGACAAAGGGTCATAACCCCTAAACATGAGTTTCCTTTGGTCAGTATGTTTTCCCAAAGGATGAAGTTACATTTGAACCAGAAAGCTAATCCATAGCTGCTAGTGCAGTAGAGGAGGGAGCCGGACCACACAGCAGTTGAGGTCAGGAGGGTTGTCGACCTTTTTAGCTGCATTTCTCTTCCACAGACAGAAAAAAAAATCACGGAGGGTGCACTCCCTAAAATCAGCTCAGGTTAATTCAACTTAACTGGACTAATGTGTGTTGGCTTAGCTGCAGTAAGCTGTCTGCTACTGACTTGTTATGTCTGTCTGTGGCATTGTTATGTCTGCTGAAAGGTTTGTGGCAGGTCAGATGAAAGATGTGTTGATTCAATAAGAGCAGAATATAACGCACTAATGACAGGGATCAGCGTGCATTTAGGGAACTGCTCGATGCCGAGATCTGAAAGGAAGTGGACGGAAATTCATTATTTTGAAAAAAACTATTTCGATTCTTAGATCTACTTAGATTCCGCTAAGCATGCGGAAGTTAACGCTTTCAATGGTTTTACATTCAAGGTGCTCAAACACTTGGATTATGTCGTACAGAGCGTCACCAGCAAACTCCCCGTGTTGTGTGGACGCACAAACTTCACAGATGCTCTGACATGAAATCCAAAGTCAAAATTACTCATCACCCTGGTGATCACATACATGTAACATGATGATCAGGCTTTTGAATGGAGCTGAAATTATTGGTTGAGAGAAAGTTGAATCAGTAACTATTCTGAAAATCAAATAAAAAGTATGTTATTTTTCAGACAAATCAGACATTCAGCTCCTCTATTATGAGGATTTGCTGCCATTCTTATCATATATCAGATGTGAGATTTTTAAAGGCTTGACAGCAGTTTAGAGAAAACCATGTTTCCTCAGAATAAGTTGGTGGATCCACAGCTGGACTACGAAACAACATTAGGCATGAATATTATGGCCAAACTGAACACATGTTAAATGCATTGCGACACTGTAATGTTGCATCCAAGCGTACTAAACATAGCTTTTGTATATGAATGAATCTCCGGCTCTTCGCAGATCTCAGTGGTGACAAATATGTGAGAAAACCACACAGTGTAACTCGTCTTTTCCGCCTGTATTTCCGGGGAAATGTGCATTTACCAGCATGACTGTGCCTTTGCAAATATGTGCATTTAATTCATCACGAGTTACAACCTGTGTTTGCTACTGATGAGTGATTGAGGTACTTTATCAGTGTGTTTGCATAGATAGCATCACAATTAAACAAACCACTATAATTTGTTGAGCATATCACACTGATTTGCGACCAACATCCTGGCTGTTTTCTCCCTTGTTACTTTCACTCAAGCTGAAATGTAATTGCCCGGGTGAAATATGTTGCTTTGTGTAAGTAATCACGCTGAATGCTCAATTTGTGTGTTTACACAGAAGTAAGAGCTTGACTGGGTCATGGAGTTTAAAGGGATATTTTAGGACAGGCGTTTATCTCACAAGCGCAGAAAAGAAAATGGGTCATTTTGGTTTGTTTTAATGATTAGTTTAGTCCTTTTTAAGAGCTTTTCCTGCTTTAGAGCCATTTTCTGGCTACATGTTCTGGCTACAAAACTAGTCTAAGTTATGCCAGTCAAGTGAAAGACGACAGTGAGACAAACCAACAACAAACTTTCTTGGTAGATTTTTGTTTCCAGCGTTATTGGTCCCACTTTAATACCACTGTAACACTCTCATAATGTTAACTCAGCTTTCTTATTTCGGTCCTGTGTACTTTGTGCATCCTAAAGCAACACTTCCTGCTATTGTCTGTCAGACACAAGTGACTACACACAAGCTGTCGCTCTCTCGTTCTGTGCCTCTCCAACACACACACACACACACACACACACACACCCTCCCTCCCTCCCTCCCTCCATCCCCAGAGCTTCTGGTGCAGGGGCAGCACTGACAAAAAGTTACAGGGGGCTGATAGGGCAGAGCAACTGCGTCTTCTCCGGAAAAAAAAAAGAATTAGGGGGAGTGATCAAGTGAAAGAGAGAGAGAGAGAGAGAGAGAGTTAAGCTCATAGGAGAGGAAGTGCAAGACACAGAAAAGTCAGAGGGAGCCCGTTGTGTCAAGCAGTTGACCGTGAGTCCTTCTGTCAGTTCACAGCCCGGCTTGAGCACTGCAGCACCACTCCCCTGTCAAAGCAGGATCTATCCTCGGCCTGAGCCCCCCCAGCCCGTCAGACCGCTGCCTCTGTGATTGACTGGACCGCTGTGGGAGCACGGAGGGACCCCTCACTGGATGTCAGCACTCGAGACCGGTAGGAGATGCTGCACATTTGCACACTAATATATCTGTCTGTGAAATTAATGTGTAACAGCTGTGTAAAAAGTGTGTCTTTCAATGAAAAGCATGTAAATGCTTTTCATGTATCCTAGTCTGGAAAGATGATTTTAGCTTGTGCTGCAGATTTGCAGATGTGGATACAGTTTTTCTGAGATGAAAGATTGTTGCTTTGGTTCATCTTCACTGCTGCTACCGGCAGATGGTCAGATTTGGTTGTCTTCAGCTGTGAGAAACTCGGGCTTGATATCACTGCAAATGCATCAAAATCATGTAGACATGTAAAATGTGCAAGAAGGACACTGTGGTGAGCGACAGGGAAAAAAAATAATTGTACCTCATAGTTTTGGTTTTATTTGTTTGGTTTTGGAAGTGTCGTTTCTCAGGACGGGGAAGGGGAGAAAATTGGAAACAGACCCACCCACTCTGGAGAGCGAGTCTGTCCGCGAAAAGTATTAGAGTGCAAAGAATGAGGAGACGCACAATAACAGTCCCTCACTGCAGTGCTGAGGGAGATAAACAGAGAGACAGATGAGAGCCAGAATCTGTTCAGAAAAAGGCTGGAAAGAGGTTTGGTTGAGACAGCGAGAGCGTACTAAGTTGCTGTCACAACACAGGCTGCCCTCTGGACTGAATAACTATAATTTCAAACAAGGACAAAACAAGCAAGAAACAAAAATTACAAAAATGTCGACATGCTTGAGTTGTCAAATCTTGCTTGTGTATGCATATATTTTTTGCCTACAGACACATCTTTTAATAGAAATCTGGACCAGCCAGTCACATCACCACTGACACACGCTTAAAACATTATCATGAGCTTAGAAATTATTACAAAGTAGGTAAAAAAAGTTGGTAGTTTTCGCTGTGTGGCAGGTTTAGATTTTCACCCCCTCTTTCCTTGTTTTTGTGCGCTGTGCATAAATCCCTGCTACATAAGATGAAATGCTGGCCTCAGGCTTTGCTTGCTGTCTCGCTTAAAACACTAAACTTTTGCTCTATTTTTACTCTACCGTGCTGCTCCATTTTTAGAGTCTTGTCTATGTGGTTTGATGGGCTATAAATCAGACTGCAGCTCCTCTGTGTTCTCTCTGGAAATAATGGGAGTATAATGATGACATTCATGGTTTGTTTGTGTCTGCGGCGATGGACAAAAATTACTCTTTTAAGTTAAGCTTAAGTTTGATACTGATAAAAATGTGTCCAGATGCCAGCCTTTTTTCATGAAATTTTTGAAAAATCCAGGAATTTAACATTTCAGCATGATCGCTAAACTGTATTTCAGATTACCTGATAATCAAATTAATACTTTTAATGTTTAATCTATTCACAAGAGAAATTAGTCTCACTTAATATCAAAAGTATCTGAATCTGAATATGTAGCTTTATTGAACCAAAGCCTTTTAAATTATAAAAAATCCTCAGATTTTCGTCTTCTATGATAGTAAACTGTCTGTCTGAATTTGGGACAGTTGGTCGGACAAAACACGGCATTTAAAGTCCATCTTGGGGACCTGTCGGACTCTGCGATGGGTGTTTTTGGCTATTCGACCGTGTGATTAATCAGGAAAAGAATTGGTTGATTAAGCCATAATGAAAAGTGAGAACATATTGAGAACTAAAGCCATGTTTAATTTTATTAGGGGAGAACAAAGACAGAAGTCAGTCAGAGTGGCCAAAATATAGAAATAACTTGTTGAACTTGACGGCTTATGTTTCTGTCTTTGTGATAAATCACCAAACCCCGAGTTTGTTTGGTTTATAAAGGCTGAGGGGCAGCAGGTTAAGAGGCCACAGTCAGCTGGAAGTGGCCCTCGGGAACTTTCCCTCCCTCAGGGTCAATGACTCGGACTTCATCTCTGTGAGGGAGTCACATCATGAGTGTCTAAATTAGGAGTGGCTGACTGAGATGGCAGACAGATTGGTAATAATGTTGTGTGTTTTAGTTTGATAAATATGATACTTGCATGTATCATTCAAGCCGTCTCTAAAAGGTTTAGAAGATATCTTAAAGAAGTCATTTTTGTCTGGTGTGTTCGTCTAATCACAACTTAATGTTTTCAATTACTGCAGTGACTTGGATTTGTAACTTCATCATATTTTCCATATTGCTGAAGGACGGTACAGTTGCTTGGCTGTACAATACAAAAGTATGACGATCTAAACCAGATCACCGGTCTGGTCTTCAGAGGGTTCTTCATCAAGGCAGAAGCTGCCAGCTGAGGTCAAGTGAGCACTAGAAAAGGATGAAGAGGGAACTCAAGTTTAGTGGTTGCCGTGCGTGAGTGGCCAATAGTAAGTTCACTTCTACCTCTTAGACCTGGACAGGCTGGTGTTTGTGTTGAGATAACAAACAATGGATACAATCATTTATCTGAGTACCACCCCCTTGTGGAAAAGTCTTTCTACTGCAAGAATTTGATCTAATTTAAATGTAATGATGTAGCTGTACTGGGAAAAAGTGTCAAAAAGATTTTGGAGAAGAGGTTTAACTAGATAGTTTTAAGAAATTACTGCACAGAGACAGTTAGTAGGAAATGTACATGTACATTGTTGTCCAGGCCATGAGTTACATGGCACAAGGGTTTTGGAAACTTGTTTTATTTTTTCAAAATGAGCATTGAGTTCACAGCAGCTGTAGTGCAGTGGCATCTTGTAGGTTTGTATGGCGCTTTAAAAGGCACATCACCAACCTTCTCAAAGGGGTACACACTGTTCTGAACTCTCTCTTTTGACCTTTTTCTAACACGTGCGCTCACGGGAGTGTGAAGGCGTCGTAAAGCAACACTTTCCAGCATCACAGTCAGTTTCCAGAGAAAGTAGGTGAGCGCTGAGCGCTATCTATCCCTCTGTGGTTTGACTTTGCTTTGCTGTTAGGAATGGAAAGGCTTTGGAGGCGACCCACTGCTACCCTCCAGCACCTTCTCGGTTCAAAGTTACCACACAACTGCTAGCTAGAGCTTCGTGGGGCCAACCTGAACATGTGCAGTGGTCTTTTATACTGTGTGAAAACGAAAAAAATGACGCATTTTCCCAACCACCGTTTTACATACATAATGGAATTGTTTTCTTTCATGTACACAACAAGGCAATGATCTGTAGATGCTTAGTTTAATTGCGTTTCTTTTTTTCTTTTCGGCGTACCACATTCACTGGTGATTTTAAGCAGCATTAACTGGAGAGGGGAACGAGCTGTAAACACGACGTCGACATATTATCACCTTATAAAGTTGATGTAGCAAACATGTTTTGGTCCTCACCAACTCCAGAGGGATGTGGCTCTGTAGCTGCTAAACACTCCACGAGTCTCACCAACAATGTCTGGCTGCTGTTTGGTGCTGGACACAAAGCAAGCAGTGGGTTTATTATCTACTGCTGCTGGAAAGACGGTCGATGAGACTCAAGCAAAACAATTAAGTTGCATTAAAACCAAAACAATAAACTAAAGTTCTCTGAAGAGATGGAGCTCAAGAAATAGAGATCTCTGTCTCTCTATCTGCTGTTAAGAGAGCCGGACGATTTTTCTCTGTGGGTTCATCACATGAGCAACTCTTTCATATACCACCTAGAATTTCATCTGTTTTCATTCTCAAAATATTGATTAGTGCAGCTTTAAGTCTACTACTAATTCTGTCGACTCTGCACATGCAACACCTATTTGAGGTGTCCTGTTCTGAAGATTCTCCACTTTCTGTCTTACTTTTTCTCCTATCAAAAGGTTTTTGTGTTTTGAGTTTTCCCAATCTAAAACAAGGCTCTAACAATAGATGCTTTTGTTTGTTGCACATATTGTTAAGGACAAATTCGTGATTTTAGATCATCTGACTTAACTTGACAACAAGTACAAAAAAGAACAACTGATACAGTTTAAGGACTTTTACATTGTCAAACTGAAAGAAATGAGCACGAAAGAAAGAAAGAAAGAAAGAGGTATGGCCGTGTTGTGTGTATCTGTGTGCATGTCTGAGGGTGATGTGTCTCCTCATGCATGTGTGTGTGTATATACATGTGTGTGTCTGTAAGGTCGGATGACCCCCTGGATAGTAGAAAACAAATTCTTGTTTGCGGACCCCCAGCCTACACCCGTTACCAGGAAATCTGTTCAACTGATAACTCCACACATTCCACAGGTCACACTAATGTACTGTGGCATTTCCGTCAGTGACTCCTCCAGTATCACGCGTATTATCCACATCAAACCGTCAATATCAGAGAGAGCGATTACCCTCGCACCACACGCAACCCACTAAAGCCACTGCAGGACATTTGTTATTTGTTTCAGAGTGTGAGTGTGTATGTGAGGCATCCCGATGTTTCCTTTTGTCTGATCTTTACTTCTACCTTTACGATCTCTAATCACTTTTTCACTCTCCCTATCTTTTCCCTGATTCCCTCCTTTTCTTTCACTCTCTCTGGCAATCTGCCCTGCAACTGCTGCTCCCTCCATCACTGTATTGCCTGACTGCATTCCTCTCATTCCTACTGGCTTCCTGTGACTGGAAGAGTAGTGAGCCCTACTGGCCACAAAACTTCACCTTGGAGTCCTACCCATGTATGCCACATGTGTCTTTTCCTTTCTTCACTATTCTGGCTTTCAGCTTTTAAAATCCTCTTGGGGATTCTGTATAAGACTATGTCTCAGTGAGCATCTGGTGACAAGGTTCTGAGGATGACTTTTCCATAGCATCTCCCTCGTACTCTCATCGTACTGTAAGGTGGATGTTTTCACCGAGGTGTCTAATGGCAGCCCCTTTCCCCGTGATACAGTCAGCGGGCTCACACGCCCACACACAGATCCATACGCTCACATGCTAACCAGCAGTGGCACTGCCCCTCTGAGGGCAGAGACTGTGGAGAAACTGTGTGAGGGGGAGAGATAAGAAAGGAGAGCTCTCCTGACATCTGATGAAGACATATTACTGTAACAGACACACGTGTTGGTCACGACAGCTTGTAACTTCAATGTAAACATGTCTGAATGACTCATTTTTGGATCAAAATGTCATCAAGGCTCTCGTAATCAGCCGTCATACAGTGTAAATATTAACATCAGAATGCGCACGGTGACTAATACTTTCCTAATATCAAAGTTCAGTATTCAGCTTCAGAGCCATGGGTGGAAATGTACAACTGTTGTAATTTACTTTCAGCTATCAGCTCCTGCATATATCATTTTAGACTGTATGTAAATAGAACAACTTGTGCCGTAATATGGAAGCTCTTCTCCTGTTAGTCATTATAAGGAGAAACGTTCCCAAAATAATGACTTGATATCTCAAAATAATGCGAAATGATCTCAAAAATGTGACTTACTACCTCAAAATCACAACTCGTTATCACAAAAATATCTCAGAATATTTAGAAACTCTCCTAAGATTAGATTTTCAAATATAAACTGTTCTAAATTAGCTAATTTCTTGGAAAATGTAGCTCAAGTAGCAACTCAAGTAGTTTCTGAGCACTCTCTGCATCTGCAAATAGAGGAAGCTCTGTCTGCAGCGTGTGCTGTTCAAAATGGAAGATCTGCTATAAAATTCAATTTGCTTGTATGTATCTGACATTATTCAGGCCACAGTCAACCCCGTGACTGAGGGATGGACTGTTAAGTCTTGCCAAGGTCACCGGGGAAAAGACATACTGTTGTTGAAATTAGACTGAGAGTTGTTGATAGCAATTTTTTAAACTCAGGCCATAATTTCACCCTTAGGTACACAATTTAACTGAACAATGGCTAACCTATGAGAGCCTCATAGGACCAGGGCCAGCCTGGGTCACATGAAATGAAAAGACTGACTTAGCTCACTGTCTTTTACTAGTTGGTTTGTTCCAGATTGGTTTATCTTCAGTGATTTAAGGATGTTGACCTTCTTTTTGCCAGAGGGAGGATTTGGCCAGAAGCAGGATGAGGAAACTGCGAGAGACAGTGAGAGTTCAGTTTGGGAGAGGGCATGTGAGAATGAGCAGCACTGTGTAAATTAGGAGTAAATTTGTTGCATGTGTTGTGTGATTGTGCATGTGTTTGTGCCTGTATTCCAGACAGAATAAAACTTGCCTTTGGCTCGGAAAGAGTACAGAACAAACAAGTTTAGCGGCTTATCAGCATATCAGTAAAGCTAGGACTTACAGTAGGGCTGAACAATGAATCAATATACTATCGAAATAAAGAAGCTGCAACTTTTTCATAAAGGTAAAATGTTTCACGACACTATAAATGGAGCATTGTGGTGCTGCAGAGATGCCCCGGCCCCCAATTCATTCACGCTCATTTGATACATACCCCCGCAATAAATAATCAGTTCATCAGTTTTATCTTTTTTCTTCAGTGAAGATGAAATGCCAAAATTACCATTCTAGCTAAGATCATGACTCACTTCGCCACTGAATATCCTAACTTACAGCATAAAAGACTTTTTACATGTTAAGAATTAGATTTTATTTGAGGCTTTAATTTGTTGTGTTTTTAATAAAACAGTTGTGATGATGGCAAAAACTAGAAGTTTAGATTTTTATTTTCTCATGAGAATGATTCGGTTTGCTTTTTTTCTTATTCACGCTGCCGTGTGAAGATAGCACAGAATCATTCTGTATAATACATTCTGTGATGAGCGTCAACAAACAAACTGCTTTCTCAAAAGTATAGACTGAGGATAAAAGCACAGTTTAACATGGAATGAAATCATGTGCTGGTCAGAGGAGTTTTTTCAAGACTGAACAACTTTTTAAAAGTCTGATGTTATGATGTGATGTGTTGTGAGTGATTTATTTAAATCCACACACACATGCACATGCACATATACACACACACACACAAACAAAAACACAAAATGCATGTAATGTAATGCCCAGCCCCGTACCCTAACCCGGACTATCACAAGTTATTGCCTAATACCCAGACCCTGATCTTAACCTTAACCTAATTCTACCCTCAACCCTAAAACCAACATTTAAAGGGGCCCTTAGAGGTTGTGAGGACCAGGCAAGATGTCCTCACAACGATGGTTTAAAACCAAAATGTGTTCTTATAATTATACAAAGACATGCACACAGACACACACAGACACAGACACAGACACACACACACACACACACACAGACACACACACACACACACACACACACACACACACACACACACACACACACACACACACACAGGGCATCCTTACCCCGCAGAGTTCAGCAGATGGAGCCCTCACACCAGCAGCTCGCAGGCGGATGAAAGTGAGACTCCGGCAGGTTTTATCAGCAGTTTCACCGCCGACAGTCAGGCTGAGTGAGGAGAAGACAGACAGCTAAGAGGAGAGCAACTGTGGGGGACGCGCCGTTTCTCTTCTTTCCTCCTCGTTTCTTAAAGACTTACAGCTTAACTGTAACGTTAACCGCGCTCCGCACACCGAGCAAACACCCAACATGACCCGGGAGGACTGCCGGACCAAGCTTTTATCCGCCTTTCCTTCTCTCTGACTCGCCACGGCCGCTCTAAAGCTGGCTGTCAGCCTCTGAACTTCACCTCCACAGGTAGGCTTATCTGTTTCTCCTGCTCCGTCAAGTAGTCAGTCAGCAAACACTGTTCCAAAACCTCTTCCTGCTTTATTTAAAGGCTGTGACTTCATCTTCGCTGTCGCTTTGCTGCTTTTCTCATGCCATGCTGAGATGCTTGAGCAGAAATCGTGTTGTATTTTCTTGTTCTGGGAAGGGGGGGATAGAAAATGTGAACTTCATTGCAGCTCTTAAAACCATGTTGTCCTTCTTCCTGGCTTGCATCCAAACTCAACAGGTGTAAAAGCTCACCTGGCTGAGATTTGTTTTTTTATTGCAGTTAGTTGTTTTCCTCTTTCATTTCAGTATAGTAACTAGAAAATGATTTAATCATTTCCAAAATCAGAGTTCATGCCACGAGGTCATGACCCACAATTAGTAATACCTCATTACCTGCCTGAGCTAATTGACTGTGTGTAACTTAAGGTGGCCCGCTAGTTATCTTAATCTGACAGGCAACATGACTGTTCTAAGGTGTCCAAATAGGATAAATAATAGTGTAATTATGGTATTAAGGCCTCATCGTGAGTGCCAGTGTAGAATTTCCTCCTGGATGTATTTTGTCCCATAACGTCACTGAAAAGTTTGACTCACTCACTACTAGGCAACAAATGTTTGGTTGTTTGATGGATCACAGAGTCGGCAGCTGTGTTTGAGTGTGTGTGCTGTATTATGACAGAAGTCGTAAAAAAAAAAAAAATGGTTAGATCCCACCCAAGCCTCTGCAGCCCAGAGAAAATGAAAACACACACACACACACAGACACACACGCGCGGCAGCCATGCGTGGAATAAAGTTCTCATGTGTCCAGGTTCCCTCTCTGGACAGGGTGAGGTCATAGCTTCGGTGCTGTTGCGGGGATACAGTTACATCAGTTTCATGTGGGCTATGCCAAAGGAATCGACACCACCTACACTCCTCTGCCTCCTTTCTGCTGCCTTTTAAATCTCTCCTTCATTTTTTCTCCCTCTCGTCAACTCAGATAACCAGCTAGTGATTGTTATTGCCCTCAGTGGGTACACATCTCCCCGTGTGCGCGCATGGTTGCGTCTCTGCTGCATGCAAACACTGTATCCAGGCATGTGTGTGTGTTTACAAAAGAGTATCACTGAATTAAGGCTTTCATCATAGTAACCGGGCCTTTATGCTGCGTGATCGGTGTCGTCTCGTTCAAACTGTGGGTCACGAAAGCCCCTTTTGCTCCACAAGCAGTGAGAAGCTTGGAGTTTGTCTCTGACGTCATCATGAACACTAAGTATACGCCTCATGTGGCTGGAGGTTCAAGTGAAACTTCACCACTGTCATCTAAGAGAAAAGGCAAAATAACCCCACTTGCACTGGAGATGTGGGAAGTCTGTCTCTCTGCTGGGTTTGTCTGCGTTCTCCAACACCAAAACATCTTGATGTCGACATAAGTCGTGTCTTTCCTCCTACAGCTGGCATCGGCTGTGAGTCACCCTGGCCCAACTAGTTGTAAGATAACACTTGCAATTAATTTAGTTGTTATTAGATGGCTGCACTGCGATGTGTTTGCTAGCAGTCAGGATTGTTTTGACTTGCTCTTGAGCTTGACCTAAGATGGGTTTCACTTTGCTGAAATGGCAACCCTCTAGTAGAGATTCACACTTATGTGAAACACTTTACACAAGCTGATTGTGTTTATTTAAAGCCTTACCTGAGCTCTCGTCTCAGCGTGTTGTTTGATACATTCTGTAGGGAAACAGGTTGAGAGGTGTGGTTTTGCTATTTTGAGTTTCAGCATACAACTATTTTACGGGGAAATAGCAGCCTTAGAATAATTTTGATGCTACACTGACTCGTGATAGGGAGAGTGGCGTCTTTTTCATCCCCTCTGCTTCCCAAACGTCTGTTCTTGAACTTTTTAACTTGGGTTGAGCAGGTACAACCTCCCAGGAGAAGTGCGTAATGGTGTATGGCACTACGTCACAAGCCACCAGCTTGGGTCTTCAGTTATTCATAAAAAGAAACTAGCTCGGTATTCTCAGTACAGACATCATGGCAGAGGCGAAGAGACGGGGAAGTTAATGGAGGAAGCTAAGAAGAAGAGATCTGGCTTTACGACAGCGTGTTGAAGTGAACTGCAATGTGAAACTGTAGGATACATACACAATGTGGCTTTAAGAGCCCTTTGTTATTAGTCTTTCTCTGTTTTATCTCATGTTAGTGGTTTGGAGGTAGGGGTTCAATAAAGATTATTTTTAATTTCATTGATTATTGAATTGATTATTTTTTTAAATGATTGATTAATTGTGTCATAAATGTTTTTTTTTAGAAAATTATGATCAATTCCCATTATGATTTTACAGACAGACTATCACTCCAAAACCCAAAGATACTACAGTTTACTATCATATATAGAATTTATAGATTAATCAATTATCAAAATAGACTTGGATTGATTAATCAGGCTAGTCAAGGCTAATCTAATCTAATCAATTAATCCATCAATTGTTAAGGTGTTGTGAGCTAATACTACAACTGCAACTAATTATTCTCATCATCAGTTAATTGATTAATTATCAATTAATGCATTGTCAGGTCTTCATTCCTGTTACAGTTTCCTGAAGTACAAGCTGATGTTGTCTTTTGTTGTCCAGTCAACAGTCCAAAAACATTTGGTTTTATTGCTTGAAAAATGACTAAAATGATAAACAAATAATCAACCAACATTTCTTGTCAATTAATTAAGATATTGATGATTTCAGCTCAAGATGGGACACACATTTACATTGTCTTTAATGTCTTCATCAAAATGAGCTGAAGACATGTTCAGTGGGCTGCTTTATTTTTTCATAGATGACTAAAATGAGAACCTTCCACCAGTTCCCCATTAACACTCACTTATTTCCAATGTATTTGACCAGTGGTTCAACCCTAGTTGAGTAAACACTGATAGAGAAGCTTGTTCTATTAGCTCCTTTATTGACCCCAGATAGGCCTTTACATTTATAATCAGAGGCCCAACAAAGTCATATGTAGTGATCAGGCCATCATCAGATAGCCATTCTGGGTATACCTTAATCAGAATCAGAATCAGAATTCCTTTAATAATCCCAGGGGGAAATTGCTTTTTGTTGCACACATCTCCAAAAGAATAAGAATAAACTTCAAACACAAAAGTAAAAAATATAAATATATAAAATTATGTATCAAAAATTGTTATTACAAATTATTACACAGAGGTAAATTATTGCACCAGGTGAGTGCTTAAGTGCTGCAGGCTAATTGTGAAAGTGAATATCAACCTTTTCCCAGGACAGATAACCTTTAAAAGTCCCCAGTGTTTCCCCAGTGTGAGCCACAGCAGTGCGCTGACAATAGGGACAGTGTTCTGGACCGGCCAGAGCCCCAGATCACATTTCCTGTTCCTGATTTAAGATCAACTCAGCTGACTACTGATACACTCTGCTCCTCAAAAACACGGCCATCGCTCTGCTTCTATATCATGCGAGTGTGTGTGTGTTTGTGTGTCACAGACAGAGAGAGAGGGCAGGAGATGGAGAATATTAGATGAATTAACAAAGTTCAAACAAAGACAGTAACTTCATCACAACCAGCAGTAAAAGCCGGGTTGTACCAGAAGACAGCAACCTTATTCCGACTGACTTGCAGGGAGTATTTTGAAACAAAGAAGCCCTTCTGTGTACATAGCTTTCTAACCTAGTGTGCAATCGCAGGCGGTTTTACACAGCAGACACATGGACGACATGAAGTAGGAAGTGGGCATGAGAACCTGTTCTCTCAGTCAAATCATCCTTATTGTAGGGGTTGGGTTTCTGCATGTAAAAACAACAAAATACATGTCTGTATTTCTGCCCGTACAAAGGCCACAACCCCCCCAGGTAACATCTGATTAGTTTAGCTTTATTTGACAGAGGTATTGCATATTAATAATATCTATAGAGCTAATGTTTGTGTTGAAAGCACAAACATTAAGAATAGAAGCATTGAAAATACAATCAACAATAAAAGCAGGGGAAATTATGCAGACACAAACAGAGCCTGCTGTTCATAGAGACAAGACAAACAGCTTGGATGACACACAAAATCAGTGTAGATGAGGTGCACAGATCACTGACCTGAATCAGGCCGTGCTTATTAGATATCATTCACTGTTTCTTTTGAAGTACATAAAGGAAGCTGGTGTTCAGGGGAAATGGTGTCTGAAGCCTTCATTTGCATAATTGAGGGCAATGTTAAGGTAGTATGTCTGTGTCTATGTGTCTTAGTGCTAATGTACTGTGTCATCACTGTCTGCTATGAACAGTGAGCACCTGTCAGGTCACTGAAGTACTATCAGTGTCAATTCTTTTAGCAGTAACACATATTGTAGTTGCGTCCCGAGGCAAGATAGAGTTTCGGTCTCATGCCAGCCTTATGACAGCACCCCGGACCAAATTTAGCTCTGTTTTCTCCCTTCCAAAAAAGATGACCCTTCGGAACCCGCGGGAGAAAAAAACGGAACCATTTCAACAATTATCAGTCTGTTTTGGTTGTGAGAAATCAGGCTGGAGAGTCACACCGAAGAGCGTGCTCGCTTGTGACACTCATATACACACAACTCCACAGTGAGATGGTGAACCCTGGTTTTTTTTCCCACACCGCCTCAGGGACACAACATCAAGAGAAGTCTTATATCTGTCTGACCCCTGAACTGCTGGTGGAAGAGGGTGGCAGGGACAGGACAAAACAGTGCTGATGATGACTGATGAGAGACAGAAAGAAAGAATAAGACGAGGCACTTAAGAATCTCATATTTGCTTGTGCTATCATCCTGTTGACAGTCAAGTCTAGTCAAGGAATTTGCGGCTCATGTTGTGGCATAATAAGTTGTCCCCCCGCTCCCCCCGGAAAAGGAAATGAGCTGTGCAGTATGCTTTATGTAGTTTATTGCATTGGTAAACACAGACTAAACATTTGATAATGACATTTTTTAACATCATGAATGTAACTGCAAGTAAATCTGCATCTATTCTGACAATCAAATAATCATTTATGTGACTTCTTCAGAGTCACTGTGATTGACATTTTCTTGCATCTTACAGCAAAACACTTAAACAATTAATCAAGAAAATGGTATGGAGGCAGGATACATTATGAATAAAATGTCATTATCACAGATAACAGTAACAGTTTAAAATTTTATAAAGTAAACTACATAGAAAATGTGTTAATTATTTGTAGCTATAATTTAAACAAGTCTGTAATGCATTTATGTTCTGCAGTGTCTGTTCACATATCTGCCAACAACATAGAGTATATGCCATTACTGTTGTAAACTTATATCATCCAGTATGATCAGCTCGCCCATAGTGGTCGGCTGTAGTAAACTCATTTTTTATCCACATCTATTTGGAGTAGAGCTGATAAACATGCGGTTATTGACAGCCACTTGCACACACGCCATACACATACTTAAGCATGTGTGGGGCAATTGGAAATGCTATTAATACACACATAAGCACACACACATGCCACACACTCATAAAAACAAGTGGTGGGATGCTATTAATATGTCGAGAAACAGCAACACACAAACGCAGTGTCATCAGAGATATGTGCACTTGCATGATTACACACGATAGCACAAGTGTTTACTGACAGGTGACACTAAAAATACACCAGCGCGGTTACATATACTGAAACTTGCACAAAGAGCCACAGTGTTCCTCTAAAAGAAACAAATGGACACTATTAATACACTGGCCCCAACACACGCCAGCACCGATGCACTGATACACGTGCACACGGACCCTCAACTGTCGCACAAGCAGATCCCACTTATGCAAACACAAAGACCTGCTGTGTACACTCAGAAGAAACAACTGCAAGCTATTAATATCTTGGCGCGTATAGGATGGACACACAAGCACACACACAAACACACATATGGATGCACACATACGAAGATTGATACTCCAGCTGCTCGGAAGCAGAGGGGGACTGAATGTCCCCAACAGCTGTGGATTCCTCTAAACGTAAGGACGGGGGTGGGACGGAGAAATGGACGGTGGGATAGGTGGTGGACTTGGGGGGGGGGGGGGGGACTGCCGAAGGTGGCCAGCATGGTGGAGCTGCAGTCACAGTATTGTGTGTGTGTGTGTGAGTATAAACTGAATGGATTCACACTCGGCACAAGTCGGCATGCTTGATAACTTACTAGAAACAGCGTTGACATTATTTGTTTATGTTGACATTTTGTGTCTGAACTCCTGCTCTTTCTGCTTTGTTGCTCATCTAACCAGGCATGAACTTCAGCCCTGCTGCCAGTGTTTATGTATACAAATAGTAACTAGCACTTACCGTGATGTGGGACTTCCAGACTTAACTCCAGCCAGTACCACTGTGGAGCTCACTCCAGCCCAACAATAAACAAAGCACATTTTAGGGCCTCAGTGTGGATATAAATACTGTTTAGGGACATCTGTATATCTCAAGCTGCAGAAATGAGCCCTTCAACCAAAATAGCAGTTTCTTCTTGCCTAAATGAACCAAGAGGATGTTATGGTGCAGACTAACTTTAGAAACAGGAAGTCACTGTTTCTGTGTAAGTGTGGTTTTGAGTGTGTGTGTGTGTGTGTGTGTGCATGTGCATGTGAGCGTGCGCCACTAAATCCTGTGCATGTGTGCAGGTGTGTGCATGCACTGTATGTCTGTGTGCTTCAGTGTGTTGCTGCAGAAGGCGCACAGAAAGAGGATGATGGTTGTGAAACAAATATGCTATTACAGAAACCAGAAGTTTGTCTCCTGCCTATTTTTAGCACCACAACGCTCAAATGAGAGATACAGAAGCACGTACACAGATCTTATCGCAATGCAATTCTCCTCCTCATAAATAGCATTTAGTTTAGCTTTAAAATACGCATCTTGCATTTTTAGAGAACAATTGATGAATAGCAGACCAGAGAGGACAATGCTGGCTAAAAATATCTGTACTATCACATTACTTTTTTTGTAATGTGATGATGAAACAAGTTCCTACTGTAAATGTCCTCTTGTAATAAACTCTTGGTAAGGTGATAGGGAGTAATCAGCAGCTTTTGAAACCTTTCAGGGTTGGGGTGGAGGAAACTATAGCTGTTTAGTTGTCTCTTTGAATGCAGCAGGCGCTGACAGAGCCGGTTTTGCGTCCAGTCAGATAATGAGTCACACTGTAAGTCTGCCTAAAGTCACGGCTTCAGTGTCAGAGAAAGAGTGCTCTTTTCTTCAAAAAGTTACAGGCAGAAAGATACAGAAAATGTGGTCAGTCAGTGTGGACCATTTGTTTCTGGGAGGACAATGTCACATTGTTGATATGTGTGGTTGCTGCAGCCTGGCCTTCTCTGTATTTTCAGGGTAAAAATATACCACAGGTGTTTCTTTTCTGTTTAGATGAGAGGACTGACTTCCTGATCATTTCCTCTCTCTCAGGGGGGGTGACTTGTTTGGTACTCGTGTGAGTGTGTGTGTGTGTATTTGAGAGAGAGAGTGTACGCAGATTATTTGAGTCCCCACCACCACCAACACCACAGTCCCGCTGCTACAGTGACTGTCTACATTTCCTTTAAAGCACACAGACATTCTTCTGGTAACACATAATGTTCTGCTGAAACGGGTACTTCCTGTAGCACATTTCACGTTTTTGGAAATGACAGTAAAAAAGCATGCAAAGCTTAAAAAAACAAAACAAACCTCAGCAGCTCCAACAGTGACATACTATCATGCAGGCAGGAACCAGCTGAAAGTGGGACAGGCTGAAATATTTCAGAGTCTCTGAGATTAAGTATTGTCTGACTTCCTTGAGTTACCTGGCTGGGTAGGATTCCAGTGACACCGAGAACTGTGCAGAGCAAGAAGCATGCAAATGACAGGCATGGTTTTTACTCAGCAAAGTTTTAGATTTCACTTTAAAACTTGTCTGTATTTTTGTTTTTCTCTGTCTCAGGCATACAGAAATGTTGAAAACACACAGCTGCCCTAATGAATGAACAGCGTTATTATGAACTCTATTGGGCCATCAAGCAGAACAACAGAACTGAGACTTGGCTTCAACTGATATTATCTCGTTCTGTAAATAGCTGCAGTCTTATTAACTCCCTGCCTGTTGTTTCATGTCCTGCAGTGTGTAGGTCTCACTTGACCTGCAGTAATAAGACCGTGAGAGTGTTCTCTTCTTCTGAGGAATTCTGTCAACCAAAGAACACCTTCACAGACGCTATTGTTTCTCCCTCAGAGTCAGTCTTGCTGTTGGAAATATTACCGTATGGCTCCTGCTGGAGGGAAGTTCTGTGGGACTTGACTTGTTGTGGGCTGTTCTGTCGCACTGCTGACACTTAGATCTGATAATGTTTAAATTTATGGAGGGTTGTGAGCTTCATTTAGGCCTGCGCACTGAAGACCAAGCCTTGTTGAATTCCACTTGACTAGAGTGTGCCTTATCAGTGTAGTTGGTTTGATAGTGTAATCTTGTATTTGTTAACTCCTGGATAACTCCTAAAAAAGATGAATAATTGCAATGCAAGTATGTTTCTGAGATACTGTGGTTGTGTTGTCATTGCAAAGTTTTCACAGTGTAACAACTCGTAGGGGATGCCAGTAAAGAAACGTCCACTTACAGGAATTATGTGAGTAATGTTGAGTAATATTTTGGGTTGCAGTCATTCGGGCGGACGGGTTCAGTAAATTTCCACATCCTTCCCTCCCTCCCACTGTCCCTCTACCCCAGAGCGAGCAAGGTGTCTCCTTCCATACTGTATCTGTGTATGCTTTTGTGTCAGTACAGAAACATTCCTCAGAATGTTTATTGGTTTCAGGTGTCGGTCACGCTGACACATGAAAACACTATCAAGTTATCAGTGAGCTTGCAAATGTTTTTGTATTGTTGTTATGGTGCAATGCAAAAACTTAAGGCTGATGCTTCCTTGCTACCAGTTATCATTAGCCTTGCTGTTTGATGCTTCATAGGTCATACCATCACGCCAATATTGAGCTATCTATGCTACAGTTAAATCATTCGAGATGAAAAGAAAGATTGTCTAACATATTCACAGTGGCCTCGGGATTGTATAAATGGATCAAAACCTTTTGGCACTCCCCTGCACCTATTAAGAGACATCTGTCTTTCATTAGGACACTAAAGCTTGGTTCAATTGTCTCACTCGTGCTAAATTTAGCTTTTTGATTCTTTTATTTTAGTAAAACCTGGAAGGGAGATGACAGATTGATGTACCTGACCTAAATGCCTCGACCACACAGTGTTCAAACCCAACTCCCCACCCTGTTTCCTTCATTCTTGCTTTCTTTTGTGCCCCTCCAACCCCAACACACACAAACACCCCTCTCTTTTGCTTCCCTGAATGCAGTGTTGGACAATGGCCAGTTCACTTGAGGCAGGAAGACTTGAATGAAATGAAATATGACTGGTGAACGTGCAGAGTTCAAGTACAAGTACACATCTGGGCATGCACTTGTGCCAAATAAACTGAGTGCACTCTTGATCGTGTTTATGTAAAGCGCAAGCAAACACAAACAACGCTCCAATTGTTCTTGGACTTTTTTCTGTGAAAATATGTTAAAAACAAGGGGCGTATCATTACTTGGAGATTTAGGATATTTGCACAACTTTTGATAGTCTAAATCTATAATGATGATCTACCTTTCACCAGCATACAGGACATTGAAAAAAATAATCACATTTTATGCCATAAAAAAAACTTATTCTACATTGACAGAGTAAAAGAAATGAATACGTTCTTTCTCCGTCTGTCTCTCTCTCCTGTAGTGGATGTGATCATCAACAACCGCCTTTCATCATCCATACATGGGGAGCAGCCCATGGACCTCAGCGTGATCCAGAGGTTTTTACATCCAGGCCCAGATTCGGCCATGCAGGGCCCCCACCCTCCCTTCTACTTGGAACGTCTCATATCTCAGCATTGCCCCCAGTTTTCCCAGCAGCACTTGCAGGTAAGGGCAAACTTGTGTGCCAAGAGGATAACACTCCTGAGCCAGTTTAGGTGGAAGGTGGCAAAGGAAAGTTGGGTTGGGTGATATAGTGAATACATCATCTAAATCTATGATTTTTTGTTGTTGTTGTTGAAATTATCACAATAAGCACCTCAATATTTCAGTATCACATCTGACAGCATTGGCTACATCAGCATTTTATTTGGTTGAGTGTGAGATACACAGAGTGAAAGGCAGATGGACGTGCTGCCACAAGAACCACAAGACCAACCCAGCTGTTTAATGCTCATCAGAAATGAGCAAGAAGTAGGTCTGGTATCTGTAAACAGACCACCTTCTCAGCCTCATAATCTGATCGATGCTGACTGGTGCTGCACTTCTATTGCTGTATTTCTATTGTTTAACATCCATCGTTTAATGTAATGTAACTGCGCAAGTTATGTAGCAGTATTTGTTTTTTGGTTCAGAAAATGTGGCAGTAGCAATGCTAGCAGTGCTAATGTCTCCTTTTTTTTTCTCCTCTCAGTATAACATTGAACATAGGCAACGAGAGATGGAGGAGGAGAAAAGAGAAGAGCTACAACAGCTGATACGAAAGGGTAAACATGAGCACAGTGAGTATGACATGTAATGTGTTTCTGAATACTGTAACGTCTTTTTGTAGATTCAATGAAAGACCATCTGCTCGCTGACATGCTCTTCATCTGAGTCATAGCACACTGTAGATTTCAATGAAAAAGAGGGGGATTTCCAACTGTACTCAGATGCATTCTCAGATTCCAACGAAATGTGTACTCATATCAAACCAAAGTCAAACAAACACTTGTTTCAGGAAACACTTGGCGCTGCTTTTATTTTTGCCATGAAAAGGAAATGAAGAGAGCATAGAAGAAAGTGACAAATATCCTGGATCCTACTTCAGACGTCTCCTGACTTCTTTATGATACTTTAGTAATAAACAGGACTTTCTGAGGAAGAATTATTCAGACTTCAAAACATGTTTACATTATTTTATATTCTCAGGCCCACTGCTGGCTATAGGTCGACATTTTGTGTGGCTGTATGTGATCCAAATCCCTGTGTTTTTCCTGATGAAGTGGCTTTATTGACTGCTAGGTGCTATAGCCAGCCCTCTGGTGAGGCAGAAACTTCGGGAACACATAATTATGAAGAGCCAGCCCACCCACGACAGGGTTATTCCCAACAGCAACAGTCCTACATCAGGATACAGGTGAGAGAGACAAACAGGACAACGTTTTTCAAAATAGAACTTAGACCATGAGAGCTTCCAATAGAGCTGCAGCAATTAATCAATTATCAACTTTTAGATTAATCTCAAACTATTTTGAAAATCGGTAATTTAAAGTTTCTTTAAATTGTTTCTTTAATCCTTTCTGACAGTAAACTGAATATCTTTAGGTTGTGGACGAAACAAGGCATTTGTCACCATTTTCTGACATTTTATAGACCAAATAACTAATCAATCGATGAAGAAGATAATGATCAGATTAATTAGCAAAGAAAATGATCATTAGTTGCAGTCTTAGCTGCAAACAGCATTGATATCACAGAAAATAACGTTGACATTTTATTGTTGCAACTATTAAGTATTGCAATGATGTTAAAATAACAGTATTTGGTTATCTAGGCTCCAGGTTCCTGACATGTCCCCTCAGCCTCAGCCACCATCCTGTGACCAGCGTAAAGACCTCCCCCTGCGCCGGACAGGTGAGACACCTCTGGCTGTTTGTGTCTGTGATGGGGGTTCCCACCCCGAGGTTAAAGCTGTGAAGGTCACTGGTGATTTTCCATCTCAGGTCTGTTCTCTTGCAGTGCACTCTGTGTAATTTGAGTCAGACTCAAAGTCATCTGACTGCATAGCTCAGTGGGATATTTTGTTCAGTGTGATACCTTTCACTGTCTCAGCAAACTGTCATTACATTACATATTTGGGCCCAGAGGATGAAAAAACTGTGGGAGAGAATACATGTACACAAGGGTGTCATTTCCAGTGAGACGAGGGAAACTCATTAAGAACCAGGCCTGCAGGGTGCTTAAGAGAGACCGAACAGCCATAAAAACAACAGAGACAATGAGACATAAAGACCAGAGCGGTTACATAACTTGAACCAAGGTATGTGTAAAATGAACTGCGTGAGAGTCCAGAGCAGGTCTCCTTCACTGTGTGAATGAGAATGGGAGTGGTTTCGTCTTCCTGTACATATCTGCGAGTACAGTATCCATTCAAAATGCCATTATTTATTTGCGTTGCCCTAGAACCCTTAGGTGGCAGCACACACACACCCTCCAGTGCTTTTTTTGGCTTAGTGACAACACAAAGCTGCCTTTTATCTGCTGTGAGCCAGCCGCTGATTTATTGTTTTGTTTGGGCTTATTGGAGCCTGACCAATGTAAACATGGAACTTTTTTATGCTATAGACGAGGGTTGAGATATTTGCTTGGTTCAGCTGTGCTGCAAATTGCTTTAACTTGGTTTTGTTATGGAAATTGAGTGCATCATTACAGCGATTACAATGCTGAATCGGAGCATTCTTGCTGATGTCTGCTTATCAAGTTCTGTGGGTCTTAAAAGCTGTCGATATCTGTCCTTTTTGACACCGTAGGGATAAATATGTCCATTATGTTCACGTGTGTATTTGTGCTTCTCCACGCATTCATTTGTGTGTATTTGCGTGTGTGTGCAGTCTCTGAGCCCACTCTGAAGTGGAAGATAAAGAAGCTCATCAGTACAAGGCCAAACCCGCTGCAGCGTAAGATCAGTGCCCCTCCCACTGTCAAGCACAGGACAGAAACTCTAGGTAGAGTATCTACATTTATCCGGAACAATCTCATGTTCGTATGCTTCTGTTTTATTTGCTCTGCTCTTTGTTCATGCAAAGTTAATGCTGCTTTGATGTGCCATCTCTGTCTCTGTTACTTTTCAACACACAGCCCTTTAAAGTAATTTAAACACATACTTTTGATGACACTTGATTCATTTTCCAATTTGTTTTGTGCGTCTTTTGGGCCGTATGAACACAGACTCCTCCCCCAGCAGCAGCAGCACGCCAGCATCGGGCTGCAGCTCACCCAATGACAGCCTCCATTCGGAAAACGGGGCCCTCCCACTGGTTCAGGAGGTGAGCCCCTCTGTCACACTTATATTATAGCAATTTAGGAGACTCACATTAGCAAATGTTAAGTGCTGAGGTTAGTGTTCAGTGTCCTGTTACCAAATGTTTCCTAGAAAACATTTGGTTTCTTATTTTAACAGTAAAAACATATAGTCCTTTGTACATTACTTGATTGGGTTTATCTGTCTTTAATACATTATACAAGTTGTGTATAATAACCATTTTAATCAAATTAGAGCCTACCACCTGTGATGAAGTTGATATACAATACCTTAAGCCCGTTGCTCTCAGTATACGGCACAATGGAGAAAGTCAAATAAACATTCTTATGTAAATGTGTATTCTGATGTTTTTATGTTGGACATTGAATGAATATGTTATTGTCTCATTCAGGCACAGAGGTTGCTGCTGAAGGATTTCACGTTGCCCACCAGCCCCACTGCCATGCCCAACATCACTGCTGGACTTCCTGCACAGGTGAGCAATGACACCTTCCAGGGTCTCCTTCAGAAACACTATCTAAACTGCTGATATTTTATTTCACATCAAAAACTGCAAATGTTTTTCTCAATCATACAACAGTTCAGTATATGAATTACACAATTTACAGTCTCTCAGATGCACACCCATGCTATAAATGTATATGTATCTAAGAGTGAATATCTAAATAGTGTGTGCACACTTGAACGCTTATAGAAACTTGAGGTATTTTCAGGCTTTCACTTCCCTTTTGACGTTTGTGGCGCTTTCATATCTTCAAAATCAGTCATGTGGTAATTTACTCACTTGATGACGTTGTTAACGGCTTTGTTTTTGAGTCTATCTCTGCTCAGTCCATTAAGCCCTTTGTGCTAACCCTGCATTTTGCTTATTTGTGTTAAGCTGTAACCATGACACAAGTTTCCCTAATTCCTTGTAACCCCTGCAGCAATGCTTACCATCACCTCTCCTTTCCTCTTTCCCAAGACTGACCTGCGAGTAGCCAGACAGTTGGCGTTATCTGGTCTGCATCCCGTCTACCTGCCTCTGGAAGGAAACAGTTCAGCCCTGGCTCAGCGCCTGCAGCCGGTGCTCATACTGGAACCTCATACCGGACTGGTGCACTCCCAACTTGTCTCTCGTGAGTTGTGTAACTGTGAATGATTTGTGCAGCAGAAATAGAAATTCCTCAGTATGCACGTATACAGAATGCATTGGGACATGCAAGTGACAACAAAAAAGAATGTGTATACATAGACATAATTCATTGTGGTACAACTTAAATAAAAGATCAAGGGACTTTACTTTGAAGCATTAGCATTTAATTTGTTTTCAGTAATCAGGAAGTAAATACATATATAGCAAAACAGTCACCTGTGATGGGCAATGACCCACATGAGTGGTCAGATTTAGTACCAACAGCCACCCAGACTACTTTTGTTATCATTGTCACAGTTAAGGAGGGTTTCATTAAGGGATTCAACCAGAACAGTTTGTTAGTATATGAAGATGTACTGTGCCCTAATGCACCAAAAGAGAACCACAATTCTCTGGAGCACTGAATCACAGGCAGAGAGGGACCACAAGCTTGTACCTGTCTGCAGTGAATGGATGGTTGGAAGTGTTAGAGATGACACAGGTAGAAAATTCTTAGAAAAAATCCTGACAGCTTATGTCAGTGTGATGTTATTTTGAAATGAAAGATGATCGCTAATAGTTGATGCAAGGGATCTTAGTTAACTATTATGCTGAGGTGAAAGAGGGGAAGCTTGATAGCTGTCGTCTTTTTGGGGTGCACCATAAACAAAAACCTGGAAATATCTGAGTTGATCTTGATTTAAGCGCTTGGTTCAAAGGCTATCCACTGAATAATGTCCTGCTTCCAGAGCTCAATCTTAATGTCCTGAATGTCCTCATCAGGTCAGAAAGAACCTGTCACTGCAGGTCTTTAGATTTTTTCTCTTTGTTCGCAAAGACAACAGGAATGCACTACATTTTTTGTGGTTGAGAGACAATAACAATTTGGTGAATTACATTTACACATTTTTTTTTCATTTGGCAGACATGAATAGGACAGGAACTTGTAGACGGACAAAGATGGCAGGACATATTATGGGAGCTCAATAAGCACAATTTTCCTCTCCGTCATACTTCAGATTCACTTTGTCTGCAAACACTGAGCTGTGTGTTTTTTTGGACAAAACAAATAAAGGCAAATGCTGTTTGTGGGCACGTCAAAGCACCCTCTGCAGAGGGTCCTACCAAAGTCAGTTTTGTCAAACCAGCATTAATGTCTTCAGTAACAACTGCACTTTTCTATCAAGTCAAAATGTCCGCTGTGGAAAATGAAACATTTTAAATCAGAGACTGTAGGACCATCAATGTCCTCTGCCTTGTACCTCGTTTCTTTTGCCTGAATATTATAAACAGCCCAAGGGCACCCTCTTTTGGATTTTGACAGTGCTGCAGTTTCACTTAAAAGCAAAAATATGCTGTAAATGTAAGCAATACCATCATTGTTGAGTTCTACAGTAAAACTATAATGTAAATATAATGATGTTTTTTTTTATTTCTTTGACTTCACTCTCAATTTTCTTTCTCTCTTTTCTTTCCCTTACACCCTGTTTTTCTCTTTCCATTTCTATTATGCTTTCCTCTTCCTTATTTTACTTTGTTTTTTATGCGCCGGTTGTCATGTTTATCCCCTTATGTACCATTCCTCCTCCGTCTTCTCTCTGCAGCTGTCTTTATTAACCTGCCCCTCTCTCTCTTCCTCTCTGCAGTTCATGGTTTGAGCTCCATTCCTCTGCAGCAGCAGCAGCAGCAGCAGCAGCAGCAGCAGCCTCACCTGTCCAGAAGGGAAGGCGTGGTTACCTTGCCCTCCCACAGACCCCTGGAGCGAACACGCTCAGAGCCTCCGCCCTACAGCCACTCACCCCTTTCTCTGCATGCCAGCCATCACTCACACACCCAGCATCAGTTGCCACAGGTATACCACAAGGGTGGGCTGGAGCGGTTCAAGCAGCATGCATACCTGAGCAAGGTGAGAGGGTGGAGTCATCCAGGGCACTTTTGCGTGGATATCCATTATTTTATTTAGATTAATACTAAATACAGATACAAATGTATGTTAAAGAGATAGTTTTAGCAACTTTAAGATTTGTAAACATTGTAAAACTTATACCTTATATCAGCTGACAAGCAAGTCCATTGAGAAGCCTCGTCTGACACAGATCCCATCAGAGGACATGGACCTGGAGGAGATCGGATCAGGGTCAGGTTCGGGGCCAGGGTCCATGTGCAGCTCAGAGCCAGGCTCAGTGTGCGAGGACAACTACCGCCGGAGACAGAGCACCACCAGCACAGACTCAGTTTACGACACAGAGTCCACTACCTCCTCACGGGAGAGCTTGATCGAGCCCTCACATTCCCTCAATCAGGTACTTATATAAACTCACATCGTCCCACTGGTTACGTAAGCACGTGTATCACTTTTCTTTACATGAATTCACTTGTTTGAACCAGGTTTGTACCATCAGAGGGCGCTGTAGCTTTACTTATACTTTATTTATACTACATGAGAAAAGTGAGAGTTGCAGTATTGTGGCTCTGTGCTTGGCAATGCTGAGTTTTCTTCATCAGTTGCCTTTTCCAGACAAGCAGTATTAAATTGGCCAGGTAATGAGTCGTTACAGTGTACTGGAGTGAGGCATTCGACTTATGATTATGAGGAAGTTATTCTTTCCCACATGCTTCTGCTGATCAATGTGCCTTTATTCACTGTTCTCCTCTTCACCCGCTGCCCTGGGAACCACAGAGGCAGGTGATTCTTAGACCAGGTCCCCAGTTGGATCCCCTCGGTGTGCCTGCCCTCATTTGGCATCACCAGCCTCTTGTTCGGACGCAGTCCTCCCCAGCCTCCACCTCTTTGCCTCCTCCTCCACATCCACCCACCACCATCCCTTCCTTGTCGCTGTCCAGCCCTGCTGCAGATGTCCAGCTGCGCTTCACCACAGGTGAGAGACACTTTTGTCATCAGGAATTTGTGAAAAGAAGCCACGAATCTCATTACCCACATTTTTTAGTTAAAATTCATATATGATTGGATAATGAAATACCAAAGAAGGAAATTAAGGATAAGAAGTGATGTGTGTGTGTGTGTGTGTGTGTGTGTGTGTGCATCTAGGTCTGGTTTATGATGCTCAGATGCATAAGCACCAGTGTACCTGTGGAGACAACAGCCGCCACCCTGAGCATGCTGGGAGGGTCCAGAGCATCTGGTCCAGACTGCAGGAAAGAGGTCTCAGGAGCCAGTGCGAGGTACGCACATACTCACACACACTCACACACACACTACGCATCCTGGCTGATACATAACCCGAGAGTCAGTATTATAAGCAATATATACCAAATCTGTGTGTGTGTGTGTGTGTGTAGCGTATACGCAGTAGGAAGGCCACTCTAGAAGAGCTCCAGTCAGTCCATTCAGAGAAACATGTGCTTCTGTTCGGCGCCAACCCGCTCAACCGTCTCAAGCTGGACAGCCGCAAGCTGGCAGGTAATATCAATAACAATCATGAAACAATGTTATTAACAATGCTTTAATAATGATCATAATAATTAGATAAACATCCATGACAACTGAATGCCATCAATTATCTTCTGCAGGAATCTTATCTCAACAGATTTTTGTGATGTTACCATGTGGAGGAGTTGGGGTGAGTACGCGCACACACACACACACACACACACACACACACACACACACACACACACACCACAGACCCCTTTAAAACACAAGTCATGTGGGAATATTTCCACTTATCTAATTGCATTACAGCACAGCAAACATTACATGGCTGATTATGCCTCATTACACAATTAAGCTAATAATACCACAAATTGCTAATGCTGTTGTTTTTGGCTACAGTCACTTTGAAAGCCAATCAGAAATCAAAGGCTGTACAAAGGAGAGATGCGTAGGGCAAAAGAGAAGATGAAGGGAAGAAAAAGGGTACACATAGAGACTGCAGCTTGGAGGGGTGAATGCTAGTGGAACTGGACGTTATTCAGAGGGAACGGGTGTGGTAATGAGAATACAGAAGAAGAAAAAGAAGAGAAGATGAAAGGAGAATAGATTAAATTTAACAAAGGACTATGAAAAAAGGAACAATGAAGGGGGATGAAAAGGACCAAAAGACATTTTCTCCTCTGAAATATCGAAACACAGATGATAATGCCCATGAGAAACTGTTTTAAAGCACAGTGAGAAGAGAAGAGAAGAGAAGAGAAGAGAAGAGAAGAGAAGAGACAGATATGAGAGTAGAAGAGAGGAGAGGAGGTGGGAGAAGAATAAGGGGGCAGGGTGTCAGTTGATAAGACGACTGATCTGCCTGGATTTCCGGCCCTTGGCTGCTCTGGTGAAGTAGGGTGATTGGATCAAGATGGCAAAGTCAGTGATAAAAGAAATTCCTCTGATTTCATTGTTCCACCGCAGCAAACCACCAATTTGAGTTTTGAAGCATGAAGTACCATTGAAACAGAAGATGGGGTAAATAGAGTGAATAGATGCAACAAAGAGAAGAGAAGAATCTCTCAGCAATTATCAGTATCTACAGAAGTTAATATCAGTCACATGTTTTTCTTGGTTTGGTGTTTTAACCCAAGACTAACTTTTTATGTAAGTTATGATAGAAAAATAAAAGAAGTGCAGTAAAAAGTAAACTTTAGTTAATCTGATGAATGTAGAACCTGATGACTGAGGACTTTCAGTGGGGCTGTCAGGTTAAATTCTCCAAACTGGTCTGTCAAGACTGAGTCCACATTTGGTGATTCTGAAACTAATTGCTAAATAAAGGGGCAGCAACTTTCTAACCACTCGAACAGAGGTAGTTTTTGTTTGCATCTTCAGTTAACATCTTTGGCTGACTTTTGAGCTGACTTTCCGTGTCCCATCACCGTTTCACTGACAGGTAGATATCGATACCATCTGGAATGAACTTCACACATCAGCAGCTTCCCGTATCGCTGCAGGATGTGTCACAGACCTGGCACTGAAGGTGGCGCAAGGAGAGCTGAAGGTGTGTCTTTGTTACCAAATACCTTATCAGCAAATACCATGTGTTTTCGCAGGAATATCAGAGCTGCAGTGTAACAGGTTGTGGGCTAAACAACCATTAAATACAGTACGTGGTCGCTTTGGTAACAGTAAATACAAGAGCAACCAGGTGTGAGCTTAAAGATGTGAACTGTGATGATTGCTCTCCTCTCACAGAATGGTTTTGCAGTGGTCAGACCCCCTGGACACCACGCAAGCCACTCCTCTCCTCTGTAAGTACAGCAGCATACCACACACACACACACACACACACACACACACACACACACACACACACACACATACCAGGAGCCAGGAGGTCTCAGCAAAGTGTTTCAAAGAATTTATTACAGATCAGCTACACCTCTGAGTGAGTTAGAGAAAGAGAGAAAGAGAGAGAGAGCCTACTTCTCTCACTCTTAATGTGCGTGCGTGTGTGTGTGTGTGTGTGTGTGTGTGTGTGTGTGTGTGTGTGTGTGTGTGTGTGTGTGTGTGTGTGTGTGTGTGTGTGTGCGCTACCTGCCTGATGCCCAAGGCGAACTACCTCCTTCACTCAGTTTCTTTTAAACTTTCTAGACACAGAGCACAGCACCTCAAAAAGAACTGTGCATGTGTGTGTGTGCACTGTATGCGTATCCTTGTGTGTGTGTACGTGTGTGTGTGGGTGTGTGTCTTTGATAGGAGGCATTAGCCAAGTAACCACATTCAGCTGGGACTGTATGTGTGTGTGCTCAGCAGTACTTGTCACTGGTTATTTATGGGATGATAATGACTTTTCTTGATTGGACATCAAATATGATATACCGTCCACAAACACACACACACACACACACACTCACAGTTTACGACCCGTGCTGACACTGCCACTTTCAACATTCTTCCATTGTTTTTCATACATCAACACTTTTTTTGCATACCTTTACTGTTGACAGAGAGGGTTGAGGGAACTGCTGCGCCAAGTTGTGAGTTCATTTCTCTGAAATCATCTCGTACGTCCTGACTCACACTGTTATCGTTCGGAACGTGGAGTGAATTTGATGCTAAGCCTCGTCTTTTGTTTGTCAAAAAATCTGTGGTTTCTGCATTTCTCAGGAGTGCAAGATTTTATACTCAGCATAATGTTCTAATATGAAAAGTCATTTTTGTTTGTCAGCATTGGAAGATGAAATACAAAACAACTTGAAATGAGCATCCTCATTTCTCAGATATTTGCAATAAGTGTTTGCCTGGCAGGAGTTTCCCTCTGTGACTTGCACATTAGAGTGAGTCCTGAGATTGTCACAACCTGAACTGAAAAGCCACCACATGATGCCGCAGAACTGGAGACGTGTCTTAGAGGTTCCTAAGGTCCATATGGTGATTCTATGATATTAATTTGCTGTAGATGTTCTTATAAACACATGTGGCTGCCTTGCCTCCTTTTTGTTTGTCCACAGGGGCTTCTGTTTCTTCAACTCTGTGGCAATCGCTGCCAAGCAGCTCCAGCACAAACTCAACGTCAGCAAGATCCTCATCGTGGACTGGGTGAGTGTGCGTCGCATGACCAGAATCACTGGTCTCCACATGGGCATGAACAAACTGAGAGAAACCCGCACATGCATGTGCAAACAAATGTATCGAGGGCACAAATGAGGCCCAGGAGCAGAGCAGCCCGCCCTCTACAGTAGCACTCGTATTCATCATTTACTTCATTTAGACGCTGTTATCTCTGGTCTCCATGTGTGATCTGAACTGTCCCGTATGCTTAGAGCACACACACAGCGTCGCACACAGCCATATGGACTCACGCCCACACACACACGTGCAGATATTGATCCGCAGCCAGGTGGTCGTCTCTGTGCACCACGTTTTTGTATATGAGCCTACACTGTGTCTTTACTCATACCGTTCTCTCTGACATGTTACAGCATCAAACATGAACTACTACCTGCCTCATCAAGAAGCTTTTAAGATTAAAACCCATTTGCCATTGACAAAGAAAAGCCTTGCATGTTTTACAGATGTGACTCTTTGACATTTTGGGCTCGATTTTTTATATATGCCTTATAAGAAGGAAATTCTTGTATTGTTGTTCTCAACAAATATGTAAATCTGTCAAGTTTTTAATCGCGTGTAAAAACTTGCTTTGTCCTTCGTGCTTAGCAACCTCCTAACTTGTCGTCCAATCATTGTCCAGGATGTTCACCATGGTAACGGCAGCCAGGAAGCCTTCTATAATGACCCCAGTGTGCTGTACATCTCTCTACATCGCTTTGACGATGGGAACTTCTTCCCTGGTAGTGGACATCAGAGTGAGGTGGGTAGTCCTCCGCAGCAGCGCTGTGTTGTTCTGCTTTTTGTTTGTGTTGTCAAGGCGATGTCTCAGTGTTTGTGTGTGTTTGTATTGCGCTGCATGCACCTAGATTCTCGTGATAACAATAGCTTAAGAACAACACATGAGAAACTTTTAAACTTGTGACACAGGTTCTCTTTGTTAAGGAGTTGATCTGAGGAGATTGTCTGAGTAGACTGAGCAGATATACATATACAATACAGCCATTATATAATAATAATAATAATACCACCTATGTCTTTTGTGAAGATAAATATGTTGGTATAGACATATTTGGTAATTATGTGATTCCAGTAGGACATTAGGGAGCTTAAGAGCCTTGTGTTTAGCAGATACTTGTCAAAACAGGAAGAATGATTGTAACAATAGATCCAGGAATAATTGTCATGATTTAAAGCCCCAATTACAACCACAATTTGGTCATGATGACTTTCACTGCACTGGAATAAAGTGAAACAGGTTAGTATGCATATGTTATCCTGCATTGCACAGCGGTTTAGGATTAACATCTTGCCTATGACTGGGCTTCAGACCAGTCCAAGCAGTCACAATTACATCATTGCACCACATCTTGCATTGTCTTTGTTCATGTAGCAGCTTTTTGACTTATTCAACATGACATTTCCAAATACTGCAAACGTGTTTATCCAATGAATTCGCCGTCAGCCCATCACACTTTGATTTTGTGTATCTACTGTAGGTTTATTTCCATAGTTTATTTGAGAAACTTCAGGGCTTTGGATGTCAGGACTTTACAACAGGATGTGTACAGTCAAATTGCATGCCTATGTTTGAATACAGGAAATTGAGATGCCTATGAATTCTGCCTGCGGTCTTACCAGAAACCAAGTGTGATGACTATCCCCAGTCAGACACATTGACCCCAACCCACGGTGGCATTCACCACCCATTCAATCCCCCACATCCCCTCCTCGTATTCTCCCATCCTCCCCCACAATAATGAGGATAAAATAGTCAATGTTTTCCCATAAAATCCCCTGATGAGGGACGCTACATAAAACGCTCTGCTGACTTGGATGTGGCTTTGCCTTAAGTGGCCCCTCAACCTCTGTTGAGCTGTGTGGTAAACCTCTGGAGTCTCGCTGTCCCCCGTGTAGGTATATAACGCACCATGGGGTAGCGGTGTGATGTCATAGCCATAACAGTGAGTGCAGAGTACCACACAGAAACCAGCGAAGGCCTAATCCAGTCCAGCAACTCTTGAAACATGAAAGAGAGAAAGAGGACAGAGAGGAGTGCAAGAGACTTGAAGCAATAGCAGGAGTTGTGTGTGTTTGTGCGTGCAACTATGTGTGTGTGCGTGTGTGTGTCCATGTGCACATGCGTGTGCATGCGGGTACATTACGAGTTGGCAGAGGACAGGAGGCCTCATGTGTTTTTAGTTTGCCCTGTGAACATCCCGTCCACTGAGAGAAGAATGGAGACAGACGCTCTGCGATGCTCATCAGCATTCTTTCAAACATCCTCTCACACCCATACACACACACACACATTTATACACATACACACACACAAAGGAAATTACCACGCCTTGCTGCCAAGAGTATGTCAATCAACCTCCTCATTCTCCCCTCAAACTGACACATTGACTGATGGCGAAGGGCTTAGAGAGCAGCTAAGTGGCTGCTAGCAGGACTACAAAGAGAAAGGCAGGAATCCTTAAACCTTCTTTCCAAGACCCGGGCCTCAGTTCACTCTGCTCCAAATATGTGAGGTCAAAATGAGACAACCTCCTTCAACTCTGCCTGGCATTTTGGCAGTACACACCAATCTCAATACAGCTAAAAAAACATATAAAGATCATTTACAATGTAAAATGTACATGTAAATTAGTGATGATGAGTATTATACCATATATGTTTTATTTGACATTTTATATATACCAAACCTACTAAATTTCAATGCCCAGAACACAGAATATACAGTCGTTTATGTTACATGAAAATAATATATTTTCAATATATAAATAGAGCATTTTACTACATTCAGAATGTGATTCTAATACAGCGTTGTTTATAGATCAAGGAAAAGTTGCCAAATGTGAAATATTTCCCAGTATAGCTGTTGCCTCAAGCTTGGGAATCATAAACGGGTGAAGCTCTGTTGTGGCTCAGAGTGATTTATAAGACCATTTGACAAATTGTATCAAAATCAAAATGGAGGGACAGGGGTGTTGAATTAATAGCCATCCGTCTTTCATTTAGGAATCATAATCACTCCCTGGTGTTGCCTTAAAGACGTTCAGTCACTTTTCCTCAATTGCTGCAATGCAAGGTTTTGCAACAGCCGTGCTGATTTTGTGAGCTTTTGACACAAATCTGTCACCGTCACGCCGTTTCTCAACTTTCATTGGGACTCATTAACTTTCTTGATTCTCACAGAGACTCTTTCTCCCTCGTAGCCTCACTCCCTCTCCCCTCTCTCCCGCTCCATCCAGGTGGGTGCAGGTGCAGGCGAAGGCTTCAATGTGAATGTAGCCTGGACCGGGGGTCTGAACCCTCCGATGGGTGATGCAGAGTACCTGGCTGCATTCAGGTAAAGAATTAACTCAACCTGTCTCTATGCTGTTTTGCTCAGCAATTCAGAATCTACAGTGAAAGGTCTGTGGTGGTCTTTCAGAGTGCTTAAACTAATCTTATTCAAATTAGATGCACTTTTACAGTTTTTACACACTTTTACATTTACAAAACATTTGTTTTCATGTTGGTGAGTATGTTTCCCTACTGTTTTAAGTTTCAGCTTGTGTCATTGCAGTAAAAAACAATCAACTTGCAGGGACATAGATAATCCACTCAGAACATTACAGTGATGTTTATTTGAGTTACATTATATTCACATATAGTATAGTTTGTATAGTTGTGGTATAGTTTGTAAGGTTATCTATGTGTGAGTCAACTGCTGAAATCTGACAGCATAAATGCACCCAGTAAACCTACATAGACGTCTCTCTTCACTCCTATGCACATGATTGATTATGTTATTATGTTATCAGCTGTTAATCAGACCAGTTAAGTCATTGACAAGGCTGTTTTTTTATTTATATCACCTTAGACATGCCCACACAAGCACAGTGCCAGCGTGTTTGTATAGTAAAACCAACAGATGCTGCAGAACGACTGCAGAATACAGCCAGGTCAAGAAAAGATAGAAAACTTCTTTCATGAGTAAAAGTAGTTTTTTTCATCAAATGACATTTTCCTCCTCCTGTTTGAAGCCCAGTCGCAGGTTATTACTTCCCATTTGCATTGGAATACACCTGTAAAACACACAGTACTTTTGACCATGCAGTTGTGCTGTAATGTTGAACTTTGCAATAGATCACCTGTAATATCTAAACATCATCAGCATCTACACAGTTTGTAGACCATTGGTTTTTGCAATGTGAAATTCTTATTAGAAACAAGGCCCTTATAATTTGTTGAGCTGAAAACAAAACCCTACATGCAGGTGTTAGTCAAACACACCTTTGCTCTCTCCACACTTTCCGTTTCATTCAAGTCAGTTTTCCTGAATGAATGTAGCTTGGTTCTGCTCTAGACTGTAATGAACTCAGAGTGTTTCTGTCAGCAACACTGGCTCACCACCAGATGATTAAACAGTATGTGAGCTCTCCACAGTTCTGCATGGAGCAGACACAGTGGGTGGGCCCATCGTCAAAGGAAAGATGCTAATGAGCTAACCCATACTGGTAAAATCCATAGAGCCAATAGGCAGACACGGAAACACTAAGTCCAGTGTTTACTGGAGCTCTGGATGCTAATTAAGAAACAACTGGTCTTTTCCTGGGCAGGCGTCTGGTTTTGGTATTTTTTATCTAGTTTTGGGAAATGGCAAGTGTTTTCATGTGTAAAACTTCCTCAGTTAACCACACTGTAGTACTGTACTGTATTGTGTGTTACCCCTAGAAACTTTGCTCCGAATGGAAGCTCTGTGGAGAAGGAGTGTCGTGGTGGTCCAGTGGTTTGAGGCACATACCACGTAGCTCCCATGTCCTGGGTTCTTATCCAGCCAAGGGACCTTTTGTTAGAAGTCATCATGGGGAGCAGCCACGTATTCACCACCACTGTCAACTGTCTAATAAAGGCAAAACAAAAAGTCCACAATCAAAGCAAAAATGCCATTTGGATTTGCAAAACTGCAGCAGAATAGTCACAATTTTTAAGAAGCAAAATGCGTGAAACAGGACAGGAGGGATTTCTGTCAAAACAAACAAATCTTTCAGTGGACTCTGCAGCCATTCTGTGGATTAACTGGTGCGAGAAAATACATAACACGCCATACAGACAAAATTTAATGCATCATGAATTCATGCTTACGCAATTAAGTATCTATTCTGGTGCCAGTTCTGTAATTCAATTTGAAAACATGATTTAGACGCCGGATCGCTCCAGACTGTGCGTTTCTCTCCAGGATGGAACAGAAAGCTAGCCAGAGTGCGGCTGTTGATGATGATGTGTCTCTGTTTTTGGGTGTGTGTCAGTGACAGGGGGAATATTGTGGTCAAGAGCGGTGGTGGTGGGACTCTAGTACAATCAAGAGAAAGCTCAGCTGCGTTGAGATTAAGTGTCATGACGTAGTGTGTGTGTGTACGTGTGGAGGATTACAAAGGTGGTCAGAATTGAAGGTCAGTCTAATCACCGGTAGCACAGCACACACACGTAACACCCACTTTCAAAGGGCAGAGGAAAGTATGTATATATGTTGACCTGCGCAAAGCGTGTATGAGGATGCATGGACATATTTTCATGTGCATTTCTAGGTGGCTACTGCCGATTTACAAACTATGAAGGAGAGGAGAGGAGGAGAAAAAGTGGGGGGTGCATTGTTAGGGAATCCAAAGGCGGCGTAATTAGGCCCAATGGATCCCAGATGGCTGGCTGTCAGTGACGTGAGAAGAGGGACGAGCTCCTAATAGGAACCAGACGCACACAAACGCCTTTGAACTGCCGCTGAGAGGGAGAGAGAGAGAGAGAGAATCAAACGCGGCATGGGCTGTGCGCTCTTGCTAAATAACTGGCAGCGGGAGACGAGAGGAAGTGAGGAGGAGAGCATAGAAGCGAGGAAAGTGGTCTCCCCTGAGTAGAGTAGACAGTATGTGGGCGTCTCAGTCCAGATATGTCAAGGGTCTCATTTTTATCTGCTTGTGTCACCCACAAAAACAGAAACTTTTCAGTGTTTGCCACCTGCCTAAAGTTATGCAAGTCTTTGCTTTGGCCGTTTTTTTGTTGTTTTTTTTCAAATCTGTATATATCCAGGAGAGGTTTGCGGTGTGCTGCTTTTTCCAGCCGTGCTCTGCTTCACATTTAAACAGTTGCACACATTCACACCTGGGAGCTACCCCACCTTCCAGTGTTGGCCTCCTACCAAGACTGGATCAAGAACAGAGATCAAGGACTTGGAACACGGCCTTTGATAATTTATCTTTCATCATTTTCAAATGGATGGAGTTTACAATGAAGTAAATGTTTGCAGTTAACAATCCAGAGAAAAAGGCTGACATTGTACGAGTCGCAAATCAATCACCTCGGCTATGTAGCGATTTCAGTTTTATATTTTTCTTTTGTTTTAACTTTACAGGCAGCGTAATATCCTGTTTATTACAATAAGCAAAGTCTATTCTGATGTTAAATCAGTCCCACAATGACTTCCTCCTCTCACGATATTATATTGTATTCACTGTTCCAGTTTTTCACAAATTATAAACACCTGTTGAAAACATGATTTCTGAAATGTGCTGTCTAATTTCAGCCAGGCCACAGAGCTTGAATGAGCATACTTTACAGTGTTCGGTTTAGACCATGCTGTTCTCCCTGTTCCCCCTCAGAGCCGTGGTGATGCCCATTGCCCACGAGTTTTCCCCTGATGTGGTGCTGGTGTCAGCTGGCTTTGATGCTGTCGAAGGACATTCGTCGCCACTGGGAGGCTACCAGGTCACAGCCAAGTGTAAGGCTCAGTCAGCGCCTCGTTCACACATAGCACAAATTCACATTAACACACACAAAGTGCAGTTTGAACTTATTTGAACTTATTTATACATATCTATATATATATATATATTCTTAATGAATGACTTGTTTGGTGTTGGTAAAAGTGATTAGATTAGATTAACCTTCTGCCTGATGTGAACTTTTGTTTTTTCTTTACCTCTGTTGTGAAAATGATTAATTGATATTCATTTGTCCCGCATTTTATTTTAATATCTGTGTTTTGGATCCAGCACACACCAAGCCAGATTGTGTTTATAGCTCCAACTAACTTGTGGGACAAATTGCAGAATCATAAAGCTTAGTCATTCCTCACAGACTATTTTCAGGTGGATAAACACTTGCAGCTGTAAGGATTGATGTCAGACATTAGAATTAGGTGAGAAGTGCTGTGAAACTTAGCAGAAAAACAAACCAAAACTTCCTGAGTACAACCTCAGGGAGAAATTCAAGTTTCTTCATGCATAGAGAAACTGTTTGTCTTTGTCAGGACCTACTTCTTGTTTTTGAATAAAATGTAGATGAATGAAATCTGGTATATCATGAATACAAGGCAGGGATCGCCACTCTGAACGAAGGAAGGCGACACCAGCGTGTAAACATTCACAACTTCAATCAACACTGATGGAATCATTTCATCTCCTTAATCAATATTGAGAAGTCTCTGAACAGCCTTCATGTGGCCCAACCTGTGTGTGTGTGTGTGTGTGTGTGTGTTGTTCTCTACCAGGTTTTGGCTTCCTGACTCGTCAGCTGATGTCACTGGCTGGGGGTCGGGTGGTCTTGGCTCTGGAGGGGGGACATGACCTCAAGGCCATCTGTGATGCCTCTGAAGCCTGTGTCAGCGCCTTGTTGGGCATGGAGGTGAGTGAGAGTGTGTGTGCGTGTGTGTGTCTGTGTGTGTGTGTGTGTGTGTGTGTGTCTGTGTGTGTGCAGTCCTCTAACTGCTTGTTGTGTCACAGGTGGAGCCTCTCTCCCAGTCCGTGCTGGACCAGAAGCCGTGTGTAAACGCTGTCAAGTCACTGCAGAAAGTCATCCAGGTTCAGGGTGAGAACTGAACGCCTCGACACAACACAGCCTGTAGCATCCACCCCAGTGTTTTCTGAAGTAAAGGGTCTTAGGTGCATCAGTAAACTCTTGCAAACAACTAGTTGGACAACCAGTAAGACAATGTGCTGATCAGTGTGGAAAACACTATGACAGTCGAGCGTCACTAGCCATAGGTACTTCATAACTATATGCTATATGCTATACTTTCATCCTATATGCGTATAGGCCTATGCAGTGAAACTGCAACAAATGAGAAGACATTTGTCACCTTCTTCACAAACCAGCCTCTCACCTGCACAGCTCAGCACTGGGACACATATGCTACCTCACACGTCAATATAAAACTGAAAACCTGACTAGCAGGCTAATATAATATTATATTATATTATAAAACTTTTAGGGTTTACAACAAGAAACTCAATGAAATGTTAAAAAAATAAAAAGATAATAAAAGTGCAGTGAGGTGCAGTTTGCTCAGGCAGAAACATCCTCCAGTTTTCAGCAAATTATTTTCACCTGCGTTCCTTCCTGAGCAGATTTACACAATGGCACCTCTCCAAAACCCTGCATAATATTTTGCACACTAATCTCCATCACATTGATGATGAAAGTCTTCTGACAAGACACGTGAATTTAATTGTTGATGGACCTTGTGTGCGACATGCTGTACATATGATGAAAGATTCATCGTGTATATTAAGATGAATAGCAGCAAATCTCTGAACACCATGTTCCATTATTTTGTCTAGAAATGTAACGACTTTTTAAGAACCTCTTCAAAAAGGACAGAAGGCATACATGAGGTTTTTTCAGATAACGAGAGGAGGAGTTCAGACTGTATTATTTCGCCTGTATCAACTGTGTAGTTTGCAGAATCACAACCTGCGCTAGGATCCAAGTCAGCAGCACCACTGCAGTACTATGCTGCCTCTCACCTTTCAGTATTCAAACGTGAAAACATTTTTACAACATAGATAAATAGACAGTAATTGAGACTGTGGGGGTCCTGGGTGTTAACATATTTATATATATAACATTTATATAACCTGTAACTGCACATTTTCTCCTTCACTCTCACCTCTGTTATCTCACTCTCAGTCACAAGCTGCTACATTTGAGATGTCACAATAAGTGTGAGATAAATATATTCCCATCAGCTTGTTTGAAGTGAAATAAACAGGCACGACAACAAGAAAAATGTTTCGTCTTTGAGGAACATGTTTTGTTCCTCAAAGGAACACCAGTTAATAGTGATACCGTGTTCACCATCATATACATGGAAAGCTTTCAAGTCAAGTCAGTTTTTTATTAATATAGCCACGGATGACACAGGACTTCCGCACAATCTTTACAGCATACAACATCCTCCTCTTCCTCCTCCCCCTCCTCTTCATCCTTAGACAGCCTGTCAACTCAGAGGAAGAAAACCTTTAGCATGAAATAAAGACAGGAGACTAACAGAGGAGGGACAGTAAAAGTACAACAAAGTTACAAATTGCCAACATTTCAGGGCATCCAAAGAAACTTTTACATTTTGTATTTGAAATGAAGTTTGCTTCCTCTTCCTTCTTGATAAATGAATATTTGTGAAGGTAGGGAATCATTTTTCAATGTTTGATCCACTTCTGTAGTTTGACGATTCCCTCAGCTGTAATTAACAGAAAATAACGCCGCTCTTTCTCTCTACTTGAACGAGCTGTTCAGCTTTTTTTTTGCATTTCCACTCTCTTTAACTTTGGTCTCTTTATTTCTCCACTTAGCACCTCCCTCCGTCTCCTCACCCCTCCTGCTCTCTGGCCACCTCTCCTCCTTTACATCCCTGTCTCCCATCCCTCCCTCCAGCCGTCCCACACACAGACAGACTCACACACACACACACATGCACGGCCGCCCTGGCTCCAATTATCTTCAAACACTTCTCTGGCACACGACCTTCGCAACATCCCCTCCTGATTGCACACAAATGTTATCCCAACTAAATTAGATTAATTAAAAATATTTGCAAAGCCACAAGAATGTTAAGCCCATAATTTAGGCCCGGGGTGAAATATATGTGAGTTGCATGCACAGCCAGAACACACACACGCTCTTAGACGAACACATTTGCAAACACTGATTGATTTTACTTCCACTGTGTGTCACAGGACTCGAGCCTGGAGACTCTGAGAGAACAGAGCTTGAGTTTACTTTTCTGGAATTATCAACATGGATATTTATACCACGGGCTGTTTATATCATAGTCAGTGCTTATATTCACATCAAACAGCCACAACCGGTGGATCAAACACCAAGCACTGCTTTTTAATAATGCAGTGCAGACGCTGTCCCTCAAGGAACCATTCAAGATGAAAACAAAATACTGAAATACCGGCAAGTGAGGTCATTAATCTTTTCCCTTCCTTTGTCCTCTCCCTCTGTTTCATCCTCTTGCCTCCTGCAGGTGAGTACTGGCAGAGCGTGAAGGATTCGGCCGCCACAGTGGATCTGTCCTACCTGCAGGCGCAGAGACAACGGCTGAGACGGGACTCGGACAGCGAGGCCGTCAGCGCCATCGCCTCACTGTCGATGGGAGCCATCGCCTCTGACAAGTAAGGACGACGACGAATTTAATATCTTCTGCTTCAGCGTCGTCATAGAATTGCACTTGATGTGTAATAAAATCGTTGTCTCTCTCTCGTTTGTTAAGGAAACAGCCGGAAAAACTGACAGAGAAAGATTCTCACTGAGGAAAGAGTCTCCTGACAGTTTGCCTCAACCAAGTCTCAGTGGAAACACACACACTCACACAAACACAGCGTTACACACTTGGACCATCACTGGAATCAGATGTCCTCCTCAGTTCGACCACTGTATTCATCACCTCACAAAAACTCCTCCACCTGCATTACTACTGGCTGCAGCCCAACCACTCTGATTCAAACACACACCAAGAAACAACATCTATATTGTCATGACGCCCCTACAGGCTCCTCATGGAGGGGACATCGACCACTGAACTGAGAAAAAGTTGTAAAGAAAGACAACCAGAGGCAGATGAATGAAGGATCTTCACTCTCTTTTGGGAGTTGATGACATAACGTAGCATGAACTCACACTTGACAAAGCACAGCCCTGCGACTTTAAACATTCACCTTGTAAATGACTCCCACAAAACCTGCGAGAGACCACTCGGACTGCTGTAACCTTGAAGGCGCGGTCAAAGGTCGGCTTGGCTCGCTGCAGCCAATCACTCAGAGCGGAAGGAGTCGTCCCCACAGGACGTGCCGGTGAAGGAGAGCAGACGTCCCCTCTGCGCCTAAAACACGTCCCGCTGCGATGACTTATTGTGATGTAATTTGTCTGCATGTGACAAAGATCCAATGAAGGAACTGATCAGGGGTTTCTGATCGTTTTGCACTGTAACGTTCTGTAATGTGAACTGGACAAGATGGAGGAGACGCAGCCACGTCGGCCATGTTGACGATCAAACGCCTTGTTTGCTCCTTTTTTTAGTGTATTTGAATTTATAGTCATTTGACCCATGGCACACATTTTAGTGAATATCAGCATGAGATCCAGAGTGAAGCTACAGTGAAGTCTGAGATACATATGTTTCATATTGTTTTGTATGTCCACATATTTTCTTAAGTCTTTTCTTTTTCTTTCTTGGCCTGTCAGGCGAGCTCATGCAGCAAGACTTTAGATGGCTGCAGTGATTGTTATCGCTCGCCGACAGATAAAAGAAGACACCGCAGTCTTTGATGAAGTGCGTCTTAAATGTGTAGACATACTGTTGGTATTGGTTAGATTGGTCAAAATGAAGAGCTCGTACTTGTTGTCATCGGAGCATCAGTATCAGGGGAGAAAGAAATCACTCCGAAGGGTCCCTGAAAGAGATTCTTTAACACGTCAGCAAAGGCAGAAATCACCCATAATGCCTCAGTGCAGCGTGACCACTCAGAAACGATTGTATGTGTGAGAATGCAGAGCACACCGTCTCCGTCTGGAGATCGATCGATGCTGAACATTTTGGATGAGACTCATCCAAACAGTTACTGACAATCACTCACAGAGCCCTCAGGACGGGACGATCAGAACGACGCCCTTAAAATCTGAACTCTGATCATGTCTTTTTAGTGGACTAGTGTTTCTACCTGTGGATGAGCATTCCTGCTGTATTTTGTAAATTTCTTTTATACTTTTATTTCTTTGATGACAGGGACAAACAGACGTGTCCTTCGTTTATCATTGACGCATTGTAGCGGAGTTCTGTTTGGGGACGATGTGCTTCCCGGACCAAACAATGACATTTTAGCATTTAGGACGCAGCAATAATACTGAGATAGTTAAATATCCACCCAGTGCAATTGGACACAGGTTAAGCGCAACCAAAGTTTATGAGAACAATGTGCCGTCCTTGGACTGGCATGGCTTAAAGAACTTCAAAGACTTTGAAGAGTTTATGAATGTTTCTTTTTTTTCTATCCAAACAGTTGAACAGCACCAAAAGCACAGGACGGATATATAAACAAATTCATTTCTCATAAAAAAAAAAAAAAAAAGCCTAAATGACTTCTATTCATACATTCAGATTCTGTGCCTTTGAAGTGCTCTTTGCATGTCTAACACAATTTGACGGTGCTATAGATTTTTGTTTTTTTTTACATACAGTATGTTTGCCTTCTTTCTTTCTTTATGTTGCATTGTGTGTATGCAACTCAAAACCTGTCAAATCCTTGTTAATGTAATCAAAATGTGAAAACTAACGTCGGTGAGAGAGCGTGGAGCTGCTTCAGCTCCACATCGTGTAGAACGGTCGGACGGATGAGTGTCACGTGGTTTTACAAGAACATTCGTGACAGCGACCTGACACATCTAATGTCTTATCTTTTGTCTTAATTAATGCAAATGACTTATTTTTGTATTTGATCTCAAAAATGAACCCTGTGTGTACTTAGAGACCAAATTGTCAGCCCATGTGCCTTGAAGTATCATGCTGACCAACCTGTGTGAAGGTAGCCTTAACGAACTGGATCTTAATTAAAACTGCAGGCAAAGACCAGTTTTCTTTTAACTGACTCACTGATTTTGTTTCTGTACATAATGTGTACATAATGACTTTTTTTTGTTTTTTTGTCTTCTTTTGTCTTTTCTACTGTTATTGTTTCCAAAAAAAATCCTTAATAAAGGTAAAATATATACATTTGAATAAGATTATTCATTTATTTCGGAGGCATGCATGTAATTCATTATTCCTTCAATTATCAAAATATTGCACTCATATACAGCATCAAGAAAAGTTTTATTGTCCACAGGAGTTGACACAACAAAGAATATCAAAAGCAAATGCAAAACAGTACAAAAGAAACATGATCAAACAGTAATTAGACTACTTATGGTTTCAAATGAATTCTCTACTACTATGGCTGGAATCACTTCATCATCACTTTGGCACATTTTACATGAAAGTTTCTGCTTTTACTTTTGCAGCATTCAGTGTTAATGCTCACAGAAAGTTTGCAAAGATATATCTAAAAGCTGCAGGAAAAAGACATTTTCTTGTATTTTATAAAAACTTTTCTGCAGCGCTCACACTTAAACAGAAAAACTGACGTGAAAATAAACAGAATAGTGGCTGATCTGTGATCAGTGGTTTTTTAGGCATTTTCCCATGGACATTTCTCATTTAAGCCAAGTGTAACGCATGAGCAGAGTTAAAGTAATACAGTGTCCATACACCAAATTCACAAACAGATACACTTTAAAACCTGTTCCTCTTTCTCCCACAAGACGGGGCTTTGAGAGCCAGAGCGATTAGCTTATTAGCATTTTAGCTGTAAACATTCATTGGCTGTGACCGCCCTCTAACCATCACTGTGCCATTATCATTAGTCATCTTAATGTCTGTCTGGCAGCGAGTCATCCCATGTGAAGAGTCGGGTGGATGATGGTTATCTCTGGGTTACCCAAGGCACTCGAACCAGCAGCCATTTTGTTTCATTGTCAACGCAGGCCAGCTGTTTGTTTGTTTTTGTTCTTGTTCTTGTCATTCAAAATGTTCAGCGCTTGACTGTTGTGTCTCATCACCAGTGTTTCAGAAACACAAAGTGAAAACTGTTAGAGTCAAGCTGGAAGAATAATACACCTCAGTGTCACAAGTCGAGTGTGTGTCCAGAGAAAAAAAAAAAGAGATAAGGGTTTTTTTTAATGTTAAAAAATGGAGGGGTTGTCTGGTGAGGCAGGAACAAAGAATTTTCCATTTGTCGGTTTTCTGCAGAGATAAGAAAGACAGATATGAGTTAACATCATAACACTTTTGACATTTCATTCTGAAGCAGTGGCATGCAAAAAAAAAAAAACTCCAGTGAAAGTCTTTGAGATTTGTGTTGAAGTTGTAAAATGTGTCTACAAACAAACAAACACTTCTGTTTAGTGGAAAGTGGAAAAATCCCCACAGCTCCTTAACCTCTCCTCTCTTGTTTTAACAAGCAAACATTTCATTCAGAGAGCTCTCAGTTCTCGGTAATTACACACACAGAGAAAAGACACACACAGAGGAGAAGAGATCCATCGAGAAACAGTCCGATGTATGTTTGTGGGTGTCATCCCGTCACAGGACTTTCATTATGTAATAAAAGCGTGAACGTGTAAATTGTCATGTAATGTACCAGAGTGCAGGGAAACCTCTACTCTGCTGCTCGCATTTGCTTTTTCTTTTCAACACACAATTACTGTGGAGACTTTCATTTATCTTTAATCTAGTTATACTATATTAATGTTACATTAAGATTTTCATGAACTTAAACCCCCTATTCACTGTATGTACATTTAGTAATTATATCTCTATATTGTAGTTTTTATTGGCAGTGGCGGAGTCCGCCACTCCTGTCCTCGATTCAGATTGCCTTCCAAAGATTCATAAGAAACAACTTTTAAAGAAACACATTTAAATGTGATTCTGGGTGGTTTTCTGGGAGCATTTCTTTTTATTTTACACTGTGAAAATTATTGAAATGATTTCTTTGAATTTCACATAACTCTGAATCAAATGCAATTGTAAATGTTTGACAGACCCTGATGCATTTTTTTCCAAAGTTATGTGGTGTTTTGTTGTCTACGTGTCAAACCAGAAGTCATTCCTCCACAGCTCTCTAACCCTGCAGCTGTCTAAGCAAGGCCAGCACACAGACAGATACATGCACACGCACATATGCATGCAGCAGTCAAATGCATACACACACACACACACACACACACACACACACACACAACCCTCCCACCTGCGCTCAGCTCACAGTTTGGCTCTCTAAAAATAAAGATGACTATCAGAAGCCACGACTTCTGGATGAGGCTTTTCAAACGCAGATGAGCCACAGAGGACTTTAGATCTGCTCTCAGATCAGTCCGGACTGAAAGCCAGAGATTTAATACGCACAGAAGAGCATCCAACAGCTGGTCAGTCCAAACTTGTAAAACACACACACACACACACACACACACACACACACATGGACGCAGCAGAGCCAGAGGTTCCGGGAGAGGAAAGAGCAGTGACAGGCATTTTGATTATAGTATAAACAGACAGGAAAGTATTGTTTTTTCCAACTCACACAGAACAATTGTCTCATTCTGAAAGTCTCATCCTGAGCCAGACACCCACACTGTCTGCTGAACATTTATGTTTGTGTTTGTATGCATGTTATAAACTCTCAAGGAAAATTTTAAAGGTTCTTCTACACTGAAAGTACAAAATATTATGTGTACTTGTACTTTTCGTGGAGTACAGTGAGGTCAAACCAATTATGTATTTAACATTCACTGCAATATAACACATCGACATGAATTACAGCATCACTCTCGACATAAACTGAAAATGTATACACTTTAATATATTGTATTGTGTTCCAATTATTTTGTCCACGCCATTCACAGCATCTACTATAGAGATAATGTGGATAAAGGATTTTGAAGCTTCAGGAAACTGAAAAACAGACTTTAATAGCATCGTTGATCTTTGAAACATTTTGTGGGTGTTCACATATATGAGTGATGCTTGTCATAAAGTGCATGTAGGCCATACACAGGTTTCAAATTACACTACACACACACACACACACACGCACGCACACTCTACCTTTGATGTTTCTCAGACTCTTTCTAACCTCATCTCTTCCCTAAACTTAGACCTTTGGGTCAGTTTCAGGCCTTGAATTTCAAGCACTTTCTGTGGCGGCCCCTGCGGAGCTGATGATAACAGGCAGAGCAGGCCAAGTGGTAGGTAATAACTACCGCGTTGCGTTCAAGGACACCACTCTACTCCACGTGCAGGCGCCTTGGCACTGACTGGAGAGCCTCGACGTCTGCTGCAGAGGCCTCTGGAGGTTTAATAATAATGCGTAGCGGAACACCTGCAGTGTGCACATGGCGAGCGGCTGCATGTGTGTGTGTCTGGACAGTGTAATGTATATCTGCTGCATCTATCCTGTGTAGTTGTACTTTGTGGTAGTATCATTTGTGGCGATTCACTGATTCCTGCACATTAAATAACGTGTAACCGTGCAAATACTTAAATACAAATAAATAAATATCATTTATATGTACGCCAAGATCTGTGTCTGTGTGTGTGTGTGTCTGTTTGAAATGTGTTTACCTTGACCTGTCATCGAGCTGATGAATAAGTGTGTATTCCCTGCAGCACAATACCAGCCTCTGCACAACAGCACATTTCACTCATTTAAATGCTTATCTTACATGTTGCCATTTTATTTTGAAGGTCTAGGCTGCCTTTTTGCAAAAATGAAGCTGTTAGTCTTATTAAACTAAACCCAGGAGACGGGAGGGATAAGAATCACTGAAAGAACATCTGCAAGCGTATTCCTGTTTACTAATCTGCAGATGTGCTCACACACACACACACACACACACACACACACTCCAAAGATTGTGCGCGCTGCTGCACAGGTAATTAAAGCTCACTGCAAACACAAATACACACCAGTACACATGTACATGTGCTGACACACACAGGCCTGACCCTTACCCTGGTACACACACCTTCCTAATACCACACAACTGTTTCCAATCTAAAGGTTCCTGCTTGTCTGGGCCCCGGCGGGGCCTGATTGCACGATACAAGATCCCGAGGAGAGAGGGCAAGGCTGCAGGGGAGAGTCAGAAAGACAGAGAGAGAGAGAGAGAGAGAGAGAGGGAGAGAGAGGGGGAGAAAGGGGGGAAGAAAGAGATGTGCCTCCACTTATTTCTCTTCACTCTCCCTTTCTTTTCCTCCTTTCATGCTGTACCTGCACAGGAATCTGGTGTCTGTTAAAACGGTTGAAAAAAAACAGACCCTGTGTGAAGTCGATCCTACAAATTCTGGGGGAAAACATTTGTCTTCAGTACATCAGAGGGTCTGTCAAACACTGGAGAGTTTAGATTACGACGACGATAATGTGCTGTTAGTTCATTTCAGTTAGTGAAATGTCTAAAAAATGCTTCCTTTAAATCAATGCTCAATCTAATTTTCTATGTCATTTATTGAGGCCATGACTTCAGCTGTTCCTCTTTGGGAAACACAGAGTTTGTTCCTGATGTGTGAAGGCATAGAGACTTTTTAAAAACTTTTTTTAACTCATATTTTGATACTTGTTTTTTTTTTTACTTTTTGCTATACTTTTTGATTTAAAAATAATTGTTTGTATTATTTTAATTTTTTTAGTAATTTCACGTGGTACATTTTGTATTGTAATCTAATATGAAATATCCTATACAAGTTTTATATTACATGTGTTTTTTGTTTATTTTTTTAAATGATTTTTCGTTTATCAAGAAAGGTTTTTGCAAGAGTGCACAACTATTTACACAAACCAACACAGAACCATCTCTTGATGTGACAACTTTCTTTATGTTATCTGAGCTACGTAACATTAATCAACCAAATCAGTTTTATATAACAACAAACAGCTAAATATCAGCTAATAATTGACAGCATATTAGACTTTAGAAAATCTGTAAACTAATGATAATAATAAATTAAGTTTCAATACAGTTTTTAATATGACTAGAAGATAATTGATAGTAGAACATCAGAATTAAATACATAATTTGTATTATGTTCTAGCTGAGATTATCTTTTTCTAAAATACTATTATATATATATATATAACTTGGAGAAAATTTTGTACATATTTGCATTAAAAAAATCCAGGTTTAAAACTGAAAATAAAAAAATTTCATTTACAACTACCAACAAACTTGATAGCCATAAGTATTGTATGTAAACAAAGGCCCAGTCAGCATGTGCTGACCTCTCAATGTGTAACTCATACACATTTTGACTGTTTACCATGCTATCTACATTTTATTATTAATTTATAAATATGCGACTTTATGCATACTTTTTAGAAAAGTTTTACTTTGAATTCTTTTGTCCAAACACATCTGGGAACAAGCGTCTTCATAATATGCTGCATGTCTCACATGATTTAGAAAATAAAAAGTTTACAACATTTTATCTTTGCTTTTATTTTGACAGGATACTTTAAGGGATCAACACAGATTTGTAAATGTTTTATTTTTCATTCATGGTGATGTATTTTGTAATGTAATTACACAAATGATGCACTAAAACACTCTTTAGACTATTTTAAACTATTTTGAACACATGCTGATGAAATAGTGAATACAGACATGTGTATACATGTGCATGTTTGTGTTTGTATGATTTCTGCATGTGCTCATGCATGGAACTCATTGTGTGTGTGTGTGTGTGTGTGTGTGTGTGTGTGTGTTTGAATGTTTTATCCATACCTGAGGGGCTGCAGCAGAGCATCTTGTCGCACTGGACTAAAGTGTAGGACAGACAAGGACCAGCAGTGGAAGTGGAAACAATGGAGGGGAACTGTGAGAGGTTTTAGTTGCAAAGATCCAACTATGAATGTTAATTCTGGTGTAGAGATGGAGAGAACTGTTAAGGGGCACATAGATCAAGCAGGAATGTGTGCAAAGGTTTGAGATGAAAAGGTTAAGATCAGACCGACAGGGAAGAATTCAGAGGATCGGAGTTGAGGAAATGGGTGCAAACACAGACAGAAGCGGTGGGGTGAAGACGTGGACACGAGAGGGTTTAGGAGAGAAGTTCGATGGGATCCTAGTGGCTGGTGGACATGGCCCAGGCACCCTCCATCCTCCAGACGGAGAAGGCGTAGCTCAGTCTTTCATGGGCCAGGTAGTTGCAGCTGGCCAGCTTGGCGTCCATCTCGTCGCTCTGCAGCACCTGGTAGAGGAAGTCGATGTAGCGCGAAGCCAGCTTCAGGATCTGGATCTTGCTCAGCTTGTCTGAAGGTAGCGTGGGGATGATCTTGCGTAGAGATGCGAAGGCATCGTTCAGGGACTGAGTGCGTTGGCGCTCCCGTACGTTGGCAATGACTCGCTGAGAGTGGAGGTCCTCGAAGGGCTGATCCAACCTGGGGCCCAGTTGCGTGGGGGCCAACGACACAACTGTTGACGGACTTTTCTTCAACCTCTTCGGCCCGGACGGCAGCAGGCTGTTGGGGCTGCCGGTGTTGCTCTCCTCTGCCTGACCGAGGCTGTCCTTCTTGGGGTAAGGAGAACGTTTTCGATTTCCTTGTTGGTGGGTCTTCTTCGACCCTCTTTCCAGTTCCTCCTCACTGGCTCCCATACCTCCTTCAGGGGAGTTAGTGCAGGACACCTCTTCTCTCATTGCACTGTCCACCAACAACCTTTCACCCTCCACTGCAAACACAGGATGCTGTGATGCTCTTTTTCAAACGACAGCAAACTTGAACTTGGCAAGCTCGTGCAACAAAAGTCTTCTCTTTCGTCAAAAAGTTACGGCTTCTGAATCTCCATTGGATTTGACGGCGCTCTGGCTGTCCTGCTTCCTGGTTACCTTGTTAAATTTCTCACTTTCACATTCCCCTCTCAACCTGGCAGACAGAACAACAACAAACCATCTGACAGGCAGGTCCACCACTGCCTCTTTTATACCCAAACGCAAACCCGGGGCCTGCGGGCAGTTCTCTTTGGCTCAGCGGACTTCCAGAGGGCGTGGCTCGGCCTGAACCAGGCAGAGAAGCAGGAAGTGTGCGTTAGCTGGGCGGGCGATAGAGGAAGGGGGTAAGTGGTCCTCTCAGCCAATAAGAAGTGCTGTGTCTAACGCTGCAGAGATGTCTGAGCTTTATGGGTTCCAGATTGGGGCTGGAGCGTCAGTCTGCATGCAGTCCTGTGTCGGCATTCTCCTCCATCAATTCATTGTCCAAACAGAGATCAGTGTAAACATTTTATATCTGAAAGTAATCAGTGCAAACTTATTGTGTAGAATTTTCACATACACGTTTTTAAAAGTTATTCTCTGATGTAATCTACAACATGAAACCGATAAATCATGTGTGCCGATGTAAGTTTTTAATTTTTTTCCTTTGACATGTGAGCGAGTGTGAGTTCAGACTAACATTTGTCTGCCATGATTTTTATCATGTTGATAACCAGATACTATAAAAACAAATCTGTTAAACAACGTGGATCAGGTCAATGAAAATATTCCAGATTAAAAGGCTGAAGTAGGATTTATAGGTTAAACAGAGTACTCTATGATGTGGACTTTATGTTTAGAAATGGCACAAATGATTTTATGCAACAATTTTGCCTTGACAGGCCATGAAGTCGTGCAAACCAAAAAAAGGTTTTTTCCTAAATCTGTTTGGCCGCAGCAGCTTTAAGTAGATCTGAGAGAAAATGTGAGGTTGTGTAAGCACACATCCTGGAAAGAATTTCACAAGATGAGCTTTTTCCTGACGTATGATTATCTTTTTTAATACAGATGCACACTGAACTAATACAACCTCTTTAAAACGTTTATGTGACATCCAGCCAGTGCTTGTTTTAGAAAAGTCCTCAGTGAATAAACACCTCTTAGATCTCTGCTGACGTCAGCTGTCCCAGTCATCTATGCTGGGTCAGGAAAGGAGCATAGACAGGACCCTGAATGACCCCTGACCTCAGTGGCCCAGTGACCTCAGTCTGCAGAGGTGAGAGAGCACCTAATTGTGCCATCCACGGCCTCGGGGTAGAGCCGACACATGTTCCACCTCCACACCGCAAACCCATCTGGGTCTGCAGCCACTTAAAGACATTTTCTGCATTGGCAGTCATGACACAGCAGACAGGTCCTCTTGTGAAAATGACAAGACACGGCCCAGGTTTATGTTTCTGACACCAAGGCAGAACAAACCTTCAGTCTGAGCAAAGTTCAACTGACTAAGTGACTAAGTTCTGCAGAAATGTACCTTTGAATCCAAATCAGTTTCCCAACATTGTGTCTGTTTATACCTTCATGCATCACGACTTGAGTGACTCATGTGTGGATCACGGCACAGATATCTTGCGGGGAGTTTTCCACTGTTCCAAGCCGCAGAAATTTGGTACTTTTTGATGACAGCATACTTAATGGTAGCCTTTACATTTCAACACCTCCAAGCATATTTTTTTACAAGAGTTGCAGCATCTTTCAAGTCTCCAAAACTGATTTAAATTAAGTCAGCGTGCAGAGATGTCATATTAAGACGCAGGGACAACGAGATGTTCAGAAACGGGTATTATTTACTTACAAAAGTTTCTTGGGTTGTAACTAAACCTCATATCATTCTCGACACGCTGTTTGACAGCTTCTAGCCGACAATTTGGGTGTGATTGCCGCTGCATTTGAAGGAGCGTACGCGCAGAGAGCAGCTCAGAAGATTTTTGATGAGCCCCGTGATTGCACTGGTTTACATTTCATTCAGAGAGGGACGTTGAACGGAAAGTAGCTCGATCCCAGTTGGGTTCAATCAACTTGAAAGAAGAAAAAAAAAAAGTCATCTGGCCATCCAAGCAAGGCCATGGACAGAGACAGCAAATTATATGAGGTTGTATTTACATAACAGGCTAAGTCAACCCCAGGATTAACTGGTATTAGAATCAGGGCTTATTGGGAGCTCTGGTGGAGACTGGAGGGACAGGAAAGTCATTGTTGCCGAGGCTAATCTCGGGAGCTGCCGCTTACCTTTAGCGAAAGCGTGGCTTCGTGCCACCATCATGGAAAAAATGAGCTAACGAAGCAAGTAGGCCTGCAGGAATGTCGTGGCGCATAGAAGAACAGAAGGGGAGAGGAAAGAGAGAGAGAGAATGGGAGAAGAATAAGAAAAGGGGGAAAAGAAAAAGAGAAGAAAGGAGAGGCAGAAGGGGGAAAAAAGTGAGGCTGTCCAAACAGAACCAGATGCAGGAGTGTGGAGGCTCGTTTGATCTCTGTCCTCATAGGCTGATTGATGTTGCACATTTCATTTCCTTGTCAGAGTCTTGACATAATGTTTCACTAAACACTCAGGCCCTTCTTTCGTCTTCGTTTTATTTCCACAGGGGTCATAATTAACCCTTTCTGGAGCTGAAAATAGATCATATATACATATCAATTTATATCAATATATATTAGTTGACACACACACGCACGCACACACACACTCACACAGGGGAGGAGGCTTGGATATCAAAGAAGACCGATGTATTGTCTGTTTCTGTCTCTGCAACATATGGTTTGGTCCTGACTGAAATGCTGCACTGAGGAGCGGCCATGTTCAAACTTTTGAAGTTTTCCAGGAAAAAAAGGAAAACTGTTTCTTTAAGTTCGTAATGCAGTCAATTCAATTACCATCACACACCGAGAGGTCGAAGCGCTGCGGTGACGTACTCAGTTGGTAGGAGCGCAGCAGTGTGACCAATCATAAATGATGTGTTTGGAAATGTACACTGGCTTGACAAAAGGAACTAATCATTAAATTCCTCCTCACCTTCACCCCAGGAGTTTCTTCACCCTCCTGGCTGCTGTTATTGATGTTTGCACACAGCACACTACACCCTCCTCCACCCGCCTCCACGCCACATCCACCCTTCCACGGCTCCATCCCTCCCGAGGAGCCTATAGTGGCACAAAGGCAGACATCTGGGACCCATTTCCCCCCTGGAGAAGCCCTTCCTGTGGGGTATCCACTTAGCAGGGTTCGGGAGGAGCGGGGTGGGGGGTGAAGGTGCCTGGTATGTTGGGGGGATGGTGGTGATGGGACTGGGTGGGGTGAACCGGGAGGGGGGGGTGCTCTTGGAAACCAATAATGAGGATAAGAGGTGTGGGTGATAAGTTTGACCATCACTGAACACGGAATCAAGTCTTCACCTGCTTTTCTTGTTGATGACCTGAGGAATTAAAAGAAAAGTTGAACATACTGGGAAATACGCTTATATGCTTTCTTCCCCGAGAAGCAGACGAGATGATTGATAATCACTCTCACGTCCATCTGTTAATTATGAAGCTGGAGCCAGCAGCTTGTTAGCATAGCTTAGCATAAAGACTGGAAACAGCTAGCCTGGCTCTGCCTGAAGGCACACCAGCTCCTCCACAGCTCACTAATTAACACTTTTTAATGTCATCGTTGAATAAAAAAGTGTGCAGTGTGAAGGTGGGTGGATTTGGTCACCTTTGGACAGAGCCAGGCTCGCTGTTTTCTATTGTTTACTGCAAGACCCCAGTGCACACAATAATGGCATCCTTTGCCTGATGCCACTGGGTCCAAAAAGTCTTAAATTATGAAAGAAACATCTGTAAAACAGTGGATCCATCACAACCACACAAAATGATTTGTTTCACAGTCAGAATTTGATCCATTTGGTCCAATAATATTTAGAAAGTCTAGAAGAACTGCACGATTAAATCATTTTATCATCATTCAAGTTAGTGGAGGGCTAAACCGGTATGTTAAGATTAAACATAATCTGGGTAATTTCTTCACAGCGTGAAGTGGCTTCATGTGTCAATTAGCAACTTTCATAGGAATGGACAGTGCCTCCCTTCCGATGCTGCATCCACTTCTCTTTATACATACATGGTCTATGGTCTTTGTGCTAAGCCAGGCCAACTGGTTGCTGGCTCCAGCTTCGTGGTTACCGTACAAATATGAAAGTGGTATCAACCTTCTCATCTAATTCCCTGCAAAAAAGCGCACTGGTGTATTTTCAAAGTGTCAAAGCACACCTTTAAGTCTGAGATTTCAAATGACAAATCTAATACATAAAGGGATTACATACAAAGTGAGGATGTGCCAGCAAAGCCAGCAAAGAAGCAATGATTACTTTTAAGATATTGTAACTGGCATAGATAATAAGACAACATGAACAATAATTCCTTACCGGCACTTAAGACCAAGTTTCACTGTGAATGACAGTGAAACACAAAATTTTCTGGTTAAATATTTTGGTTATTTCTCGTGCTAGATATCAGTCTGTGCTGTTTTTCTCTGTGCTCACCTGGGCCCATATGGGAAAAGATTCAAATTGTACCTTTAATTATTGTTTGTTTATTCATGAATATTTAATATCTAATAAAGATTTGAAACCCACATTTTCAGGAGAAAAGAAAACATGGAAATGGAACTGTCAACCTCCATGTGATGTGATTGAAATCTCCAAAACAGCAGCAAAATGGACCTTGAGGTGAGACTATTTTGTCAAATGTTTATAAATATCTTTGACATGTGTTTTTCAAATCTAAAAGTGCAACCCCTGCATTAAAAACACTCCCCTCCCCGCTGCGTGCAAGCCTGTATTATTCTTGTTTAGCTGTGACTTATCTTCTCGTATTAGACCATAATTTATCATAATATTTAGTGCTCAAGCTTCCTTCAAATGTCCCTGCTTTCATGTGTAATTTAGCCAATATCCTGCTCTGGCTCTGATTACAGTGTTTAAGTGCTGGGGCTCGTCCATGGCACATTACAAACAGTCCCAGTGGAGCTCACAGCTGAGCTGGGGATACGGCATGCTGGGCTGGTGTATGCTGAGCAGCAGGTTAGGCTGGATAAAGACTCATATGGCTCATTGTGGGACATACAGGGAAGACGCGGGGCATGATGGTTACAAGCACACATCCACTGTGTAGTTGTGTGGAGACGAATTTCAGCACCACTTTCTAATAAGGCACTCTTAATAGAGATTTTTTTAAGCTGTAATAGCTTTATTAATGTTAAAAATATCATAATCCATGTATAGGACCAAATTTGGGGTTGCCAGGTTGTGAAAAACCTTTCCCTTTAGTAATAATACAGTTGTAAACATCGGCAATCGTCAATAAATTGGTTGCTGATAAAATGATTTTGGTCCAAATCCTCCTGCAGCCCTTGTCCAGGAGGCAGGTGGTCACATGGTCCTGTCAGCCACAACCTGGCAACCCTAAGGTTTATGTCATTGATGTCTTAAAACTCTTCCTTGAGGCATTAGTAAATTATTTATCAACTGTTGATAAAGCGATTAGTCACAACATATAAAGCCATAATAAAGAGTGCCTTTTTGAAAAGTGGGCACAGGTGTCACACAAAAGTTTTAAAATTTTGAGGTTAGGTGTGTGTGAGTGTGAAAGGTTGCTTTAATGTTGCATCATATCACGTCCATATGTGCAAGCAGCGGGCCACATGATCTCTGAGTGCATGTGATAATGTGATACAGGGGCAACACAAAAGGAGACCAGTTGGACAGTACATATGTGGGTAAAAAGGAACTACATCTTTCTCTCAAACTATAGGACTGCTTATATCAGTTAAAAGTCCATAACGCTGACTTGAATCAGCCAGGCAGAAAGATGCTGATGTGATCGAGCTCTATATATAGCAAATAATCACATGAAAGTCATTTTCTCTGCTGAGTCAGCAAAGTCAATGTGTTAGGTTCGCTTTCTTTGTAAACACCAATAAGACTCTCGGTGAGTCAGCAGATCACAGCTGACCATGTCGCCAGTCGGGTTAAAAAAATCCTGTTTCAGCGTGAACTTCAGAAATGAGCTCATCAAGCCCCAAAACTGCTGCTTACAGGAGGACTTTTTAACCAAAGGTGTGCATCTGAATGCTGACAACACAGCGCAAGTGAGGCGACGGGGACCAATAATAATATAAAACCTGTATAACACACTAATGGTTAATAAGGAACTCAAAACCACCATCAGGTAACTCTTCCCTTATTTTGATATGAACTTTGAGTACAATTTGCTCTCTTCTAAATCTCAGCTACAGTGTATCTGAATATCTTGATGATTTAAAGGCAAGGAAGCACCTTTCTGACTTTCCACAAACATGGTTCCTTGTAATCCTTGTTAGAGAACCAAAAAAGCCCCACACCACAAAGCAATTTTGACACAACTTCCTCAGATAAGGAGCCTGTCAGTGAGTCAGACGTTGCTGTCTCTGGCCTCATATTTTAAAGTCCCAGTTACTGAAAGTGGTGTCAACCTGGGATCTCTGAGATTAGGCACTATCACGCATCCACTCCTGTCAAGCTCACAGTGAAGCACTGTCTGCAAGGTAGAGAGGAATGCTGCGTTTCTTCAACAGAGCTATTGCATTAGAAACATCAACAGAGCCAGCTTCAAAGGGGTACGCCTTCACATTGAATCAATCCCCACTTCCATTAGATTAGATGAATTTACCAAAGTTACATTGCGCTAACGTTTCTTTATGGTTTCTCAACTCCCTCGCTCTGGTTCTGGTTCCCCCTGTGAAGCCACTTCAAACAGCCTCTGCCATGGCATATCCCTTTGTGCTCTAAAACAGCAAATATGTGTCTCTCTAAGATGTTTCAGATGCGAGCTCGCAGTGGTCCCAGAGGCACAGGCAGCATCGCACACAGAAACACAAGAGTCAGAGGAGGATAAGGAAAACAACAGCCAGGTGTAAAGATAGAGCATCCACTGTGCTGTTAGCAGCCAGGTCAGGAGGGAGAGTCTGACTGACTGACTGACTGACTGATGAGTGATTGGAGAAGATGATAGAGCTAGACAAATGCAGAGAGAAGGGGGAAAGAAAGGAGAGTGCAGATAGTGTGGGAGAAATCCTGCAGCAGTAAATCAGCAGGGTAATAAGGAGAGACAGGATAGGAGGGGGGGGCTGCAAAGGTCTAGAAACATATGTTTCAGTTTGTAAATAAAACAGTAAATTGCTATGGATATTGCTTAAATATCTGTGGGCTTTGTACCACGCTTTGCGGAAGTTCCTCGGAAATCATTCTAGGACTGCCTTCTTAAAATGCCAAAGCGGCTTCTTAATGTCAAAGAGGCCATCTGGTTCTCGACCAATTCAAGATGTTTGCTTTTCATTTGGCTTTTTTTCCCCTCCTGATGCTTCTTTTTTTAGATCAAATGCTTCACTTCGCCATATTAATACTAATGTTCATATATTACAATGGATCTGTTTGTCAGTGCGCATCACAGACACAAGTCAGAGCTGTGAATCCCTCTTCAGTAACAAAGTACTTTTACTCAAGTTTACTTGAGTATCTTGGAGATAAATACGTTTTACTCCACTACAGTTATTAGACAGATATATTTATTGCTTTGACATATGAAACATATGATCATCAAATCAACATTTTCAATATATGTAAGTATTGTTATAGATTTAACTACCCAATAGTAGAAATAGTTAAAATTAGTTTCACATCAGTCCACATTAAAGTGCTGCTTTTGTATTATCATCATAATGTAGTAATATAATACGGATAAGCCATTCTGCCACCTAACAAGCACTTTTCCTTTTGATGCCTTTAATATATTTTGTTCTTGAAGTCAAAGTATGAAAGCAGGGGTTTCGCTTTTAATGAGGTTTTTTTTATAGTGTGATAAATGCTACTTTTATTCAAGCAAACTGATCTCAATACTTCTTCAACTACTGCCTTTGATACACTGATTTAAAAAAAAAAAAAAAGCAAAAACATTGACAGCGATGGTGGAGGAGAATTCAAATTACTAACCAAAGTACTTTTATACTTTTTAATATATTTTTTAAAACTCTCACTCATCATGTCTTCTATATTTCATTACAAGAAAAAAAAGTCCTGCATTCAAAATGTTACCTAGATCTATTAGTGATAGAATGTATTGAAAGTATCAAAAGTAAAAGCACTCATTATGCATTATTATAATATTGTTTAAATAGATTATTAGATCATAGCAATATGGGGTTAATTTTAACAGCTTCATATACTGTCAGGTAGCGTCATCTATAACAACGCATCATATCTTACAGTATGTTTTGTACTAAATCTGTCAAATAAAAGTACATTTCCCCCTTAGATGTAGTGGAGTAGAAGTCTAAAGGAGTAAAATAATAGAAATACCCAAGTAAAGCACAGCACTGGAATAAATGTACTCTCTACCACTGACTGACAGATGTGATAAAGATGTAGCCCTAAAAAAAAGAGCAGAAAAATCCACCGTAGCTACTCATGTTAATGTGTCGGCAACCACACATAAACAGGTCTGGGAGCAGGCAGGTGGATGCTTATAGAGACGCAGCATGTTTGTATCTTTTTATCTGTAGACTTGAATTCATCTGCTGAAAAGGTGTGCATATGTGCGACGCAAAGAAATCAATTTCCGCTGCATGTTGTTTGTTATAGATTTTAATTCAGCCGCTGTTGCTCCTCAGTACCTAATTGTCCAGGATGTTTAGGATGGCTGTGTTTTTGAACGTATAAACTATTGTTTCCAGTCTCGCCGCACTCTGCCAGACTGCCAGTCAACACTTGAGACAACTTCCTTCCTTGATTTGGGTAGAAAGGAGTCCCATAATTGAATAAAATGAGACCCCTCCCTCTCTTTACATACCACACAAAGCACACACACACACGTTTTACAGGCTGGTGTATAAACTTAATAGGACGCATTTGGTTCCAAAGCCTCCAGCTTGCTCAGTGGAAAGTGAGCCGGATTGTTTTTCAGTTTCTTAATGTCGAAGTTTATAACGGCCAGATAAAAAATGTTGCCATGGTGATTTAACCACAACATCGCAATTACCTTGATGCAATGAGACTCTGGGGGCTTACAAACAAACCAGAGTAATGCAATTAAGATATAAGTACCACCAAAAATATCCTTAAAACAGAGAGGAAGGATGCAGGAAAGCAACAACGTGAGTGAAATAATGATAGTGGCTCTTAAGGATCAAAGTAACTGATACTTCTAGTAAATAATGAAACAGTGTGCCAGATTCACTTTCCTTTATACTTCACATAGTTGGGACTTTTTTTCCTTAACAGCTGCAGGATGGATTCAAAAGACACATTTTTCCACCAGATATTGTCCTATAAATGAATAACGTAACGAGTGATAATGCACCAAACACTGACAGCGCTGTAATAATCCAGTCACATATTTTTCAAATCAACTTCAAAGTCCTTCTATCAGGCGGCTGCTTTAACAAAATCATACACCAAAAATTCTCTGCACCCACCCCCAAACTTCCCTTTGAGGGACAAAATAAAAACGTGCATGGATGGAATAATTGCTTGACTTCAAAGGGCAGATTATTGACCAACGTTTATTGTTGGGATTGTGATGCTGTGGGGTGTTTTTCCTTCATAAACGTGGCTCGGGTGGGTGGGAAAAGTGGTTCATTCCACTCATGGCGCAAATCCCACTCTAATGCCCAACATCGACCCACCTGACCCGGGCTTAGCTGGAAGACGAATGTGTAGCACCTTCAACCTGCCTCTGTGACACAGAAAGTCACAAGCCTTATGAAGAAAATAATAAAGTGTTTTTTTTGTTTGTTTTTTGCTGTAATTCCTTTGCAAAGTACAAAGGAATAAAACACATTAGAGGAACAGAAACTGTAGAAACACTCTTAAAAAAAAAAGAGGAAGAGTTATCAGCCACTGTCTATTTTCAGATTTCATTGCACAAACACACCGATGCACAGGGAATGTCAAAAACACATATTTAATTAACAGGACTCTCAGACACACACTTATACACACGTACACACACTCCTGCATTCAGTCAAGTGATACATGGATACACAACGCCATGCTTCATTTCTGACATGGAAATGTGCAGAGATAAACATTTCAAAGAAAACAGGGTAAAATAATCTCAATAAGCAACATCATAAACATAAATGGTTGAGTTGAGGACAACATAACATAAAGCAACATGCATGCGCCTTAGCGGCATCACTACTGTTGCAAATTAAAGCCATAACTGAAGCCCATTTTCACACTTATCCTTCTTTTCTTAAATGTTTTTGTCACACTGATAAAAACACAATACAAAAATCATTCTTTACATTAAAAATGCCCCTTCATGGTTCAGAAATACACTGAGCCAGGACATGTGGTGCTTATTTGGACCTGCCCTCTGCAAGACCCTGACGTGCATCAACTTTAAAGCAGGATTAATGCCTTGCGATCAGCAGACTTCATCACCTCACCACTGTACGTGCAACTTGTGATGCTAAAAAAATTCTCTTCATGATTCATTAATCCATAAACACATTGAATGTAATATGAAGATGTAAGTGGGGATGTCAAGCACACACACCCTGTGCGTGGTGTTTGAATGTTGGAGAGGTGACACCCTCTAGTGGCTACAGCTGGAAACTGCAACTGATAATTACCACTGAGGAGTATATAGTTTCTTCACCTGGACGAGCTAAGAATCATATTTTGTCATGACGAAATCGAGCAGATGCTAAAGACGTGAAAGTGTCAAAATCTATCAAGGATCATATAAAACAGCACAGGATTTGTCTGTAAAGTGATCAAGTCAACAACAAACCCTGCACACATAGGAAAAACAAGGAGACACTGGCCAAGAAGGCAAAGGTGCTCATCCACAAGACAAAGTATTTCTGCTCATCTTCTGATTCCTCTTAAAATGTCCTCCATCATGTTTGGACTGAGACACGCTCAGGCGGCACGGTGAGTGCACTCCAGAGTCTGTGTGGTTACCGGTTGCAGGATGTTTAAGCGTCCTTAGAAGTCGCTGAGGATGCTGATGTCGGCGAACTCTTTGCGGTAGCGGTGAGAGCTCAAGGCGAGCAGGAAGGACCACTTGAGGCTCATGAAGCTCCACACGCAGGACAGGTAGAGACTCTGAGGGTTGGTCAGGGCTGTGGGAGGAGGAGACACAGATTAGCACCAGCGAGGTCGGCAACGGCACAGATTTATCAAGACTTTTAAGAATGACACTTAAGAATGGTTTAAAGAAAAAGTCTGGAGTAAAAAGAGTGACAGCAAACGTGACAAATACGATATACCAAATAGTTTACTCCTACTTTCTGTGAAGAGGGGATAACCTTTAACAACTCTCATATTATTACTGGAGCTGGAGATAAGGATTTACCCAACGTCTGCCATATTGGTGGTGTGAAATCCTTCATACATCCGGTAGCAATTAAGTTGTGAAATTAAAATATATCAGATTGTTGTTAATGTATAAATTTGGATTTATAACTGGGGATGAAATAAAAAGAAAGTGGCTGAAATGGAAACACAAAGAAAACTAAACTGGAGCAGGAAAGAAATTCTGCTGCAGGTAAACAAGATGCAACACAGAAATCATTATAATAAGGACAATTCTGGACCACATTGACAAGTACAGACAATGAAAGAGTCTGGAAAGTGAAAAAGAAAAGCAAAAGCCATGCCAGCTTTGAATTCTACTTTGAATAAATGTAAAAAAGGAAAGGGTGGTGTAACAGTCTAACACTACCCCATTTCTGAATTATATATATGTTTTATTATTATCACATATTAAAGGGTAGATAAATATCTTTGTGTATCTTTGTGTAGGAGGGATGACACTTTTGGACTGGAGAAACTTTTACCGCCAATTTCATTCTGGGTTGACAAGGGGCATTGTGGGAATTGTAGGAAATCTGCACATGAAGTACGCCTCAAAGATTCAGGCAGAGTGGGGACTTTAAACTCAATCATTCGTCTTATCAGGTCATTCAGGTTCTTCGTTGTTACTATTTTGCTGCAAAACTAATTCCACACCTGGAGAAATACAGCAGTAAACATCAACTGTAAGATGCATGATGCCAAAAAGCAGCTGGTCCGGACGTAAACACACCAGAGCGACAAACAGGAAAGCGATGTAGACGAACTTACACTCCTTATTGTTGATGGCGATAGACAGGAAAGCGATGAAGGCCACGACTGCCAGCAGAGAGAAGAAAACCCCCATGAAGAAGAAGAACTTGAGACCCTTCAGCCAGGTCCTCCAGTAGTCCTGCAGGTACATGATGTGAGTGATCAGGGTCCAGAGTGCCAGCACACCTGAGGGACGAACACAGCCGACAAAGTTAGCTTCCCCTCCAACTTCTAGATTTTTTTTATTCTTATTTTGTTAGTGTTGCTGTTGTAATGCAGCTGCAACAAAGGCCTGGAAGTCTTGAGCTACTCATTTACTCTACATGAACCCTAAACACAAAGAGTAAGCCGGCATGTAATGAAAAACAACATTGCAACTGTTGGTTTTATGCTTCACGTTTTCCAGCAACTGACTCTCAAAGCCTCATAGTCGTGCTTACTTTGAATGCACAAAAAGGAAAACATTTTCCAAAAAAGTCTCCCACATTGCAAAAATCTAAAATCTGACCCCCTTTAAAGCCCTGGACTGCGTTTCGATGCTCCTGGTCTTAAGGAGGCATGAGGGGTGACTGTGCATTAGTCCCATCATGACACAGCATGCTGACGATTGAGTTGCTGAGTCAAAGAATCACACTTCTTTCTTCGTGTTCCCCTTTTTTTTTTTTTCTTCCTGAAGTGCAGTGATCTGAAGCCGCTGCTACCTAACTGTCAGTGTTTCCAGTCAAGGGTGTTAAATACTGTTGAGTGTGTGAAAAAAAATTACGATTTGTTACTTTTATTCAAACTGGTTGCATTCTGTTCCCTTTCAGAAACTGATGCAGACTCTGGGAGTGCGTCCACCTCTCGGATACCTGCAAAATTCATATTTGTGCCGCTCTGGCAGGGAATGAGGTTAACGTCATGTGTGCAGGACTCTAATCTTAGTGCTGTGAGAGAATGGGGACAGTGCTACACTTTTCTTTTATCCATCCATCCATCACAACAGAACCCAGAGAGTCAGTTTGATACCTGGGAACATGTAACAGCCAATAAAACTGATCACGGCACATCCTGTGAGCAGGCGGGTGCAAAGGTTATAGATATGGACATGCAGACCTCAACAGTGGCTCAAAGTTCGGATCCACAGAAACAAACAATACTTAATATAGCCTGTTGCATAATATTTTTGGAACGTCCTGTGCAAACCTGCTTTAACAGTCACGGTGTAAAATCAGACGCACGCTGTGGCGACTCCAAACTCAAAAGGACCCTATTGTTGTTGCTATTTTACTCTACATTACCACCAATCGTGTGCCGATAGTTAAATGAATGGAAACCACTGGTTAAAAGTGGCTTCCATTCATTTAACTACAATATAAAAATTAACTTGCAGAGTCTGAAAATGATCTGACAGCTGCCTGAAGGGTTATCTTAAATAAATAGAAAGTTTAGGTGATTTATAACACTAATACTAAAACACTAATAGGGTTATTAAATAAACTTCTATTTTAACATTTTAAATATGAGGAACACTGCCCACTACATTTGTAATGTGTGGCCTATATGTGGATGTTTCTGAGCTACTTTTTTATCTCCAATATTATAACTAGCTCCTAAAACATTATTACTTACATTGTCCCCATTTTTCTTAGTCATTTAGTCTCAAAAGTGGACATTTATACTGATAACAAGCTGAAAGCTGTCAGATAAGCATGCAAAACCAGCTGCACTAATACTAAAAGAACAGTACTTGTACATGACTGTATGGATCAGTCGACATTTCTGCCCTGTAAACAATAACTTTGCACCCGGTGGGTTTAACAGCAGGGGCCCCTTCAGCCCGAGGTAGATAATATAACAGGACACCACCGGGTCACTGTGACATGCTCAAAGTCAAAGTGCTCGGCTGCAGAGGGGGAGCAGACACACGGTGTTCACTCTACCTGACAGTCCTCCCATGGCTGCGGTCCACGGCTGTCTGTACGCGATGTTCCACACGAGGAAGGCGGAGAAGCCCACGAGCACACCGACCGAGGCATAGCCGATACTGATGTGTGTTTTATTCACAGCCATTATCACCGAAAAAAACACACACACAGGAGGCGGCAGGAGAGCAGGGACACGAGCCGGACAGGACGACAACAGGAGTGTGTGTGTGAGTGTGTGTGTGTGTGTGTGTGTGTGAGTGTGTGTGAGCTGGAAATTTCAAAACAACTGCATCCGGTTAATCTGCAACCAGGCCGAAGAGGACAAAACGCGACCAGCTGTGTGTGAGTCCTGCTGACTAATGGTTGTCACACACACACACTCAGAGAAGGAAGTGTGAAACATGACAAAGCGTTCCTGCTGAGAAATGTTGTCTTTTTTTTTTTCTGTCCAGCTGTGTTAAAAAATAAATAAAAAAAACATTGCTTCACTCTTCGTCATCTGATATTAGCCAAAGAGATGCTGCTCAGTGCTGCAGGCTGGACACAGCGCCCCCTACAGGAGCCTGACACCTCCTCAGTGTCTGGGCTGAAACTGATCCCAGGGCTGGCTGCTTAAAAATAATATTCATCACTAAAAAAAAAAAAAAAAAAACCACCTGCTTTCCTTCAATGTGTTTTCTTTACTTTTGGCCATGAAACACTATAGATATATTGTAGTGGTGTCGCTTCACTTTGCCACAAACTGATTTTACACTAATGAAGGAGACAACATGTGGCAAAATAGTTATTGCACCATGTGAGGAAATGCTTCATGTTTTATGTATTTATGCGGTTTGCACTGACAAACAGCTGATTAACAGAGAAATGACAATTAAACTGAGGGTCCATTAATCATATAATGAACTCAGACACGTTGAGTCTCGTGCTTCTTTTAAATCTCTTCTCAATAAAAGTTTTGGTAACGTTGGGTATGTTTTTATTTATACTTCTATTCCTATCTATCTTATTTTTATTCTTTTAATTGTTCATACTTTCTATGTGCTTACGTCCTTTGGTTTTATTCTCATTTTAACCGTCTCTGGTTTTCTTGTTTTGTAGGCACTTTGTAATGTTAAGAATGGTGCTTAATAAGTAAAGCTTGTTATTTTTCAGGAATAAATGTCAAACTTAACTGGCTCCAGCCTCTTAAATGTCACATGTGATGTTTTTCTTTGTCATATGTGATAATAACCTGAATATCTTTGGGCTTTGACCAATCAAAACTGACTCCAGAGGGAAACCTCTGTGTGTACTGTATGTCTGTGTGTGTGTGTGGTTGCAACTTTGCACATAAAGATTTTATAATACTTGGCATACTGACACGGTTGAAGTTGTAGTTTAAGCCAAAATGTAAATACTGAAAGAAGTTAGGAAGGAAAAAAGGAAATTGAAGTTTTATGCTGAAGTCAAAGCACTGAAAGGAGCTGAAATGTCAAGTGCAGAGATGAATGTATTTTGTTAAGGAGTTTTATTTTTGAACATTCAAACTTTCTGTCAGTCAAGTACAGTAACACTCATCACTTCCTGCTCTTTGGTCTCTTTAAAATTTAAAGTCATTAAAAACATAACTGTTACCTGAACGTTACCTGAACACCATGAGAAAAAACACTAAAATAATTAGCTTGTTAATCGATCAACAGAAATTTAAATCAGCAAACACTGTAGTAACCAATCAATTATTTAAGACTTTTTTGAGACTATGTTCCAGCCTCTCAAATGTGTATGATTGCTGTTTTTTAGACTTATGACAGTAAACTCTGAATGGAGCGCCTGATGTGAGCCAAACACCGAAGAGAAATGTGATTCTTTATGAGAAATGCGCTACCTTTTCATAGCAAAGTGAGACAGACTCACTATTTTCGTTTTGTAAGGTTTGAAGTGAGTAAATTTATGATTGAGTAAATGATCAGCAAATTAATCAGTAGCAAAGTTCATCTCTAACGTGGTGCAGCAGTAGAACAGGGTGTAATTGGGCCAAAGTGTAACAGATAAACATGGAGATTAAAAACTCAGATTCAGATTTGAATTGCGAGGATCTGTCTGTCTCAACAGTCCTGTCAAAGTAAAGCCAAATACAAAAATGTATCCATGGTTAATAAAAACATACTAGAATGAGAAAAAAATGACCAAAAAACACAAACTTTCTCTTGACTGGAGTGAATGAGACCAATAATATATTACATATTTAATAAAGCCACTAGTGGTCAGAAAATTGAAGCCAATAGGGACACTGTATAGTGTGTGACAGCATTGTGACAACAACACAAACACTCAGGATGTGACGTCAGTTCTAAACAGACTTCGCATGTAGTAAAAGAAGTAGAAATCATCCAACTTCTTCTTCATGGCCTGGATCATAACTTTGTCTCTGTAGACGCGCTGAACCAGTATGTCTTCTTGGGAGAACACCACCAGATCGCTCCAAGACGTGCCCGTCACCATCATCTCTCCCTGCATGTGCCAATAGTACGGGTGGGCTTTCATCAGTTGCAGGACTCCGTCCTGGCAGATCAGGTAGCCGCTGTCGATGAAGCTCCGGAGCCTGGTGCATGTCACGTGCACTAGGCCGAAACTGGGCTGCTCACTGGGGTCATACACCACCCCGTCAGGCAGCGCCCCCAGCCACGGAGCGTTCGGATGAACAACAAAACCGCAGGGGGACCAGTTGACACGCAGATGCCGACAGTATTGCCGGAGTGCTTCAGTCTTCAGTTCCTCATCTATCTGTGACATCTTGCACCTGGGGAATCCTTTGTGGATCTTGAATATCAGGTGCTGCGCATGGCTCGGGCCTGATTTAAGCTTGCAGATGTCCCTGAAACGGCTGGTCAAGCGTAGCTTCCGCGGCTCCTCCACCAGCTCCCGCAGTCCACGCGTGCAGTGCTCCAGGCTGTGTGCTGCCTCCCACGTGATCTGCATAGACTTCATGTGTTCCTGCTCCTTGGCGCTGAGGGTCGGACGAGCCAACGTTGGCTCCAGTGCGTGAGACGAAAGGGGAAGCAGAGGTTGAGGGGGAGCATCATCATGAGTCTTGAAATCCTGACTCGATGGCACGGGGCACTGGTAAGACAGAGGAGAACCTCTAGGGACTTTACCAAAAGCACAGTCCACGTATTCCACGTCCTCTGTGAGGCCCATTGTGGTCATCAGAGGCTTCTTGTTATCAGGAAGATCCTTGAAGGCTTCAGTGAGCCTCACCAAAAAGGACTGGCAGTCAGCTGGGTCAGCAATTAACGATTTGCAGGTCAACATCCTGCAAGGAACAGGTTAATATCATTAGCTGCTATATAAGCAAAAAGGAAGGACTGCGTCAAAAACATGTAATCTGTCAGAGTCTCACCAGTCTTACCTTGGTAGTTCTAGCATGGTTTTCTGCAGGGGATGCGATGACTTCTTCTATTGTGTAGCAAGATTTCCACCCAAGAGAAGAAAAACTCATTATTTCATGCTTCAACTCTTAAAACCAAATCAGGCTTGTAGTGTGTTCTAAATATTCTATAGCAGTCCTCAAGTCCATCAAGACGCTAAAGTTTTTACATTCCAGGACTTCTTCAGACCTACAATCTAGAGGCATTGTTTTGTGCCAGTTCTACTGAATTAAAAGTCAGGCTTAAGTATGCCTGAGGGGGTAAATCTGGATTTCTCGGTTTCAGAACTGTTTATGCAAATATCAGAAATTCCGTTTGAAGCTTCAGATAAGTACTGATCTAGCTGTGTGGTTTCAGAGCGAATCCAATTGAAACACTGAGAATGTGATCCTATCTGATTTAATCTGTACCGTCTGCCGTAATTTCTGCTGCCAGCAACTGGTAACCAGATTATAAAGTTGCATGTTCAAAACTCATCTGGGACAACTTAGTTTTTCTCAAAAGCATTTCTCTCTATTTTGTCATTTTTCATGACTGTCCCGTGCCTGGAAAGCAATTTCAAGGTTTTTCCAGGCACAGTTGAACCCTAAAAAAACCTATACACACACACACAGGCTGCAAAGAACAAAAAACAGACCCATTTCATTTATTACAGAAACAGGAAAAAGGCAAATAAGTCTTCAACACTTAAAAATTTTTCATTGCGTTACAAATCTCAGATTTATTCATTAAATGCTTTTGATTTGTGGAGTTAAGCGGCATCGAAACAAACGTACCTTTTTTGACTTGTGTTTTTGAGGTTCCTGACTTTCACTTGCACTTTCTTCGTTCCTGGACAGCTGTGGAACATCTGTGACTGCCACTGAGTCAGTTGACGATGTGTCCCCACGTCCATCATTGGCATCGTCAGCTGAGAGCATCACTGAAGATTCAGAGTTCCACTCCACCATTTGAATGTGGAATGAGTCAGAGATGCTGGGCATAGTTGAGTCTTCTTCTGGTTCATCTTTCAAACAATCTGGGGTGACGGAGTTATCGGCTTCCCCCAGTCCTTGTTGTTGTTCTGATCCCCAGCTTGTGTCATATTCACTTTGCTCTTCTTTAGGTTTTTTAGGCAGCGGCTCTGATATTCCCAGATCCACCCCAGTGTTCAGCTCAGGCGGCCATCCTCTGACATCCGTGGTTGCTCCAGTGTATTGACAAACATCTATTGTGGGGAAAAAGAAAAACACTATTTAGTAACTCTACATCTTTTGTTTCACTTACTTAAAAAGTTTATAGCTGAAAGGCTGTAACTCTATTTTCACACCAGAAAACTGCTTGTCTTAGATCATTACTACTAGTAGGACAGAAAAGGGTGATTTAAAAACACTCTCAGCAGAATGACTAGTTTTAGAGCATTATATGTTAAACAGTGTATATTACCTTTTAATGGATCATTATTAATGCCAATCTACGCATTAACATATAAGCAGCATTTCAATGCTGTGGCTCGTCTAGGTGAAGCTAATTGGCCGATTCTGTGGAGCAGATTTGAGTTTGTAAGTCAAATCTTGCAAAGTAACTGTTAACTAACTTTAACTGGAAAATAAAAGTAGTACATTAATTGTATTATATCTTAACTATGCTGTATGCACTTTGTTTGATCATACCAAGAGTGATTACTGCACTGAGGTTGTATGCACCCAAACACTCTGGATGTTTAAAATCTGTATTTTGATGCTTGTTTTTCTGACATTTTGTGGTCCTGAATAAACAGTGTTTGATCTCAAAAAGGTATTTTCACAGTTGGGTAAAGAACTTATCACAGCATAAATGGAAATAGTCAAGTGAGGTACAATCACCTCAAACTTGTACTTAAGTGTTTAGTTCAAGATCACATCACAAAATCAAAGATCACTTACAAACGAGGACAAACATTTCTATCTAGTGTAATACTGGACAAACTGCTGTGGATGCAACTTATACATAACTAATGTTCCCTCAAAGACAAGGTAAATTCCAAACTATTAGATGACTAATAATTGTCAACTATTAAATGAATTGCCAACTATGTTGATAATGAGTATTTTTTTAAACAAAAAATGTCAAAATTCTCTGATTCAAGCTTCTTGAAAGTGATTTTTCTGGTTTATTTACTCCTCTATAGCAGTAAACTGAATAACTTTGGGTTGTTTAATGGAGAATATAACATACAGATCAATCAAAAATCAAATCAAAATTAAGTTTGAGTGCTAACATTACATAGTAACACCTCATGGTGTATTTAAGTTGTGTTTGGCTAACAGTAGCTAGCTCATTCCCAAGTCGATGAGACACACTTTAACTTTGAACTGCTGTGATCATTTGAGATGGATAAATTAACCCAGAGGGACAGACCTATCTTCTCTAAGTGTATCTCGGGGCTGAGCACCATGTGCAGAATGCTCCGCAGACGTTTGTTTTCATCACAGTACGCCTCCACAATAGACTCAACCTCTCCAAAAATCTCCACAGCCACGGCCGTAAACCGCTCAGTCAGAAAGCTCCGGAAATTCTTGTGTCTGGTGTTCGACATTTTGAAGACTAAAACGCTTCTGTTACATCTAAATACTTAATAAGTTTCACTTCCCCTGAAACCTGCGAACAAGGCGCGCAAAGTCTCAAAACCCAGAAAACAACCGGAAGATGAAAGGGACACTTCCGGTATGTAAATTCTTCTTCTGTCCTTCTTTTTTTGTTACATTAGCGCCCCCTTCCGGACAACCAGCGTCTAACATCTCAGTGAATTTGAACCAAATGTGATTAATTAGATATAAATCATGACGATTAGGAGGCTTCAGTGTTTTAATGTCTGACCCATCTGTACAATATTTTACCCCTGAGTGTATCAGCATTGCTTTTATGCTCTCTACAGTCCTTTATTTCTCTTTTACCCAATTATTTTATGTTCTGTTTTTATATTTGATGTTAGATAATATGATGTTTTTATATTTTTATACTTTTGATAAGTCTTATATATATTTACTGCATTTATACCTTTTTTGCTATTGTATCCTGCTGTCTTTATATTTTGTATTTATATTCAAATGCCCTATATATTTATATGTCTTTTATTTATTTACTTATTTTCCCTTTATCATATCTTTTCACTAACAGAGCTACCAGCCAAAAACACACGAGGTTTTAGAAAGTGAACAGTCAGGTGTCATTAGATGTACTACCTGTAAGGAAATAAATGTATGATTCAGAAGATATTTTACCAAGACAGTTCGTTTTTATCTTCTTTTTCTCGTCATGGAGGAGCTATACTGACTGGGAGGAGGTCTTTTTCAGCCTACTGCTTTTTGGTCCAAAATATATGTCTTCTGTTGTGCACTAAGGGTAAGGATTTATGGTTGCAGTAGATTTACAATATGTTATGCATGTATAGATATATGTGCTGTGTTTACTTTTTTAATTATTTCCATTGTTTTGTCTTTTATTTTTAATTAACTGAAATAAACCTGTAGGCTACCAATACCCCTTACTGAGATTGAGCATTTTGGTCTGCGAAACATGTTGTGTCCTGCAGTTACAAATATTTATCAAACCAGAGTATTTTCACATGTTTTTAAACAGGAAGATAATATTTAAACCACAACAAACGCTAGAAACTACTTACAGGGCCAAAATACATTTCTGACCAGCTGCTTTGATTATGATCCATCCAGACCTCTCAGGTCGTCTGGGACAGGTCTGCTTTCTGCCTCCAGAGCCAAAACTAAACAAGGAGAGGCAGCATTCTGTTTTTATGCAACACATATCTGGGACAAACTCCCAGAAAACTTCAGGTCTGCTGTAACTCTCAGTTCTTTTAAATCAAGGCTGAAGACTCCTCTGTTTGCTGCTGCTTTTCATTAAGTCAAACACTTTATCAATTTCTTGCACTGCATGGCAACTTTTATCATTGTAATTTTATACCTGTCTTATTCTATTTTAGCTTGTTTTTATTCTCTTGTATCTCTGCTTTTTATTGTATTCAAATATCTTTTTGTAATGTCTTTTATAATGTGTTTCTTTTGCACTCTGTCACAGTGATTTAAGAGGTCCCATATTATGCTCTTTTTCAAAGTAAAATACAACTTGTATTTGGAGGTCCTACTAGATCAGGTTTACACAGTTTAATGATCAAAAAACACTTCATTTTTCTCCTGCTGCTGCAGCTGTATGTTCCATTTTAGAAGAACAGAACAATCTGCTGCTTTGTTCTCGCCTTCGATGGCTTCGTTAGTGAGGAATACACAAATGTATGAAGTTGCTCGGGGGAGCATGAAGCCAAAAAAGTTTGACTTCCCGGGTGTAAAAGTAACCTGATGTTCCGCATTGTTGGGCCCATGGAGCATGAGCAGTAGAGTCTCAGGTCTGCTGAGCCACCAAACTTCCTGTTAGCTCTCCGCTATAATGAATGTGAATAAAATGATTTAATTGTCCTCTAGACTTTCCAAATGCTGTCGGACCAAATGGATCAAATTCTGATGGTGGAACAAATAATTTTGTGGGGGTTGTGACTCTCAAACAAATATATCCACTGATTTACAGATGTCTCTTTCACAATGTAAGTTTATGAAAAAAATGCCTTTTGGGGCACAATGGCATCATGTGCTGAACGCCATTGTTGTAATTACATGCTTTGGTCACCATTGTAAAATTCCTGGGGGGTTGGGTGGACTCTGGGGGTTTTCAGTGGCTGCTGAGGGGCTGGAGCAGGTCACATGATCCACAGATCCCCTTATGACATCATAAAAGGAGTAAAATCTAAACAGGGCGTTTTCACACACGTTTACTGAAAGACGGAGCAGGAGAAAAGGAGAGAGGAGGGTCTTCTCTCAGAGTTTGGCAGTCTGTAGACACACATTTATACTGAAAAGATTTAATGTCAAGATGAAATGTGCTGTGCAAGTAAACTTTCCTTGACTTGCACAACAAGCGGGGGCGGTAATGCGCATTTGGGTTCAGTAGCTGCCATATCCGAGGAGGAGAAGAAGAAGAGGAAGAAGCAGCAGAAGAAGCAGCAGCCAAAGAAGAAGAAGAAGAAGAAGAAGGGGCAGGCAGCTGCTGACAGCCGAAGTGAACCGCTCCCCCCAGCAGTCAGTAAACTGGATCAAACGGGGACATTACCGGACAGCTTGGTGGAAATACAGCAGTAACACTTACGGCTCCCGGGAGGCGCTTTTGACAACTTTGCGCCGCCGAAGTAACCGGTTGTTTAACGTTAACGTTACGGTCCAAGTAACGTTGTCTTTGGCGCTGATGGCAAACTGAGTGGACACTGTTGCTTCGACTTTTAGTACAAGTAACGTTGACGTTAGCTAATTACTGTAGGTACAAACAGCCCAGGAACCTCCGTGTTTACGGTCGCATCCAGTGTCCCGTTGCTCTAATCTGTCACGGTATCGACAAACCTCCAGGTGGTCGGCTACTTGGTAAAGATGGGTGACATTAACCCATCGACATCGCACGCATTTCAGTCGGAGGTAAGTGTTTCATGCAACTGTTTTTACAGTGAGTAGTAACACGGCTAACGACGCTAGCAAACGTCAACTTGTTCGAGGTTGTCACGGCACGATGTAGCAGCTGCTGATTAGCCTGCTGCGCTAATGTTGACATAATGTTTGCCACACAGACGAGCGTAGTTCAAACTGTAATTTTTCACTAATAAAACTTTGTGCGTGAGAAAGAGGTGTTAACGTTACTTCAGATGGTACTTTTCACGATTGCTGTCGTTGAAGCTAACGTTAGCTTAACGTTTCATCGAAAAGAAAACATTCCATCATCATTGCGGAGCATGCTAACATTAACGGCGGCTAACTAAGCATCACACTCACGCAGCCTGCTTTTTTTTAATCATTATTTTGCATTATCCTCCGTTAACAGCTCGCCAACACTGATGCTTTCATGACTCTGTGACTCTTTCTTTATCTTTCACTTAATGGCTTCATGTAGTTTAGCTTGCTGAACTCCACCAATATTAGCCAGCAGCTAGCTTCTTAGCATTAGTTACTTATTTGCTGCCTGCTGCTAGCCGCTGTAGCTAACATTAGCTGTCGTTTTCAGTTGGATTTATCGATGGGGGGTTGGTAGGAAGGTTCACTGTCCTGAGTGAAATCTGACCATGCGATCACTCCAACTTCAGCCTGTGTTTGTCAACGCGTTGTTATTTTTTTTTTTTAATTGAGTGGCAGTTTTCAGTTTAACTTCACGTTATGGTTGTGTGCCGATCGACTCTCGTTATTAATGTGTAACGCCATGTCGGACGTGTAGGTTTTGCTGCTAATGTCTCGCTGCTGTGATTTATGTTTCAGGGTTTCAGTCCGCCATACAGGAGGAGGAGGACAGTAGAGGATTTTAACAAGTTTTGCACTTTTGTCTTGGCCTATGCCGGCTACATCCCATACCCCCAAGAGGTGAGTCAATAAGCTGCACACATCTTCACATGAGCACCTGTATTGTTGGGCCGAAGTAGTTTTTAAGTGTTGATTATTTTTCTTACCTCGGATGACTGTTGTGCAGGGTTGCGGTCTGTTTCCACGTGCAGATAAACTTAATAAACCGAGACAATGTCCTGTAGAGGCATAAAAAGATACGAACAAAATCAACTGAAAATGCAGACAGTGGAACAGGACTCATTTAGGAGGAGGAGAAAACACCTCCACAATGAAATCATGGTATTTGCTGTAAGTTAATCAAGCCAGTAAAGTTCTATGGTATCTGGATGAACTCCTGTGGCCCCCGAGAGAATGGATTTTAAAGGAGGTGCATGTTTAAACGCAGACATAAACTGTCTACATGGATGTGTAATCCTGAGGCACTGTTGTGATTGACATCGAGCTGTCTAGATTTTGTGTTGGTTTTTTTTTTTTTTTTTTTTTTTTTCTTTTAAGTCTTGAATTGTGCCAACTCAGCTAATTGGTTATGAGACACTGAGTTCTCTTGTGTTCACTGAATCATGTCTTCTGTTTGCGGACAGGGAGGGAGATAGACAGACAATGAGATTATCTTGAACAGATTCTTTTGTCCCTTTAGTTTCTCTGACTTCAAGTGTTTATTTTAGTTTCAGCATGGCCTCTGCTTTATTCTTACCATTCACTGGGCACGAATGCTTTTGTGTATACAAGACTCCAGTTGTGATTGTAACACATGGCTTCAATGCCTCCTGTCTTGTTTGCTGGACCGCTCTTAGAGCCTCCTTCACCTACACTGCTGTTTGTCACCTCCTTAACTGAGCCCTCTTTTGGTCAAGTAGTCTTAACCACACCATGCATCTATTCATACCCATGCTCCTCACAGAACACATTTATTATGGCTTAAAACATCAGTTTTAGTCATAGTCCTCCTGCCCAAAACACCAAAGCTGCGTCCTGTTTTCAAGGGAGGATGTTTTTACAGTGTCACAGTGTTGTTATAAACACATTTATCTCTTCCAAACCCCATCAGCTAAGACCCTCTTAGTGATAGAGTGATAGGGTTTTCATGGTCTTTACAGCTTCATCAAAAATTGTGGTGACACCTTCTATTTCTGCAACTATGGCAAAATGGTGACTGAAAATTACACACTTTTTAATGTCATCATTCTCTTTGAAAACCAAAAGACGGACAACAAAATGTTACACTCATATTTCAGCATGAGCTTGACAGAACTGACATTAGACAAATTTACCTCCTCTCCCTCACTGGCACTGTCTAGGTTCTGACTCATTTTGTTCAAGTTGTAGTTGGGCTTTTCTTTCATCGTGTTGCTCTTTTGTTTCTATCCAACACGTGCGAGATTTGTTTTCATGTCCGCCCCCTCTGCCTGTGCTCATTTCACCACTCGGTGCAAAGGCCACCTTGTCAATTGTTGGTACTCGATGGTTTTGTGCGGCAGATCTCCGTGTTAATGCAAATACAGCAAGATTGTGTCATGGAAGAATGAGAGCTCATAAAGGTCAGAATTAAAATGTAGTATAATGAATAATGCAGCCCAACATTTAAGCTGTCATGGCGGTAATTAAGCGTTGTCTGCAGTCTCATTACTGGTTAAACCATCACTGTTTGAAGCTGCATCTTAACCACACACAGACCGTTACACTAATACAGCATGTTCTGCTAATCCTTGGTACAATGACAATGTATCGATTAGTAAACAGAAATATTACAGGATACGTTCATCTTGTTGTTGAGTGTGTGAACAAATATTTTGAATCACCAGCTTTATCTCCCGTTGTGAGTTTGCACTCACTGACCTGTTCCATTCATTGTTACAGGACTCTCCACTGCGCAGTAGTTCCAGCCCCCCCAACAGCACAGGCAGCACAGCTGACAGCGATGGCTGGACCCCAGGACCCCCAGCCTCCTGCCCACAGCGCTCTCCCAAGGCCCCCCAGGACAGGAGCAGGAAACGTCCTCAGCCAGGAGCCACGCTGTCCAGTCACACCAAGAAAGATGTGAGTTGAATTGATGTCGCTTCATTAGCCCTAAATTTTCACCTACAGCCCTTTTGACATGCTTTTTTTTCTCTCCCCCTTTTGCAGCACACAATCGCCACCCTGCACCCGGATGACCGCAGGAAAGCCGATAAGCTGAAGAAGAAGAAAAGGAGAAAGGAGAGGGAGCATTCTGCAGGGGAGGAAAGCGGGGTTCAGCAGGCCCACTCAGCAGCCTCAGAGCTGCAGTACCCGGCCTCCTTTGGTGGCCGAACGATCAAAGAAGAGCCTGAAGACGATATCAGCATTCCCCTCCACCCCCAGCATCTGCCTAGCCCAGGGCCCTGCAAGCAGGAGCCCAAGGAGGAGCGTCGACACAGTGATGGCCTAGACCTCGAAGAAGGGGTGGTAAAGGTACAGAAGGTGGAGGGCTTTTCAGGAAGCAGAACGGTGTTCCGCCAGGGGAAGCAGGTGGTGTTCAGAGATGAAGATGGATCAGGAGAGGATGAGGACATCATGGTCGACTCAGGTAAAGTTTTGTATCGGTGCATACAGTATTTTCCATTGTTTAAAGTTAAAGCGACTGAGTGTAACTCGGCGTGTGCTCTGTCCTGTCCCCTCAGATGACGACTCGTGGGACCTGGTGACGTGTTTCTGCATGAAGCCTTTTGCCGGCCGCGCCATGATCGAGTGCAACAAGTGCAACACCTGGATCCACCTGTCGTGCGCCAAGATCCGCAAGAGCCACGTGCCAGAGACATATGTGTGCCAGAGCTGCCGAGACATGCACGGAGCCCCAGACACCCGCCGCTCCCACCGCTCACGCATAGGCCCACGCAAACATCTGTTAGACTAATCCCAGGCCGGGCCCTGAACTCTGACCCCCTTCCGCTCTTTGCTCCCCCTCCACCTGCTGGACTGACCCTTCCTCAAATTCAGGTCTTGCACCCTTCAGTCTCTGTCCTTCACGGTCAGCCAAGAACCCGCATTTTCTATGAACACGTTGGTGGACCTATCCCAAGCCCTTTTGAAAACAGTTTGAGTGCTATTTTAGATTTACTAAGGTGTGTTTCTGCTTCCCTACAGACTCTGTGCGTAAGGCAATCACTGAATGGATGTCTGTGGATGACACTAGCATAGCAGCAAACCGCTACTGTTGGGACTTGGTGTCTCGCGAACACTGGAAACATTTGAACTGCCATATAAAGAGAATACCCTCACAACTGCCACCCACTATGGTGCATGCTGGGATTTGTGGGAAAGACAGTTTGCACTTTTCTCACTTTTTAAAAAAAAATAAATAAACAAAAACAAAAAAAAAACCATTTGACCTTTCTGTCATAGGGACAGGTATGTCTTTCTGATTAAACTGGATTTGAGTTTTCTTAGATGCCTCTATTAATGTTATACAATTAACCGTTTCGAATAAGAAAAGCAAGTTAAGCCTTGTGTTAATTGCTTCAGATGGTGCTATAGTATTAAGCTGAGGTATAATCCAACAGAACAAAGATGTACGATACGAGATTAGGATCCGCATCTGCTTCATCTGTCAGTCATTCTGTTTTGTTATTTAAGACTGTGTGAAAGAATATCATTGAGGCTGTAAGCCAACCGAACCAAGCGCTTGTTCCTCTTCCGTCGACTTCACTGTCTTCCAGCCTCAGCTGCTCCTCTGAATCAAGGCATTACATGGCCACACATTGAGCTTTCACTCACTTTGCATTTCCGAAATGTTTTAAACGGTGTTCTTATTTCACCAGAACACTTTCTGAGGAGGTTTCTTTTTTTTTTTTTGACAATAATCAGATAACACAACGTGACAGTTTTCAGTAACCTGGGTGTCGACAGGGTGTTTTCTGTTGCCTCTGGTCAGTGTTTGTTCTGCATTTCGTGACAGGATTGAACAGTGGTATTGTCCATGAATAATTTTATTTTCCAAACAGTTAAATTAAATGTTTGTTTTTTTTGTTTTGTTTTCAGCTGTTCCATGCTCATGAAGTTTCAGAGACAAGTATATTTATAGAAGGGAACTCCCATGTCCGTCCTGTTTAAGTATCAGAGGAAAAAAGCTATTTTAACTGGAATAGGGTTGCTTAGAAAGATTCTCTCAAGAGTCCGGTTGAAATTATGCGTGTGTGTGTGTGTGTGTGTGTGTGAGTGTGTGTTTGAATGGTTAACGCCGTGTGATGGTATTGGAAATGCATGTGCTGCTATGAGGCGTCTCAACTAAGCTCCATCGTTTCTGGTCTTTTGTAAGATGACATAATGGATATCTGCAAAGTACCACGGGCAGGGTTGGGTTGTTTTTTTTATTTTTGTCTCTGAAGGGTCAGAACAGAAGAACAGTCTCAGTCTCTCATCACCTCTCACTACAGTTTTCACAGCAGTATTCACTTACTTCCATATGAAGCGGATTTAATGGGGAAGAAAGTTTTTTTTTTTTTTTTTTTTTTAATGGCACTTTTTCCCTAAAACTTGCTCCAGTTTGGATGAAACATTTTAAGCTTCGTCATTCATGTGCCACCCGCTGGTGTTTCTGATTATATAAAAGCCATATTTGTAGAGTGACAGATTTTAGACTCAGAACCTTGGATATTATCCAGGAGGGGTTTTTACAATGCAGAATCAATAACTTGACCAGGGAACGACTAAACACACACACAATGAATGTTTGGTTTGTAAAGAACGCGAGACTTTCCAAGAGTTTATAGTGCTTAAGCTCATCTCTGCACTCTTCTGGTATTTACAAATGATGTGTAACAGGTTCTTACTCAGCAATCACCCAGGTCCTGATGTTTTCAAGACCTAAAAATCATTTGCTGTTTCTCAGGACACTCGTGTCTTGGAGAGCCTGAAGACATCTTCAGGCACAAATTTCTAACTCTGCGTCTTTTAAGACATCAGTGTAATTAATGTTAACAATGCTCATTGTGATACGGCTTCTTTATCCTGGTCCTGGGTTGTCCTATCCCCTTATTGAGAAAGCGTTGTCTGTACTGTGGTGCAAACTGTTTCTGTGAAACTATTGTAAACTATTGTAAATAAAGAGTTACCATTTTAACTGGCTGCTTTTTGTCTTTAAATTGGATGATTTGCTACAGTGCTCTTGAAATAAATGAGAATCTGATGGGTCCATATTTATTGTGGTCTTTACAGAACAGAGGAGACAGGCTCCTCGACCATACAGCACATTTACACACTCATGTGGGTCAGTTTGGGTGATGGGCTGGACTGTAAGAGCAGGAAGCCGTCTTTCTGCTGGCCTCATTGTGGCACTGGAGCAGAGGTGACCAGCTGACCTGTCAAAATACTTTACAGCACACTTAAAACAAAAGACAAAGACAAACACTACAAACGTAAACTGCAAAATGGCCGCTGTGCCAGTGACCCTAATGCAAGACAGATATCCCTCTATCTGAATACTGAAATGTATCCCATCTCTACGCTCAATGTGTTTTTTTGTTTTGTTTTTTTTTGAGCCTACAGAAACCTTCTGGTCTTGCAGGTCAATCACAGCAATGGCAAAAAAAAAAAAAAAAAAAATCAAAGGAGGGCATTATATTATTATTTCTTAGATGCAAACTCTAGAGTTCATCAAAGTGTACAGCTTCAATTAGAGGCCTCAGCACCACTTTCATGACAACTAGCTCCAACACTTTGTTTTAAATACTGTACATTTTGTGCAAAATATTACCTCTTCAATAAAATACCATTTGTATCCTACAGTTGTGGGTTTGATGGTGTATTCTGGGATTCCCCGCAGCCCATTACAGACATAATTTACCAAGTCTCGCTCTTTCACGTTTCCCTTTGTAGTTAGTGTCAATCCACCTTTAGAACCGTTAACACATGAACAGACCGAACACACCGGGTCATATCTGAACAGAAAGTGCATCACAGGATATTACATTTCCCCAACCTCACCACTCTGATGAGAAATAGCTACAGTAGATATGAGTTAGTGTGCGGATTATCACCTAAATCAACAGCCAGAAAAGCCCTGGCTGACAAGTATGGTTTTAGCATCTTATACATTACCATGTACAAAAAGTAACATTAGCAGAGTAATATTTCTAAACAAACAAAAAAAAAACAGAGAATACAAACTAAAATACATGGCACATATTAAAGCAAAGTCAAACAGATAAATCTAGCTGCTGAAATGTGCCATAATTAGTCAAATGGTTTATTGCGGCTCAGGTCAGCTCCATCAACAAGTTATTTTCTGTCACAGTGACTGTTTTAGCAGCTAGTGTCGCCTTCATGAGGGAAAGTGTTGACCTACGCCCTCTACTGGTCGCATCCCAGCCAGAGAAATAGGGCTTACTGATGGATAAACACCAAAGAAACTAGAAACCTTCACTGCATTCAAAATCATTTTTAAATATTCAGTTTTGGCTGGAACTGCGCAGAGAGAGTCAATAGACTCTGATGCAAAATAAATCTTAAGAGGAATGTCTGCCTTTAAATTGCAGTCTAGGCTGAGATATTGAATAATCTGTATGAATAATTTCAAGACCGTCTCTCCTTGGTTGGATCACTACCATAAAAGGGCATCTCTATCACTTTCCCTCCCAGCACAGTCCCTCCCCCCAACTCCCATATCCCAATGGTCACCGATAGCACCAGTTTACACCTGCTGATTTGTACTCCAATGAGCAGCATACACGTCACTGACGGGCATAATAAATGAGGATGAGACATTTCAACAAGTCACATAATCAGACCTCAGTCCCGGCCAGCCTCAGGGTGACTGAGACGTGACCCTGCATAGAGATGCTCTAAACATTTGCGTGATTTCGTGAAATGACTGGTATGTTATAACATTAGGTTCAACCCTACTGGGATGATGCACATACAGGACAAAGGCGACAATGATATGGGATTAAACTACAGCACAGCTCATGTGTATATACTTGACATAACAAATGCCAAGAAACATCTCTAAATCTATGTGTGCACTTTTAGCCCACCGTTGCTGGGAATGGCCACCACGTCCGCGGTGACCATCAGTCGCTCTGTGCAGTGCATATATAAAACTACGTTCAGGGCCAACGTCTGATGTCCTGCAGCAGAGAGATATTCGAGCAGCCCTGTCAGGTGTAGCAGACTAAAGACACAAAGGGTTTGAGACCTTGCAGATATTCTGGGCTTACTCCTGTATTCTGCTGAACCTTGGAGGCGGCCCACAGGAAAGGGAGGAGTGGAGGAACTCGATAAACAGATTCACTAATACCATGACAGAAGAGGACCAGAGGAGGGCAACAGACTTTTTGTTGATGCATTCCCTCTTTTCTTGAGTTCTTCTGTTTATACAAAGTGTGTTTTTATCTGAACTTGTCCTCTGGTGCTCCGACAGTGGCGGGCTCCTAGGACTCTGATTCAATTCTGTGAGCTGCAAAGACAAAACATATATAATTGAAACATGGATGCACGCATATACAGCAGGCTTTAGTCTTGCTGTAATTAGAATGCTGCTGCATTATAGTAATACTGGGCTGCATACTAACATTGCTTGGGTATCCGTAGCGACTCTGTGTCTGCAGAGATGACTTGGTGCATGACACCTCTGAACTGGTACAGTAACTTGAGACTCTTCTCCTCTCCTACACAAGGGTCGTAGAAGCCCGGCAAACCTGCCTGCACACAGAGAAACAGCTCACAGGCATTAGGGACAGTAAGAGTCACCATTTCGCATTGGTGCACCCGCATAAAGTCCCCCGAGTGATTGCCCAGAAAAAGTTGGGACTCGAAACAATATGGGATGAACTCACGATGCGAGATCTTTGCATCGGTAAAATCCCTCTTACTCCTGTATTTATTTTCTGTAAGATACAGGTACACTGATCACCTCTTACTCGGGAGTAAGAGGGGATCAGTGTACCTGTATCTTTCTGTTGGCTTAAAAACTTTAATCCATCGAAAAATGTTTGGTCTTGTCTATGTTATGATCTACTAACATTTGGCAGATTATGGTCTCAGGTAGAGAAAATGTGTCACTGTACACAAACGTTTTCTAAAATTGGTGATTTGTGACTGATGTCATGCTCTGCATTTGTTTTCCAAAACATATCTGTGAAGTACAAAATGTCACTTTTATGGTTAATTAATGATTTAGTTAATGTATGATTTGCTGTTTGCTTAAGAAGAACCAAAGAAATTAAGTCAAACACATATTGAACTGCAGCATATTTTCTTGGATCTTGCTGAATCGCATTGTGCTGAATTGAATTGTGTCGAATCGCACTCCCTTCGCCTTGCATTTGTCGTTGCTTCATATGCAACTTTAACGTATCGATCATTGGCGATGCATTGAGTTGCATGTCACATCGGCCTTAGTGACGGAGATACACGTCCCTAATATGCATGGTTACAAATTTGTAGATAATTAAATGGACACAGTGACATGTAAACACACACACACACACCTTAGAGGACTCGGTGAGGATGAGTTTGGAGTCCTTGACCAGGCACTGCAGAGGCACAGTGACGTCGATGACCTTTGCTTTCTCCTGCTTCTGGCTGGTGTCTGACACAAACTTTCCATACCAGGCATTCAGGATGATCAGACCTACACAGTAACATACAGTGTTAAGTGTAGATCTATGTCACAACAGTCCCACTGCTATGCTAGTATCTTCAAATAATCACATGCATCTCCTACACAAATATAACAGGAAATCCATTAGCGCACTGAAGTCATAGCTTTGATTTATGCCAGTGCACAGTCAGATGTTCTACAAGCATAACCTATGGAAATACGGGAGCATGGAGATGGGCTTCATCATCATCACTTGCTTCACAGCAGAAGATGATGGAAGTCGGGACTTAGAAAAACAGAATCCTGGAGCTACAGTCTATTACGCAGTTCACAGCAACCATGAGATATGTGTTTGAATTACAGAGTTGGACTTTTACCAAGTTTTGACTGGCTGCAAACTAAAAAAGGCTCTCAGTTTGTCAGTCTGGTGTAGTGTGCGTGTGTGTGTGTGTGTTCCCTCACCCATCTTGGATTCTTCCGCTTCTATGATTCTTCTCACAGACTCCTGCATCAGCAGAACCTGCAGAGGAGCCGAGGGAGAAAGAAGAGGAAGAGGAGGAGGAGGAGGAGGAGGAGGAGGAGGTGGTGGTGGGGTGGAGGAAAACAACATAGGATAGGAGGGAGGTTTTTCAGACAAGATGAGGAGAGCTGAACCTAGAAACAATGATCAATGATCGCCGCACGCAGCGAATAACTAACTGTGTTTGCATGTGAGTGCGAGTACTCACAGCAGACTCTGCCTCCTGCTTCTTCTTGGCGATGTCTGTGGCTGAGCTCTTCCTCTGCAGCTCCAGCTCTCTGAGAAGCACAGAGACACAAAGCAGACATCACCCACTGGGATTCACTGCGGAGGCTCTCTGTGATGTAAGTGTGAAAGGAGACCCTGACAATGTTAACAACACCCATAACCAAAATGTTGCATTTCCACCCAAACTCAGGGCTGTGTGGTTGCCTTCAGCTGATAAACATGACGTTTTCGAATCAAATTATTTCTCATGCATGTAAAACAGAGCGTTAAAAGTAAACGTTTGATTGAGCGAGACTAAAAGTGGAGGTTCTGAGGACAGGAGCTGTACTGACTGCTCTTTCTGTGCCTGCGTATATGGGATGATGATCAGCCTGTGGACGACCATGTAGACCAGCAGGGGCCCCACGGTGGCGTAGAAGACGGCACTGGGCAGCAGCTGATCTGTTAGGTGAACTGGAAACAGGTACGTTTGGCTGGCACGCGCCAACCTGCACGGAAACACCAGCACAAATAAAAGCACACATTAGATAACTGTGCACTGAGTTAAGGGCCCACAGGAGAATGAGATCAGATTTCGGGTCGGCCAGTACTTGATCTTGAGCGTGACTCCCTGAGGGACCCCGACGCTGACAGTGGCTGACAGGACACTGTGTCGGCTGATCTTCCTCTCTGCTCCATATTCCACCACAGTACCAAACCAGCCTGTCCTGGAAATGGAGGAACATTAAAATGAATGGAAACCATTTGAGCTAAGCAGCTACAGTGAGTCAATTGTACAGTCAGTACAGACACAGATTAAAATGTGTGGCTAATGGCTTTTTAAAAATATTTTTACAGCTCATATATTTTCTTTCTTTCATTGCTAAACTTCATTTTACATCTTTTTTATTTCTTTTATGATGAGTTTACTTCTTTTTATGTTTTCCCACAGCGTTGCATAATAGTAAAATGCGTTTTATCTCCCGCAGCTCTTTTAAGGCTACATATGTCCTGTCAGTGTCTTTTATTGTCCTAACTCTGGAAAGCACTTTGTGTTTCTTTCATTCCGGAATGAGCTCCATAAATAAACTATTATTATTATTAGATATATGAAAAAACATGGTCTAAAATGGTTTTCTCTATTGCATTTGAAGTGCAGCCCAGTTAATGAAACTGGTGATTCACAGGGCATAACATTAAGTGCTTTATGGATTTATGGTTTACAGAATTTTTTTTTTGCAATGCCATATTGTTGCACAGGACCTGCCTGGTGATTTACAGAGAATAAATCCATTTTAAGAAGACTGACGTACTTCACAGAGCCTTTAACTTTGGTCTGGTCCTCATCCTGGAACTTGTACTGGTAGCTCATCATCAGGTAGGAGTGAGGCACGCCCAGCTGGAAGGGGTGCAAATCTCAGGGTCACACGAGTCAAATTTCAGCTACAGTGCAAACCACATCTATCATATAGGGAACACTCTGTATATATGCCCGCACCGTAAATGCATTTGTGCTTGTGTGTACCTGCAGAGCTAGAGTAAAGTGGCTGCTCTTTGTGTCTCGGACCAGGCTGGTGGTCATGGCGCTGTTGGGCCCCCAGCGCCACTGCAGATATCCCATAGTATTCTGGTCCAGGTGGCGTGCCGTCATCAGAGAACAGCTTGGCCGCAAACCTCGAGGCGAGAACTGCAAACCGCACTGGGCTGTCAAGAAACTGGACAGAAATGAAAGAGAGGCGGGATGAAAAGAGTGAACATTAAAGAGACAGTATGCATCACAGTTTGTATTATAGTTCCCTGTGTCACACAGCCAGGACTTACCACCGCGGAGTGAGGTTGCGAAACACCTTTAATCCAACGAGAGGACCAAGTATGTCTCCTGCACCGAATTCCACCTGCAGAGATGAATGCACAGAAACGTGTGATTGCAGATGGTCAAATCTGTGCCAAAAACACAAGGCATATTAAAAATACCTCTTCAAAAATAAATGCCTCAATAAGCTGCAATTTATATTTGCGCTTCATGTTTTGCATGTACTTTGTAATTCGTGAGCGTACCTCTCCCCAGCCCTTGGCTGACGTAACCTTTCGTATAGTCATGTTAATGTTGCCCCCGCCATTCCCATTGTGCGTAGAGAGCGAACCAGACAGCACTGCTGTGTCAGAGTTCGTCAAAGGAGCCTGAAGAAAGAAAGGAGGGTTGTGCTGATAAAACAGAGAATACCACAGTGATCCTGGCTCCAGCAAGCAGCTGTGCGGTGGGTAAATGCTAAGTGGGTGTGTTTTGTTGTACCTCTATGGACTGGGAAATGTGCATCCTGTTGATTTCAATATGAGGAAATCCTCCTCCTGGCATCTCTTCAAAGTCCTCATCATAGCGGTCAAACAGGTCTGTAGCATCCACGCCCACGCTGATGGTGCCCTGAATAATGAGGGAGTGGAAGGGGGGAGATTGACAGAATTAATTAAGAGAGACGGAAAGGGTGGCATGATGAAATGAATGTGGAAACCATCCCCTGCCAACACTGAGCCGTGGCTACACAATGTATTTAGTAATATTTGCATAAAAGCGGCTTCACACACAAGAATTACAGTGAAAGCAGTGAGGTTGACAAAGCATTGGATGTAATTGTGTCTGAGAAAACCTTCGGGTTAGTTCTTTGCTGCAGTCTCCTCTCTTCTCTCTCTCTCTGCAGCCTTTCGTACTCTTCTCGAATTTCTGCTGGAGTTCTCTTCCTCTCCACCACCTACACAGCATCATCACCACAACACATTGGTAATGCCGATACGTTAATTTATGTCAACTTTAAGAGAAAAAGGTTATGTCGGACAGAATACGAACCTCCCAGCCTTCCACCTCCAGCCCTTTCTTCCCAAAGATGTCATAGATGGCTCTGGAGTGAGCATCACTCAGCACTGGGGGGCAAGAGGGAGATAAAACTTCGATTAATGGAGACGTGTTTTATTTCTGCTTTATGTTTGTGTGTTTTGTACAGTGTTTTGGCTGGTTCTCGTGCCTTGGCACTGAAGCAACGCTGTTTCACTTCATCAGTATCTTGTAAAGCTGAATGGCAACAACACAGTTGAACTAAATGGATTAACTGGCGCATACCTGCAAGCGTCCTTACCTTCGTATGCCTGGTGCACCTGGTTGAAAAGCTGCTCAGCCTGGCTTTTCAGCTCTGGGTCCCGATGTTTGTCAGGATGGTAGAGCATGCACAGCCTGCGATATGACGCCTTTAACTCCTCCGAGGTGGCCTATGACAGGAGAGAGGACAGGTATCACTGAGGAGTGGGGCTGCAACTAACAATAATCCTCCCTTTGTTGATTAATTGATTAACTATTTGGCCTGTAAGATGCCAGAAAAGGTGAGCTCTTTGAATTAAAGTACTATTTTTTGTCCAAACAACAGCTCAGTTACATTTACGATGACAAGACAGAAATTAAATCTTCAGCACTTTTGTTGAATTTTTGCCTGAAAATAAATGATTATCAAAACTGTTTGCTTGACGACTAATCCACTGATCACTTCACATGTGAGCCCTTACACAACACATCTTTACTAAAGCATCTTATTTTTTCAAAGAATTTGAGAAACAGCCACCAGTCCTCGGTCATTAAACAAGGAATTAAAAGTGTGATCCTGCACTTCCTGTTGCCAGTAACTGTCTAATGTCACCCAACGCTATCCGGTTGGACGTCCGAGCATAAGTCCTGCTCAGGCCTCCCTGTCTGCAGAGATCATGAAAACTGAGATTGCAGAAAGCGCTCCTCGGTGCACCAACAACATTTTTGCACCCACTAAAAAGTGCAAACACTGCCTGCGTTCAAGTGGAGCTGAAAATGCTGAAATTCCCTGCGTGTTTATGCCTAAACCGGTCTCAACCTCCACGGATGATGTTGCTGGTGAGGAAGACCGTTGTTCAGCTGAGGGATGATGATGATGATGATGATGATGCACCGCCTGCTGACCGCCTTCTCACTGCAAACCTACCCGGCAGTGGCGCCCGGCAGGCCGGTCACCTTTGTGAAACAGAATACACCGTACCTCTTTCCTGACGTTCAGCAGAGAGTAGTAGTCCTGGTTATTACACACAAAATCATCATCTAAGGACGCCGCCATGTTTGAGGTTTAGTCCGGTCCCGCCCACCTCTCCAGTTCCCTGGAAGCTCATTGGTCAACCGCATGAAGCCGGAAGTCGACCTGTCGCCCTCTGCTGGTTGTGAAATCGACTGGACGCCTGCATGCAAGAAGAAGGACGATTGTAAGGAGTGTTTTTGTCTTTCTTTTTTTTTTTTAAAGGTGCTATATTTGTCAGTGAGTGAAAGAAAAAATCACCAGTCAACGATTTCTTGCTTTCTGTCTTAATGAAAACATCTGGTAGGCTTTTGTCTGTGTTTTTCCCTTTAACATAATATATTTGAGGGCCTTGAGGCAAAACATGAGGTGCTGGGCCCCCATTAACCTCTTGTTCCTGTCCCTGTCTTTGCAGTCTGTGCTTTATTTATGAGATACTAACTACCTGGCTCTAGGTTAAAACATTTAAATATAAATTGGTTTAGGAATATGAAATATGTAAACATCGTAAGGTTAAAGGTCCCATATTATACAAAGTTCACTTTTTAATTTCTTCTCAACAAAAATATGTTGTGCCTACGCATCGGCAAACTTTGAGAAAATATAATCCTCTCTGTTTTTCTGCTGCTCCATCTTTCAGTAAATGTGTGTGAAAACATGCCATTTAGATTTGGCTCCATTTCTGATGTCATAAGAGGATTTGTGGATCATGTGACCTCCTCCAGCCATTCAGCAGGCCGACTGTCCACCATTGTTTTTTTTCTCTCTAACGCCAGCTCCAGGTAACACGAAGATATCAGAGGTGAGAGACAAGCATTCTTTTTAAAACGCAGCATGCAGACAGTGGCTGAAAACAGCTGCAAAGACCAAGTTTTTTTGAGAATTAAACAATGTAAACAAGTACGATCTTGAAAATGAGCTATTTATTATTATTTAAAAACTATTATTTGAAACGATTTTGACACTGGGCACCTCTTTAGGACCAGTCCGCTTACTGTAAGGCCCTCATCATGCCAGTTGATACTGTATTTTAATTGGATGCACATTCACAAGCTAAGTCACAGATAGCTAAATTACCACAAGTTGATTGTTACAGTGTGACCCTGAGGCTGTTGGGCGCGCTGCAGTCATCCAGTTTGCCCAGTTGGTAATCCAGCCAAGGGTCCTGTCCTCAGTCTGCGCTGCTTTGCTGCCAGTAAACCTTTTTGAGTAAACTCTTGTTGCAGCTGTGTGTAAAAGTAGCAATACCACAATGTAAAAGTACTCCAGTAGGCTACAAGTAAAAGACCAAGTCTTAATGTACTTAAGGATCAGAAGTAAAAGTACTCACATTGGCCTGTTGTTATATGAGTGGTGGAATATAACTAAGTACGTGACTTAAACAGTGTACTTTGCATTTTATGCTACTTCATGCCTCCACTCATATGGTAGTTTACCCTCCTACATTAGTCTGACAGCTATCAGTTTATAGATTAGTATGCATCTCTACTACTACCAAACAGTATATAAAGTCATTAAAATGAGCGTCCTACAGACCAGCTACAACACTGAAATGCAGCATGTTAATGCATCAACAACAATGATTCATAAACATAATAAATAACAGTACAACACCGACAGTAGCGATGCAGCACATGTTTACGTTTGCTATTGACACATTTTACTGACAATATTTGAAGGACTTTTACTTGTACTGAAGTCAGTAATACATTTTCTTTTCTTTAAACATTTCTAGTATTTCAGTAAAGAATCTGAAAACGTCCTCCACCACTCTATACATCACATTACTGGATTATTATTACTGATGCATCAACGTGTTAGCAGCATTTTAATGTTGCTGCCAGTCACTGAGGAGTTCACTTTAAACAGAAATACTGTAGCTGTAGCTTCTTCTATTAAAAAGTGTGTTTTATCTTGAAAGTTCATGTACTTTTTGATCTGACGCCTACCAAGTAACTGTAGCTGGCATCAGATAAATGCAGACTCAGTTCCACATTGATTTCAGAGCTAAAATGATACAAAGCACTGAATATTTGTCGCGGATCGATTTCATTATTAGACCATAATCAATTCATTATTTGTCATAAACTTGAAATACAGAGTACACATACCCTTAAATGACACATAAGTGCAGTACTTTTTCTCATACATGTTTCCATTTAAAAGTTGTATCAGCCAACCTTTATGCTCTGCATTATTTGCAGGCTGCAGTTTTGTTGTTTGCATGAAATGATAGTTGTCTTGTTGCTGCACGTTTGTTTGCACACCATCAGTCCTTCCAGCCGGACAACAACACTCGACTTTCAGGGTTTAAATGAAACCGATCCATTTCTTTTGGTTGCATGTCTCATACAGGCTCATCCTGCCTGAACTCTGAGCACCTTGTGTGTGTGTGTGTGCGTGCGTGCGTGCGTGCGTGTGTGTGTGTGTGTGTGTGTGTGTGTGCGCACGCTCGCGATTAGAGATGCTACAGAAAGCACACGTATGTGAAGAGCAGCCATTCAAACCCTCAGCTCAGCAGCGTGTCTGAAGGAGAGGGTTGTCTCTGTCAGACACAAGGCTTTGGTGCAAAGGCGATGCTCTACCCCGAGGCGCGGAGTGACAGCGTGGGTCTGAAAGAAGAGCATCATGGTTAAGCTGCGCCGTATATAGAGGGGGTAGCCTAAACGTCAGGGGGGGGTCACAGCAAAGATGCCAGAATAGACACCAACACCGAGGGGGGGAGGGGGGCATGTTTATCATTTCACCCTATAAGTTTTCAGCTGACCTATCATCACTTCAGCTCAATAACACGACTCAGAGGAAGCAGGTAGTGAGTGCGCGCAGCCCCCGTGTAGGCGCGCGAGGAGCTGTCCTTTCAGCACCGCGAGCCTCAGCACCACGGCGAGTGACAAAAAAAAGAAAAAGTCTCTTTCGGGCAGCTCTTTTCATTTAAATTCAAGAGGGGTTCATAATTTATGGCGAGACGCGACCTTACATCGCATTTTCTCAACAGTCCGCTGGGTTTGCATGAGGAGAAATGAGCGCGCGCGTCTCTCTCTCTTTCTGTGCGTGTGTGTGTGTTTGTGTGTGCGTGTGTGTGTGTGTAATATATAAGTGTGTGTGTGTGTGAGTGTGAGAAGACGATGATGAGCATGATGATGATGCTGTGGGAGGCTGTCAAGGTGTCCTCGAATACAGACGTCGTTCAGTGACGTGAGAGGAGCGAGAGAGAGAGAGGGAGAGAGAGAGGGAGAGGGAGGAAGAGTGCGCGTGTACGTCAGGGGGCGTGGCCAGTGGGAATAAACGGAGGGATGGAGAAGTCCGCGAGTCACCATCACGGATCCCCGCTGTCAGTCCGCACCGCGCGGCCCAATAGTCTCGCTGAACGCGGCAGGCTCGCCCCCCCCACCCCCCAGCCCCGTCCTCTCAGCCCCGCCCCCCTCCTTGAGCTGTCCTCTCCGTGCACGCGCGTGGTCCCCCCCTCCCCTCCACCTCCACCTCACCACCACCACCACCACTTCCACCACCACTAGGTCGAGTCGAGGAGGAGGAGGAGGAGGAAGAGGAGGAGGAGGAGGAGGGATGAGGCGCGCGGCGGAGGGGAAATGGCTGCCGAAAACAAGCCGGAAGGTAAGAGAGAAATAAGGGTTTTTATTTGAGGTGGCAGAGTCCTTCTATTCGGGGTTCAGACGAGGCGATGAAGGGACGGAGGCGCGGAGGGGGGAGAGAGAGATAACGCCAGGGCTTTCCCTTTCTTCCAGCCCGTCCCGAAAACACGGACGCTGGTGCTGAACCAGCGACTGTGTGGAGCACGGTTAACCGACAGCAGATAAATAACGGGAGGAGAGTTGTCCTGTCGGTATGAGCTCTGAGTGAGCCGGGATGGGGCAGTTTTTCACCGTCCAGCGCTTGCCAGCGTCTCCCCTGAGTAGCTGGTTTATGAGTGGTTTTGAAGCGTTTGGCATAAAAGGGATGGGGATGAGAGAGGATGAGAGTGGTTCACGCTGAAGGAATTCAGATGCTCTCCGTGCGTGCGTGCGTGTGTGTGTGCGCGCGCGTGTTTGTGTGCGTGTGTGTTTATCAGTCTGTGTGTCTCTCTTTAAGCATAAAATACACCATTGAATCGTTGATTTCCTTTCCTGACAGGCAGGCATCCTCCCAGACCAGCTGTGCATTTATTCAGTCAATCCAGTATTGGTGTGTGTGAATGTGTGTGTGTGCGTGCGTGTGCGTGTGTGTGCGTGTGTGTGTGTGTGTGTTTGTGTGTGTTTATGTTTGTGCTCATTTGGTGTTGATGTGTGCTCATGGTGAAGGCAGTGAAGGTGAGAATCTGGCTGCATTGAGGGGGTGGAGTGTATGTGTGTCAGTTTTAGGTCATATCATGCGATTCATACATGATATGACCTAAAAGTTTAGTTTGCATTTCTTACTCCTTCAACTCTCGGGATCATTATTATCTCACACACACACACACACACACACACACATTGTTCAGCCTGTTATTCATTCATTCATGAATTATTTAAGGGATGACCAAAATCACCATGGCAATATTATCTCCATCTCAAGCGCGGGAGTTAATTAAATCTTTATTTCTTACTCAGAGTGTTTGACATTTGTTTATGAACATCCCCTGGTTTTTAGCCTGCTTTAAGTGCCGCTCCTATTGTTCAGTAAGTTCTGATATCACACATTTCCTGACAGGCCTCTAAACACGACAGCTGAGTGTGTTGTTATGGATTCTGCAACTTAAGAGCACATACAGCATGGAAATTTGGCTGTAGATTCTTCTTGACTGAATCCTCCCCCTGCAAAGTCACACTAAAAATGACAGGAGGAGTTGATAACCCGCTCTCCACTAGGGAGCGATGCTGAGCAAGGCCTCTCTAGCGGGCGAATTTTGGATAACTTGGCCTACACAAGTAGCATCATACATTTTCAGGCGTACAGCACACACACACACACACACACACACACACACGTGTGCAGGCGAGCATGCAGAGTGTATCCAGAGGCAAAGTGAAGGGTTGAGAGTCCCATTGCGTGAAAAGACTCGATGTGTAGATGAGACAGATGGCCCATGGGCTGATCAGCAGGCAGTGTACCACATAAATATAAAACCATCCCCCTGCCCATACTGTACAGTACCTGCACACACGCAAACACTCTCACGCATTCACAGCATGAGGCTTTTTTTTGTCCATTGCCCCCTCTGTGTTGTGTGTAAAGAGGGCGTAATAATTTACGAGGCTCAGCCGTGCTGAATGAAAGCCAAATGAATCGCCGGGGCGATGGAGGCAGGACGCAGCTATCCACTCTTCCCCCTGGCAGATGTGCGTGGCGCTGATCAGCAGAGTACACCAGTGGGCATGAGAACAACATCCACCATATAGCATGGAAGACCATCTCCCTCTGCGCTGGTTGGTCTACTTTGTATCATAGCAACAGTGGTCAGGGAAACAGAGAAATGATGAGAGAGAAGAGAAACTAAAGCTGGGTACAAGTTAGTCACACACATGGAGGCAGTGTATCTACTGTGGCCAATCGATCAGGGGACACAATGCATGCAAGTTAGTGGATCAGAAAATGGATCAGCCCACATGCATATCACTTGGAGTTTTGTTTCTGGGCTTTAGAGGAGGAAGAATGAGGTGAGGTGTGCGACTGCCAAGGAAACCAAAGTCCGGAGCGTCTCCTAAATACATCTCTGTTTTTGTCTCTTTCTCGCTCTTTTTTTTTTTCTCCCCCCCCTTCTTCTTGTAGGACTGAAGAAGATAAGAAATCCAGAGCGAATGGTCAGGATTGCAGTTGGTTACACAGGACACACCCCTCCCAAGAGTGACGACACTGACGCCAACAGTAAGAGACACACAAACACTCTTCACACTGTTTGTGCGTGTGCGTGCACGTTCGCCAGCAGCGCAGGGTGACTCTGGGAGCAAGTATAAAAGCCTTCTGGCAGAATGATGTGATGCGGGAGCTGAGGTCTCCTTCTCATCTGCTCTGTAACAGATCACACTTACACATACATACACACACTCACACATACACAAAACAAACACACACTCTATCTCTGTGTCTCTGCTGAGACGTCATTCCAACTCAGCTCTGTTACACATCATGTTTATTCATGCATGCCAGTACAGTATTAGTGCACACACACACACACACACACACACTATTGCACACAGCCACAGAGAAGGCAGGGCTTACTTTAGCTATCAGTAGTTTATTGTCACACCTAATCTGTACACATGGCATTATGTATCTATAATCCTCAGTGGGCCTGGTTAAACTAGAAGTGAGATGGAGTGTGTAATCTGGGGTCGCCGCGTGGTCGTGTATGCGTGTGAGTGTGTGAGTGTGTCCTGGGCATGTGTGCGGTTGCTGTGCTGCATTAGAGGTACTATAAAGGCAATGATTGCTTTGATTGGTTATTGATTTCAGAGGACATGACGCGGATGCATGTCTCTGCCTCTGTGTGTGTGTGTGTATGTTAGGGGGACAAATGGGAGGAAAATAAACAGATGTGAGGAGGAGCAGACAGACACTCTGCTTAGTGGGGTGATGGCGGCGGTGGTGGGGGATATGGGTATAGAGGGGGAAGGTATGTCGAAACAACCCCCTCCCCAAAACACACACAGACACACAGACACACACACACACACATCCCCACCACAACGTCTTTTTTCATTTCAAAATGAGCAGATGGCCTCATACCTGCACCAGACCCTCTTATTTTGTTAGGAGGGATGAGAGAAAACGAGACCGTCGCAAAATAGCAAATAAAGAATTAAGCGAAAATCTGAAAAAACAATAGAATAGAATAGAACAGAATAGAATAGAGCAGAGAGTTGTGTTTGGGATGGCTGTTTAATATGAGCTGAGACTTCCCGAGCCTATCCCTGTCTCCTATCTGTTCTCACGTCCCAGCTGGAGGATTACTGGAGGAAAAGTTTATCAGCAGAATGATAAAATTAGCATGCACGCCCATCTCTCTACCCCATCCCCTCCGCCCCCCGCTCTCCCTCTTTTTCTCGTCTCTCCCTCCCTCTTCCTGCACTCTCGCTCATCCCGTGCTAACGCTCCCCCCGTTCTTTCTTCTCCCTGCCCTGGCTCTCTCTCCTGCCCTCCCTCTCTCCCTCCCCATCCCTCTATCTAGCTGCTGTGCAATGAGCCTTTCTTTCTGTCACATTAATTTCATCCCGAAAAAAAAAAAAGGGGGGGGAAATGTGAAAATTTCCCCTGACGCCTCCTAATATCAGTAGGGGGAGAGTTAAGAGTTGCATTTGGAGCATTTTTCTCTCTCTTTACTGAGGAGAGTTTTATAATTAACTGACAGCCATCTCACAAGGGCATTGGCTCGTTTCTGTGTTAAATATGGAGATGACATTTTTATGAGGTAAAATATTCATCAGTCGGAGGCCGCTCTTCTGTGTGATTCCAGTCTAAATTATGGTATTTGATAGGCTACCAAAGCAATGTTTCACTTTGGTCGAACAGTTTCACTTTTTAGCACGTATACCTCTATATGACTTAATGAGCCAGCAGTTCCTCATTAGCATTCAGGCTTTGTCCCTCTTTTGGACTCTTTTTACTAGATTAGCCGGTGAGTGAGTGATCTATGAATTTGTGTTTTACTGCTGAGGGACTCACATGAAGCAATGCAGGTACTGAAACTGCTGTATTATTTCCAATACAAGTATAAACATGAACGCTGAATTTCCATATTTAGATGCGTTTTTCTCTTGTCCCAGGATGGTTCATTTTCCTGGGTAGCTGGAGACAAAAGAGAAGTTTTTGCCCCATGTCACACCATAGTACAGCTCCACTGAGAGCCATTTGGAACAGATGGAAAAGATGATTGCGACAGTATCCAGGCTGAATTTTTTTTAAAACAGGGACACATTCTCTGGTTCAGGATTGTTAGAAATACAAGATACAACCCTTTGGGGTGTAAAAGCTCATCAGCATTCAACAAATCTGCAAAGTTGGTCTTCCATTCCTCGTCAGCGAGGAGAGCGAATGTGAGGATATGTTAAGATGACGGTCGTGTCCATGAAGGTGTGCTTTAAAAGAGATTTCGGTACCAAGGTCACTGGGAAAAAAAAAAAACGCCACTCAAAATACAAATAGTGTGATGTGTGTTCTTTGATCGGCAGGTATCGGTGCGTGTGTGTGTGTGTCTGTTTGCATGTATGAGCGTGCGCGCGTGTGTGTGTGTTTGTGTGTGTGTGGGTGATTGCGTGTGTGCCTACGCATGTGCAACGGGCTTGTTTGATGTGGTGGTTCTGGTACATTTCAAAGGCGAGGCTCTGATGAGAATTCTTCAGAACAGCAGAGGGAGGGGAGGGGGTTATAGCCAGGAGGGGTGGGGTTTAAACGCTGATTGGCATTCATAGCAGAGAGGCTGGAGTGCTGCTAAAAAAGAAATTAGGCTTTAACTAAGCTGCACCATTCAGCTGTTTAACTAAGCTGCTGCACCGTTCAGCTGTTTGAAATTTTGTCTTCTCAGGCCTTCTATTAATAAATGCATAATTGATTAGGGGGAGCATACCGTTCGTGCCTGAACACACTTCCAACTGACACAAACACACACATTCTCAGACACCTACCTCCTCACATGAGCACACACACATAGACCCCACTCCTGTCCTGCTACAGTGCTTCTCTCTTAATGTCTCGGCGTTACCTTGTTCCATCTCTCGTCCTTGCATATTCCTTACTTTCTAAATCTTCTCTTTCTCCCCCTAAGTTTCTTTTTTCATCATTAACTTTCTCTCTCTGGCTCATTGTCCCTCTGCGTCTCTCTGTCTCCCACTCTGACCCTCCTACCCCACCTATCTCTCTTTTTCTCTTGCTCTGTCATCTGCCCTTAGGTAGAGTATAATTCCTATCTTCCCAGGGGAGTCATGAATGGACGCCCTCTACTCAAATGCTTATCAATAACCTTTGAGTGCTTGCTCTCTTTGACTTCTGAGCGGCACACCCGTTGGGCACACATTCACAAACAGTCACACAGACACACACATGCATGCACTCACCAGGGGCTCTATCTTTGTGTGGATGCTATGCGCTGGTGAAATGGTATTTTCCTGAGGCGCAGTGGGATTTTTTTTTCCTCACCTGCGACTATTTGGTATTTTGGTGATTTTCCACGCACCCCAGCGGGAGGAGAGCCGCTGCAGGGGCAGTTTCACCGGTGATCCGGCAACACCATACAGTTTTAGTGGCGGTACACTCTTAGACCTCTCTCCATAATGACACAGACCCATATTTATCCTGCTTTCCTTGCTTGTTTTGTTGTACATTCTCCCACCAGCAGTCACATCTTATTTCACTGAAAAAAAAATTTCAATTAAAGTTTAAAGCTGGCTTTATTTTTGTCATTGTCAACTAATCCCATGAAAAGACCAAAACCAACAGTGTGTTAGTGTGTCTCTCAATACTTTAATACTTCCCTGTGCTTTCTGTGGTTTAAAGATTTACATCTTCAAACAAAGGCCACAAGTATACATCACATTTAAAAAAAGTATTAAATATTTTCCTAAAACAGCTGGGCACTGTGGTTTTTAGCAAACAGGAGTAAATACTGCATTTATTGGGGGCTAATTTCAGCCGCAGTAGGACGATCAATTAATTGTCTATTTGTTTTGATAAGAGATTTGTTGATAATAAGAAAAAACAGAATTTCACTAGATTTTATCCGTTAAGACAATAATGTCAAGGCATGTTAAGGTTAATAAAGATAATTCTTACCATGTTGTTTTTACACGTTATAATAACACATCATTGTACACAGAAAACATGGACTTTACATATCAAGAAGCATGATTTTAAACTGTGAACTAAACATCACCTGCCTGTAGCAACATTTGGGCTCCTGTATATTTGCACATGTGGCTCTCCAGCCCCCATACAGGAACATTAGTTTCCTCTCAGGAGGAGCTGGTGTGGAGTCTCTACTCCATTACCAAACTGTCTGTGGAACACTGTGGGGAGGGCATTGCTTTTAAAGGGGATAAGAGACGCCCATGTGATTGGCCATGACTCTTACCACCCCCACATGTGCTGATAATGAATGATAATGGATTCTTCTTAATCCAAATCTGTTTCCGGGCGGCCCCCCAGGTGTGCTGTGCACCTCCACCTGCTGTCCAAAAATAAGTGCGCTGCCACTCCCTCTGCGCACTGCACACTTAATATTGTTTATACTCTGTAGCTAAATTTACACAACTGTCAGCCTTGTCTACATAACTGTGAATCACCCATAAGTGAATACGATGAGACACACTTACATGAAGGTGACATGGAAAAAATAGTTACTGTGCAATTTGCTGGCTTCCTCGTGTTTCATTAATTAGAAATAACAGACTTAATGGGCCATACAACATATCAGCGTGACATCTTAATCACAAATCTTAGTTCTAGTACTGGATTGACCAAAATAAGAGCTACAATGATTAGATGTCAACCTGATCGACAACTATTTTAATAATCAGTTTAGAAAGGGAAAGAAAAGAAAAGTCAAAATTCTCTGACTTCAGCTCCTCAAATGTGAATATTTTCTGGTTTCTTTACTCCTCTATGACAGTACACTGAATATCTTTTAGTTGTGGACAAAGCAAGACATTTCAGGATGTCATTTCATCAAACAACTAATTAATTAATTGAGAAAATAATCAACAGATTAATCTGCAATGAAAATAATCGTTAGTTGCAGCCCTTAACAAAATGAATTGAAACGTATGTCCTTCATAGACCTGAACAAATCTTTGTGCAAATTCCCTTGCTTATGTCATGTCAAACCATTAAAATGCTGCAAAATCAAAGTTTTTTTTTAATGTTTTTATTCAGCCAGATCACAGAGATGCTGCATTTTGGTATTCTCCTCTCACAATGTCTCTGTGTCTGATGAGAAATTTCTCTCCTCTTCCTGCTCATCCCTCATTTATCTTCCTTTATCTTCACCCTCTCTCCTCCCCCACCTCCCCTTCCGCTCCAGATGAGCCCGGCCAGTTGAAGATCTACCTTCCTAAGAAGCTGCTAGAGTGTCTACCCAAATGTTCCTCTCTGCCCAAGGAGCGCCATCGCTGGAACACCAACGAGGTAAGGATGAGGCACACGCAAGAGAGAAATATCCGTGACAGTGAGACGAACTCAGTGTGCTGGTGACTCATCTCCACCTAATGTCACATTGAGAGATGAAGAGGAGGTAAACAAACACAATGGCAGCTTTTCATTATGGGACCCTAAAACTGTGACACCAAGAGATAAAAAAAACAGCAACCTGAGCTCACAGCCAAAAATCCCACTAACTGTACATTCCAGTAGGGGTGTTGCTGTCATCTCGCTTTGTAATCCAAACAACTCTGGGTTAAGGCGGGGGAATCAGGGGCTCCTGGGTCTAAAACTATAGAGGGCTTAGAGGCTAGGAAACAAGAAATGAGGCTACAGATTGAATGTTTCTGCTGCTGATTGTTACAGGGTTCAAAAACCGTATGGTCAGTAGGATAAAGATTGCTGTCTGGACCTAACATTGTTGCTATGCAACCATAGAAAGCTCTTAAATGTGTGGCACAATTCTGCTCATAGTTGTATTTTCCTGCTTTGTATAAAATGTGAAAATTGTGCTCTAGTTACATTGTATAATATTGTCCTCTGTGACAAAAAAATAGAAAAGCTGTTTGTGGGGATAAACAAGAAAAGCAGTTGCCAGAGGATTTAATCATAAAAGTGAATTAAGGTGAACTAACTTAAGGGCTTTTTGCACTTCACTTTACTTCATTCTAACCATAAGTTAGAACCTCTAATATGCTTTGAATGTTAAAGGTTTCACACAAACTCACGGCTACCACTCATTAATACAGGGCCAAGTTTGTCCTGCTCTGGGCCAAAATTAGCATCGTATTTGCAGCATGAACAATAGATAACTTAAATTGTGCTGCTGGCGAAGTGGTACAGTGTAAAATGTGGCCAAATTAGGCCGGTTGACAACTCCTTACTCAGGGCCGAAGATGACCCTGAGCTAAACATCTTGGGTGTGAAAAGCTTTTCAGAGTAGCATGTTGTTCCAGACTTAAGTTGTTAGCTTAGGGAAGTGTTTGATGGGTGGAAATGGATGCAGGCATTTATCGTCAATAGCCCCTTGTTTATGCATTGCACAGCTCTCTACTGGTGGTTTGCTCCATCCGTTGCGATGTGGTTGGCCTCTGCTGAGACATTTTCTCCATGTGCAGGCTGTGCACTCCATTATGGATGTGTGTTTGTGTGTTTGTGTTATTGATTACCAAGTCCAACATTATTATGCAATGCAAAGCTGATTTGGCCTGTGGTTTTTCTCTCAGGAAAGTCATTACATTTTTCATGCAATCCATCTCAATGAAGGTCATACTGGGAGTTAAGCACGGCGCCTACTGAACAGTGTGCTCACATGAATAGGCTGTGTGTGCGTGCGTGTGTGTGCGTGTGCGTGTGCGTGCGTGTGTGCGCGTGTGTGCGTGTGTGTGCGCGTGTGTGTTTACGGTTAAGAACAACGTGACCGCTGCTGGTTAAGGACTTCCACACATCAGCCTAACCAAGAGCAATGGTGCACAAGGCACCTGGACGGGACCAAAGCACCTTGTTGCGGCCCCTCTCCTGCCCTTCATCCCTCTTTCTCTCCATCAGTCTCCCCTCCAACTTACCATCTAGTCCTCTCTATCTTTATCTCTCACCACCCCATCGCTCTCTCTCTCTCTCTCTCTCTGATGAGGAGGTACAGACTCAGTTCAGGGGGAGGTTGGGTGTCCCTCAGCGGATTCCTTCAAAGCTCCTCTTCCACCCAGGCATAAAGTTTCCTGCATACTTAAACACTCCATTGTGTCTGCTGCTCCTCTTGCTCGGTACTTTCATAGAGGTAGTCGTGTGTATGCTTGCTGTGTATCTCGTGCATGTATGTATTTCAGCCTGTGTATGTGTTTCTGCCTGCGTGTGTGAGTCTGCCTGCGTGTGTGAGTCTGCCTGTTAGGGCTATGCACCGCTCCAGATTATTGCAGTCGATTATTTTGTAGCGGCTGCAACAAAAGAATTGATTTTTTTTTGTTTTAGTTTTGTTGATTTTTATCTGTCTGAATTGCAGACATCGCAAGAAGTGTAGTAGTTTTCATCAGCAGCATATTAAAAATTGAAATCATCATTGGTCATCAGATTTTCTACACTTGTAGGGTTTGTACATCCACCATAGATTGTAGTGTAACACACTTTTATACATTTCCAGGCCAATCAGCTGTCAGCTGTGAGGGCAACTGTCAGATATACGGTTTTCAATTTATTAGACGCATCCTGTCAGTGTGTGTGTTTTTGTGTGTGTGTGTGTGTGTTAAAATATCATACTGTTCTGGTCTAGATGTTGCTCATGAACTGTGGTGATGTGTTATCGACAAACAGTGCTGAAAACACCCAGTAATTATTCGGTGTGTAGACACTCATGTGTCTGTGTTTGGCTGTGCGTGCACATGTACGATTTCCTTGGTTTCCATAGAATTCCTGATTTCCATATGCTTAAGCATTAGGAAGTCAAGAATTGGTTTGGTGTTTCCTCATCCTCACTGTTTGGGTGTTGGGTTTCTGCATGCTCTTTATACATGTCTGCATGTAGAATTAGGATTATCTGTAGTGTGTGTGTATATGTGTGCATGCGGGTGAGTGTGAATAAGAAGGGAGTGAGTGTGATAGATAAAGAGATTAGCATTCTGTGTTTGGATGAGGAAGCCTCTGATTAAGTCAGACTCAATCTTTACAAGTCTCCATCTGATATGTCCTTATTTTCACCTCTTTCTCTGTCTGTGCAAGTGTGTTTGGTTATCTATGTGGTGTTTGTGTGCGTGTGCGTGTGTGTGCGTGTGCGTGTGCGTGTGCGTGTGTGTGCGTGCGCATGTTGTTTCCTTGCACGTGTATGTGATTACATATGATCCTTTGATCTCTGTTTTGTCATGCATAGCTCCCCCCCGACACCTTGGCTTCCCACAAGCACTGAGCTGTGACCCCATACATTTTCACCCCGTCCACTCCTCCTCCTCCTCCTCCTCCTCCTCTCTGTCCTTTCCTCTCTTCCTTCCCTCTCTTCCTCCCTCTCTCTCTCTCTTTTGTGTATCTACTGATGTGTGAAATTATTCTGGGATGGAGGGATGGATTCCTCCCTGAAGGGCTGAGCGGAGGCGTGAGCCTTTTGTTCAATAATAGATTGGGGGTGTATGTGTATCTGTCTATGGTAATTGACTATAGACTAGTTTTAGATAACAAACCACACTCAGGTGGACATACTGATGGTAGAGGCTGTTTTATCCCCCCATCTGGAATGACTTGTTGTTTGGTTTGAGGAAATTCTATGGAGCACTGAAACAAACGGGCTATCAAACTTTTTCAAATGTAGACAAAGAAAACTTTTGAGTTCTCTGGATTCCAGCTCATGAAAAGATTTGATTACTCTTGTGGGGACCCTTGACATCCTGACTCATATTTCAAGAAGCCAGACTGAGTAAAAATTCCATTCTGAAGCTTAAATTAAAACTCTGAAACGTGCACGCACACACTTTGCGAATGTGCACGTCATTGCATGATCTAATATGCATTTTAAAGGCTCCTACTTCAGAGCAGCCCCCCCACTATGTTTCAAATGATGCAACTGTCACACGGGTTGGTGCAGACTTCAGTACATCACACAGATGACAGCCGTCTGTGCCACAATGCTTCTGCATGTTAGTCTGCTCCACATGTCGCTCAACTGCACGGGCACAAAAAGCTAGTATGAGGAGATGGCATCATTTTGGTATTAATGATATGAAGTAATATGATATGAAACATGCAGTGTTTTATTGCAGAACTCCGTTCTTGCCACGCAGTGATACATCAGTAGCTGCGTGGTGTTAAGGCAGCTAGTTGACAGTTCACACACGCTCATGTCTGGCTGTGCCACTGCATGACACTAACATGATTTCTTGAATGAGAAGCAGATCAAAAAGCATATACATTTTAGACCACTGCCCCATCTGCCTCCTCTGTGTGTGCGTGTGTGCATCGAGAGTAGGTGTTGCCATGGTAACAGATTGTGTGTGTGTGTGTGTGTGTGTGTGTGCGCGCGCGCGCATGTGTGTCTGCATATTCCTGCTAATGGTATGATTGATGCATGTGTGACACAAACGCCATTCGTGATTGTTCAGAACATCAAAGGTGATAAGAGAGAAGTGACATAGTCAGTATGCCCGCTTGCCATGCCAGCCATGTACGACAGCGCAAGGAAAAACAAAACATAACAAACAAAAAAAACAATTGGTGAAGGACAAAAGCTCCAGGTCTCAGGTAAAAATGTCACTCACGCTCACCTGTTCGTGCTGTTGCGTCTCAGCCTGCGTGAGCCCCAGTTTCTAGCCCAAACAAAGCTCTGTTAACATGTGTCTGTCTGTGAGCGGGTCTGAGTGTGTGCGCATGTTTAATTTATTATTCATGTCGTTATTGTTGTTTGTGAGCCATTAAATAGATACATTGAATTAAATATGCATGCATTGTATTCCTACGCTTCTTTGTAGAGATACATCCCATTCCTTTCCCTCGTAGGTAAAACGTGAGGCAGAAGTAGTGGTGTCAGGAAAAGAAGTTACACACCAGGGATGACGTTAAACTTCAGCTCCCAGACTGCGTGAAAAAATACTATTGTTCCATTATGGAAAGCCAGAGTGATACAGTTAGCAGGCAGCCAGTTGCGGGTCTCTGTGTCTATTAATACTGTGGTGAAGGGTGCCCTTGATTTATGAATTTGATGTGTGAATTGCTAATGTCCAGCTCACACTGGCACGGGGCCAGGGGAGGCTGACACTCACCATTTTGTCTGCAGTGTCGAACAAAGACAAGTAACACGTCTTTGGAAACTTACCGAAAGTTTAATTTTGAAAAAGAAATGGGTGTGCCATTTGTGCATTTGTTAGATAACATGTTCGTGAGAGACTTAGTGTATCCGTGTCAGTGTGTGTGTGTGTTTGTGTGTGTGTGTGTTTCCCAGAGCCTGCCTATGGCTGTAACCTCTCCAGTTGACATTGAGCTCTGTGCTGTTGCCGTTTACCAGAGTAAAGCATGGTTTAATGAGGGGGCAAAGAAGCTAACACACACACACACACTCATACGTGCACACACATGCTTGCACACATGTATATACACACACATGCACACACATAATACCAGAGGGGTGTTTCACAGCTCCTTATATTTGATTCCTATTCTTTTATCTTTAATCATTTCTCTGTCTTTTGGGTTGAGATATATTTTATGTTTGGAGAGCGCCAAGTTATAATCACTAATTAGTCCTCCAGGCTCTCTCTCCCTCCCTCTCGCTTTTCCTCCTCCTCTTTGTCTATCTCTCCATCTCTCTCTGAGCCAAGCCTAGCCCAATTAACACCCAACGTCATTTTGTGACTGTTGTGACTTCCATTTCCGCTCGATTTCCAAACATCCATACCATCCTGCTGACCAAACAGGCAAAGTGGACTGAATGTGCAGCGATGCAAAGAATTAATTAGATTCATTCTATTCATAAATGTAATTTCCTTGTTGATACATGTAATTATCCAGCAGGCTTTTCATTTGCAAATGGGGCTGTACATGGTAAATTGGACATTTAGGCAGATGCGTCATAGATCCGTATTTCAGTGTGTTTCAGTCATGCTGATATTTCACAACACACAACTTTACAAAGGGCTGGGATTAACCAGGTTTTCCAAGTCTAGTCAGGGAAAGCCAGGTGTCTGAGGTAGGAGTTAGTGCTCTCTCTCCTCTCCTCTCTCCTCTCCTCTCCTCTCCTCTCCTCTCTATTCTCCTCCTACCCAACTGGAAGCCCCACATTTTCCTGCTGTTCTATTTTCTCCATGTTGCAGACCCACTATTTATCTTGCCCACTATAATTTGACACAAAATATTGTTAACTGGAGACACAGAAATATATTAAACAGTGGGAATGTGTGACTGTGAGTGTGGGGGTGTTGTGTGTGTGTGTGTGCCTGCGCTCCTTTATGCGTCCCTGCATGTGTGTGTGTGTGTGTGTTAGAGTGTGTCTTTGTGTCTTAACTTCCTGTTAGATTCCAAGTCCGACCAAAAAGAACTGAATGACCAGCAGTGTCTGCTGTAATAAGAAGCCAGACTGTGCAGTGGAGACAATACTTTTTGTATCCTTAAATGTCCCCACATAGAACCTCTGTAATATCTGAGTCCTGTGTAAATTAGATTTAATTCACTGGAGACAGATAAAGCATTAAAATGTGAATGTGTGTGCTTGTGCATGGACGCACATGCTCCTATTTTGAGTGCTTGTACTGTATGTGTAGAGCTTTGTCTAGATAACTTTATAACTTTATTTAACTTTGATAACTTTTTGGTCCTCAGACTTTACAAGGGCTTTAGGAGTTAAATATATTTTACAGCAGCAGAAGGCAATTTTGCATGTTTACATCCCCCAAATAACATTGAGATGTCAACAAAACATCACACTGTAAATTTAGCACTATGGCTGCTGGAACCCTATTGATTCTCATGTTGTTTTTCTTTAACGTCCTTGTTTTCTGACTTAATCATATCTGGAGCTTAGAGACTTGTAAAAGGAATATACCTGGTTCAGAATTTCTGAAATCAATACATATTTCACACTCTCTGCTCATGTTTTACGAAGGTAGGATTCAGTCAAACATCTTTATTTCATACTGCACATACAGTTCCAGCTTGTTGTCTTGAGTTTGATGCAAATAGTGGGAAACAAGTCCAACAATACCTATAATAATGTGATATAGTACTACTGATGATATAAAATTATCTTGAAGTCCTCACAATATTTATGTTAAAGCTTAACTGAAGTCTGAGCATGTATTTGTATTGTCTGCAGGTCAAAAACGCTACCCATTTTTTTTTACTCTTTGTTTTTTTTTACCATTTTTTTTGTGCTCACTCGCTGATCCTCAGTCTGTCAGACCCAAAACGCAGTTATTTAGCAATATTTTGCTGTAAATTCATATGACCAGTATGCACTGAGCATGTCTGTAGATGGTTGTAGTAGTAGGCGGAAGCTGCTACAACAGCTCTTCCTTTATGTCACATATTTTGTGGATATATTTTAAATCCCTCTGACTACTCAGCCAAGCCTGAAAATATATCAGCCAGACAACTGCACTATACCAAAAACCCTGCCATATTGATCAGTAACTTGCGAATTGTAGCCTAGCCATCAAGTTCCTGTACTCAAAATGAATTCAATGTGGATTTCACTGGCTTAATTTCTGCATTGATAGCATTTATCTACTTTACATTTTCTGTACTTTTTTGCTGTTGCTGGCATAATGTTGATTCAGTCTCTACAGAATTTCTTCAGCCTGCTTATTTAGACAGATTATAGTTATATCTCTCTTATTTCGAATGCAACATAACATCCATATGCTTGAAGTTAGAGAAACTTATCATTTGCGCACATTTTTCAGATGTTCTCTAATGAGTACGCACTTGTGCTTTCTATGCAAAGTCGCCTCTGTAAATTTTACACACAGCATTATTAACTGCCTACCTCATGGCTAATCCTGACAGTTGAGACATGTAAACATTTGTACAAGACACAAGAATGATGATGGCAGAGAATATGTGCAAAAGCAAGTGTTTAATAGTAAAGCCATCAAACAACAGACCTATTTGCAAAGGGGCTGCAAAGTGTGGTTTGTTTTTGCCCTATAAAGCTGCTGTGAAGTCAAGTTGTCATATTTGTTGATGCGATATCTCATGGATCTGAGTGAGTTGGCCTCACAGGCTTCAACCCACTAATGTAGGCTGCAGCTCTATTTTTAATTAAAATTGGTAAGGTTATACGGTCATTTAATTGCAAAGTCAATGTTGTTTATTGCTGGGCAAAAATACAATAATAATGATAAAAATGTCAGCTGTTGCAGTTTTTAAACGCTTTTTTCTTTTCACTCATTATCACTTTACTGTCTGAATATTTGATTTGATGGTGTACAATGATGTGTATATGGGGAACAGTCAACATGAATCTTAGAGGTAACTATCAACCACAGAAGTGGTTAATGTTTAATATTCACTGGTAACATTTCTCAAGGTAAATCTGTTAATGTCTGTCTTTCCCTGTGTTAATGAGAAGTCATATTATCATGGAGCTCTCCTGCCGTGTTTACTGCACACTGTGAACTGGCCTCGTGGAGTTTTGTTTCACAATTACAGACTTTAATCGTGAGGCAGCGTTGCTTACTTCACATGTTTTTATACATGGATGTAACTAGATGTTTCTCAAAAATAAATGAGGCATGGATTTCTTGTTTATCGTCATCTGTCTTTCACGTGTTAAGAGGCATGCAAGCCATAAAATTGCTTCAAATTGCCTCAGTCCTTATACAGTGATCTCGTCATGATGCAGACCAAATGTGCTGGCATGTATGAAAACCTGCCAAACACAAGTTTTAACTGATTTTGTGATGTTACAGTGATTCTCAATGGGATCTCCGGTGTCTCACAGATCTCAGTTCATCACAGGAGCCTATTGCCAAAAGGGTAAATTGGCCTTCCACAACATAATATCCACAAAAACAGAGTGAGACACAGTGAATCTCATGGTGCTGTGACTAGCATTTTCCTCCAACATTATCCTGGAAATGTACACATTCACAAAATTTACCCTGGGAGATGTATACATTTTCTAGTAAATATACCATTTTCCACATTTACCTTAAAAGACATAGGGTGAGACGCAGTGTGTGTGTGTGTGTGTGTGTGTGTGTGTGTGTGTGTGTGTGTGTGTGTGTGTGTGTGTGTTGCACTCTAGGAGACCACAGTATGTGCCCAGAGTTTCTCCTCTCAAACTGCAGTTCTACCCAGCATCACGTACTTCTCTGTCTCCCTGTCTCTACCCTCCTCTTCCTCCTGCTCCCTCCTTCCTCCTGCTGATGTATGGAATGTCTACTCTCATATGGAGTGTGTTTGTAAAAGTCACGGTAATCAAATTTCACTGATTCCTGGGGGATTAAACAAGGTGGCATGTGTGTGTGTGTGTGTGTGTGTGTGTGTGTGCGCGTGTGTGTGTGTGTGTGTGTGTGTGTGTGTGTGTGTGTGTGTGTGTGTGCGTATGTTCTGTCTCTGTGCATACACAGTATTAGCTGTGTACTCGGTTGTGTATTGTAATGCAGCTGTGTCATTAGTCTAAGACTAGCTCAGCTGTAATATATCATCCATCATCTTGTACTCTAAGGAGGCAACTATATAAGGGATACTGATGCCGCATTTGCATACTGACAGTGCATGTATTTAATTGTTCGAATGTACTGTATAGAAAGGTGGGTGGAGGGATGATAAACACCTAATATGGAAGAGAGAGCGTCTCAATTGTTTCTGCCAAGTGACAGAGATTAAGGACAGTGTTTATTCATGCCTTTGATTTTTTGACAGTGGAAGTTTTTGCTAACAATATCCTGAACTTCTTTGGAACTCTTCTGTAATACAAAATCAGTCCGTCCCAAAAATCAACTTTGAGTTGTTGGCAGCATATATGCTCAGGCAGTATGTTTGTATATGCAGCTTGCCAGCTAACAAGTCTTAACATTGTCCATCTCATAACACCAGCATCGTTTTCTCAGTGAGGCCCTGTGCTCCGGTCTCTGTCTGCTCGAAGGTGTCATTGCATGTTGAAGTAAAAGGTCACACTTCATTACAGTTCATATAAGGTGGAAAGTTACCCGGGCAGCCCGGTAGGCAATGACTGATGTCTGTCTCCTCTTCACTCTCTAAAGGGGCTTTAAATTAGAGCAGTTAGTAAATGGCTTTTTCACAATTATATTCATTTAATGGATGAAAACAGCCTGATTTAAGCAAATACAATGTCTCCCAAAGGTCATTACAGTTTTCATTTTAACGGCAATACTAATGGAAATGGCTGCCGTCCTCGTCTAAACAGTAAAAATGTTGGTTATGCTGCTTCTCATCTCCCCCTGTTACCCTGTTATTTATTTATATACATGCATCTTACATTACATAGAAGTTTAAAGATGGCTTACATACTTTTGCGCCCACTGCATGAGTCACAGTGCTTGAGGAGAGGGTGATGACACCGGGCTCTACCTTGTGCAGTGCATCATCACTGTAAATATACTGTAGCTTCAGTGAACTGGTATACGATACAGTACACCTACAAGCTATATAATAACTACAACTACTAACTAAAAACTAAGTAAACTAGAAATGCTCATCAGATATTATCGCTTACAGCATCGCGCTGCTCATGTATTTTGTAAGGTATGGATGAGTACAGTCTGTCCTTCACCACACAGTGGTTTCAGCCAAGCGAAAGTCACGGAGAAATTTCAAGATGGATTGGTCTCCATCAAGCTGAATTCAAAATGAGAAGAAAGTTCGAGACACTGCCCAAATTCTGCTGACTCCTGATTTGTGGTTATGCCTCTGTTCAAGTCAACAAGAAAATGAATAAACCCTTTCTGGGATTTCAAAAATAATGCATTTAGCAAAAGAAGAAAATAGCATTTTTTTAATCAAGTGCAGTCGCAGTAAAAGTGAATTCTGTGGAGAAAGACTTAGATTAGATTCTGCATATTTTTCCTGTTGCTTGTAGTATTGTTTAATTGCCAGTAATCAGTAGCAGCAGTAAAAGTGCAACATTTTGTTAGCTTTTAAAAAGTGTTATTTCCGCGCAATGGGGTGAATATTGCTCATTCACTCCTTGGCTCCTTGAAGCACAAGCTGGCAATCATCAGGATTGGAAATGCATTTGGGACTCCTTTATTAAACCATGTGAAAGGTATATAACATTTTGCAATACCCTGAAAGAGCGAGTGCAAGGCCTGTAGTAAGAGTCTATTTGGGTCTACAGCCCAAGGCTTCGTCCTAGGCAGAGACAGATCAAACTGCACAACAGTGGAAGCCAGTGGAAGCTGATAACCTTTAATGTTTACTTTTGCTTATGATTGTTTTAACTCCACCTGCCCGTCTCCCAGTATGAAGCCTCCAGGTCTGATGTCGGTAGAGAAGATAAATCCGAGATTGCAGACAATTTGTACATCTGTAAATTGATGCTTGTCTTTAGCAGTTTGTTTTTGAGGCTTGAGGAGAGTTAAATATGCATGACTTCAACATGGGTGGCTCCAAGTTTTTTTCTTTTTCCAAAACAACAAACAAATGACATGAAATCTTTATTTGGTGGAGACAAACAGAATTCTGAGTTGATTTTTTTTTAGAGAGAGGGCTCCACGTGAGCTCCAGCAGTTAACTAGATTTGTTTGTTTCTTCTGAAATGGGCGCAACAGTGATATTTACTGAGGGGCGAACACACACGCACACACACACACACATGACGAACAGGTGCGTAACCTCTCTCTCTCTCTCTCTCTCACACACACACACACACACACACATGCACACACATAATCTCCCATCTCCAGTTAGTTGAGGAGGAGACAAACCTAAAGATCGCCACGGAGACCCATCTTTCAAATTTATTCATTAAACTCCCAAATGCTCCCCTTAACGAATGTAATTAGAATATGGTAATGAGAGAGGGCTGAACCAGGGAGTGTTGTAATACGCTTAGCAGCACAGAGGGAGAGAAGAGGAGAGAGATAGACAGATAGAGACAGAGAGGGAGAGAGGGTAAGAGAGTTAAAGAGAAAGAAATAGAGAGACTGACTGACAGGGTGCCAATTTATGTCTTGTTGTAAACAAGTATTTATGCCAATGAGAGGTGGCACACACTATTTCCTCTCTCTCTCCCCCTCTCTCTCTCTCCCTCTCTCTCTCTGTCTCTCTCTCTCTCTCTCTCTGTCTGTCTCTCTCTCTTTAGCATACCAAACCTCCTCAATAACAATAACATCAACAATAGCGGAGCAGAAACAGAGCCTCGGAGGGCAGAATGACTCACAGTGAGATGAAGCATCAGGGGTTAACACAACCGCTGGAGACTCCTTCATTGAGATGCCCCCACCACCCTCTCTCTCTCTCTCACCCTCTCTCTGTCTTCTTCCACCTCCCAATGGCAAACACACATTCGTCATTAGAGATTTCAAATATATGTCTGTGTGTGTACGCGCATTCAGCCTTTCCTGGATAACTTTGTGGGAGTTTTTGAGGACTCTGACAAGCTTTATCCAAGACGCCCTAGCGCAGCGGGGGTCCTGGCATTGTGTTTGACACCACACACCTGTTGCGGTCTTTGATGTGTTCACCCCCCCTGCTGAGAGAGCGGGGGCCGTCTCCTCAAATGCAAATACAAGGCAGGAGGAAGAGGACAGGTAAGGTGCGCAAGAGAGAGGAAGTCTTAGAAAAATATGATTGATGTTCCCTCAGTTGATTGGGGCTGACTCTTCCTTGCTCTCAGGTCTCGGCTAAAAAAGTTTGTACTACTTTCCAGACTCTGTGTGTGCGTGTGTGCGTGTGTGGAGCCACCTTCACCATTTGGACTTCTATATATTAGTGGAAGGGAGATGAGAGGGAAATGAGACAGAGAAAAGAGGGAAGTGGGTGAGCAGGAGGGAGAAGGGGGGGGGGAGTAAAGAGGTCAAACCAAAAGAGGGAGTGAAGGAGAGGGGAGAGTGACTATTTCATTATAAAGCCGTCACTCATATGGGCAACAGCCACCACACAGACTCTTCTGAGACCCAGCCTCTCTGGGTCTGTGTGTGCATGTGTGTGCTTATACTGTACACTCTTTGACATGAAAGGTATTTTTGTGTGCATGTATGTCCAAGTCTGTGTGTGTGGTGTGTGTGAATGCTGTGAGAGTTGCAGTGTGACAGAGATGGATGTAACACGCATGTCCCTCTCCCAACCAGGTGACAGGGGCGGGTCCCCTCTGAAGGTCAGACTTTGTCCTCCAATGACAGAGCAGCACCAAGTGTGTGTGTGTGTGTGTGTGTGTGTGTGTGTGTGTGTGTGTTGCTGTGCGTGTGCCAATGTGTTGTCCGTGCAGCGCGTGGCACTGAGAGAACAAGAGCACCGACAGCGAAAGCCGGGACAAGTTTTATTTTTATTTATTTATTTTCCCACACAAGCGGCTTTGTGTATTAATAGACGGCCCATTTGTATGCATGTGTGTACAAGTCTTTTATGTCCATGGATGTGCATGTGTGTGTTGCCCAGTGTGTGATGAGGTGTTTATATGATAAACACAAGGCAAGCTTGAGAGGAATTCTGATCAGGGGCTTTGCAACAGTTGTTATGGAAACAGCATTAAGCAGTTGTATTAGCCAGTGGAGGTAATATAAAGGCTGTTGAAAGTAACACACAGTGGGGAGAGAGGCAGTTTGGGAATATAATACAAACTACACATTATTGCTCTGGTTTACAATAGACTTGATGAAATTTTATTGTATGGCTTGAACAGAACAAAATTATCCTTGTCGTAACTCATTGGCGGGCTCTCTTTCTATGGAGTGCTACACATTTTAATTAGCCAGGTTAGGGGAAACAAGACATTATTGGTCTAGTTTACAATAGGAGTCACATCATTTACAGCTTAGAGCTGAAACAAGACTCTCAGCTTTCTCTCTGCAATATCATCTTCATTTCTCAGCCATCGCTCAATGACATTGACGATTTTAGAGGTCACTCAAGACTGTTCAAATATTACAGGCGGTGATTCTGAGAGATTTGCCCTGTCAGATTCCTGTCAACAACTGTGGATAATGACATGCCCACAGGCACCTCTCAGTTCTAATGGATTATTGATTATTGCCATTTAAATCAATCTGTATAACAATATAGGCATAGCATAAAATTGGCATTGTTATGCTTAATTTTCGTGATGAGCCTTTGAAGGAGGCTTGTTTAAAAATAGACCAGGATCAATAAAATATGGGCTGAACAAATGGCTGAGATAGTGCTCAGGATCAAAATAAAAACCACAGAGAATCCTGTAGTCTGCAAAAAAAATAAATAATAAAAACAGGAGGCAATTTTGGATAGAGTGTCTATCAATGTCAGACACTGACAGGGTTGTTCTGGGAAGGAGAGAACCGGTGGAGGAACAAATTACAGCATCAGCAGACCTCCCCTGGTAATGCTAATGCAGTTCTTTCCCCCATATATGTATACAAGACTTACCACGCTCAAGGAGGTAGGGAGAGAGGATTCTCTAGTTGAAAAGGACACCTCAGTTTGCTGCCTCCTGTGCCGCCAAAATAAACTGTTCAATGCCAAATGATTTCTGTGGTGAGAACCAGAGGCAGGCTTCATTTGAGGCACCGCGAATGGATGTGACAGTTCCAGTTTACAGACAACTCTGCTTTCCCCAGATCTCTGTCGGGGTGATGCTCATCATTAGACTTCAAACGTGCACGCACACATGTACTCAGACACACACACGCACGCATGCACACATGCACGCACACACACACACACACACAATAGCCTGTGGCGAGACCCTATAACGGAGTCTCCCTGGGGAAAGCTCCTGGATAAGTCTGTTGCAGTGTAGGCGACCCCCCACCCCTCTCCCATGCCCTCCCCTCCTTCCCTCCTTCCTTTGGAAATCTCCCTGAGGCCTGTGAGTGTGTGCATATGTGTGTGTATGTCTGTCTGCTTTTCTGTACATGCCACCAGTTTCTTGGAGGGAGATGGTCTCAGTGATGCGTGAGTGGGAGGCTGATTTCCCCAACTGCATTGCTCGCTCCAATCTAACTTCCCACTCATGCGCTCTGCTTTGTTAGATATTTCTTAAGTAACTCGCTCTTTCTCACTTTCTCTCACACACACAGACGGACAGGAATAGGTGTGTGCTGGGAAAAGTGTGTGTCTGTGTGTGCATTCAGCTGGGCCTGTCTTAATGTATTATTACGTAGACTCCCACAGACATGCAGAACGTCTGGGTTTCTAGAGTAGATCCCTGGAGAAAGATACTTGTCCCTGTGTCTGGCACAGCTAGCACACACACTCACACACTCCCAGTATTCCTGAAGGGTCAGTGTGTCGCCAGGCATGCTTAAAGCGCTCCATCACTGGTTTCCACTGGGACAATAACTGTGACTTCCTGAGGATCGACCTTCACCATCTCACTTCTGTCACTCTTCACATGAGCAAGTGTGTGTGCGTGTGTGTGTGCTAGTGAGGGAGTGAGCAGCAGTGTGTGTCTGCAGTGAGTGTGTGTGTGTGTGTGTGTGTGTGTGGGTGTGTTTTAGAGTGTGTGTCAGGCTGCAGTTTCAGCTGACTCTTCTGTTTCTGGCTTTTTAATGGCTCTTATGGGGCAGGCCTTTAATTGCAAGTCTCTCTCCCTCCTTCTTAATCCTCCCATCCTTCTGTCTCTCCCAGCCCCTCGTCTCCTCTCTTCTTCTCCTCTCTCCTTCTGCCTCCCGCCTCCCACTGGCTGACAGTCACTAGGGGAGCCCGAGTGCCTGGCCGGGGCTGTGGAGGCCGTATAGGATATTGACTTGCTGCAGAGTGGTTTGGGAGGAGGAGAGGTGGCTGCCTGTCACAGCTAATGAATAGATGCATAAATGAATGAGGCACTCCTGTGTGTGTGTGTGTGTGTGTGTGTATGTTGTTGTGCCTTGCCATGGCTAAAAAGTTTTATGTGTCTCAGACCGACATTAACAGTGGCCAGCTTGATAGTGATAATTATTTAAGGTGAGATGACAGTCCCTCCCACACACACACTCTTACACACACATACACACACACACACACACACACACACACACACACACACACACACACACACACACACACACACATGTAAACACATATATAAATGCAGGATGAGGCAGTGGGGGGTTGGGATGTGAGGATCGAATGGAGGATACTAAAAAAACAATCCAGTTAAGTGCCAGCACCCTCCAGCTGCTCCCCCTTTTCGTCTCCCCCTGCCTTTCTTCCCTCTCCTTCTTTGTCCCTCCATCTCATCTGATCGCTGGAGTGCTCTCATGCCAAACTGGGACAAATACCTAAAAACACACACACACACACACACACACACACACACACACACACACACACACACACACACAGA